>NC_083718.1:110970085-111280085 GCF_028564815.1 Eubalaena glacialis | reverse complement strand
CTAAGTGTCCATCGAAAGGTGAGTGGATAAAGAAGATGTGATATATATAATGGAATATTATTCAGCCATGAGAAGGAAGGAAATCCTGCCATTTGCAGCAACATGGATGGACCTTGAGGGCATTATGCTAAGTGATATAATTCACAGAAAAACAGTTACTGGATGATATCACTTATATGTGGAATCTAAAAAAGCTGAACTCACAGAAACAGAGTAGAATGGTGGTTACCAGGGGCTGGGGGTAGGGGAAAGGGGAGATAACTGGTTAAAGGGTACAAACTTCTAGATAGAAGATGAATAAGTTCTGGGGATCTAATGTACAGCATGGTGATTATGCTTAATAAGACTGTATTATATACTTGAAAGTTGCTAAAAGAGTAGATCTTAAATGTTCACACCACAAAAAAGAAACAGTTAAGTATATGAGGTGATGGAGGTGTTAGCTAACGCTATGGTGGTAATCACTTTTCAATATGTAAGTGGATCAAATCAACACATTGTGTACCTTGGACTTACATAATGTTATATGTCAATTATATCTCAATAAAGCTGGGAAAAAAACATTAAAAACTTCAGTGTAATTATGTTGAGAAGAAGAGGGGTGGGAAAATGAGTGTGTTGGGGAGTTTAGGCTGTGTAGGAGAATGAAACCTGCATCTTCCATGGTGGGAAGTCGGTTGACAGTCTCTGAGGCTGAAAAAAAAAATCAAGAAATAGCAGTAAGAACAAGTAATTTAGAAGTGTGAGGGTGAGTTCCAGAAGAAACAGTTAAAATATTACCTCCAGGGAGAGAAAATTAGTGGTGGGGAAAGAAAACTGTTGTTTTTCCTGTTACGCCTAGCAGTACTATTTGACTTTTTAAGATATTTCATATATTTGATAAAAATAAACAAACTAATTCAAAATAAAATGCATGCTGATTTATTTTTAGCACTACTATTTCATTTATTAAAGAGTTCTGCATTCTTTTTGACCGTGTGCTAATTTTGAAACCTCAAGGTTTTTCCTTATCTCAGGGCTCACAATTCTTTGATCTCATGTTCTAGCCTGCACGCAGGGTGAGAATTAAATATAGCCAGAGTGCATTCATCTCTGTCATTCATTTAAGCAGTAAGAGGGCTGAAGAGTTCATACAAAGACCATCAAGTACCAGGACATGGGCAACCTGTGTAATTTCCCTTTTACAACCATTTGCTTGAAGAGGGGTCAACTGAGAGCCATAAAGATGTGGCTGAGGTGTGATAGGAAGGAACCAGCACCGCTCAGTTTGGAGAAGGGACGCGTGAGGCATGACTTCATCCTTTGCAACTGTACAAAAGATGGCTTCCAGCTGCTTTGGATTTGCTGAGGAGGAAGTGAGGAAGTGGAATCACAGCGGAGCCTAAGGAATTTAGGTAGGAGACAGATGAGTTTCCTAACCCTGACAAGAGCTGCCGAGGACCTGTTCTTCATAGCAAAGAGCTTCCATTTTCTTTGGGACTGGAAAGATGAATCTCACAGCTTCCCCACAGTCATCACCATCCCATCTTGCAGTAGTTTTGCCGAAAGAAATATCAGGAAAGGACAAGGTCTCTGCAGGGACACACCATGCTCCTTTTCTCAGGACCAGATTGACATTGGAGGCCATCCATCCTGTGCAGCCTGGTCCTTGTCCAGGAGCCGTAGCACAAAATGCATTTTCCATACTGTTGAAGAGTTCTCAGTGAGCGCTAGGCTGGATCTAACCGGAGCTAAAACGTGCCTCTAGGACCCCGAAGTCGCTGGATTCGACTTATGCTCTACTGTCCAAGCAAATAGTAGTTGCAAAACAGCACTTACGTACCATGACTCAGAGGCGCTACAGACTTGGATGAATGGAACCATTAAATGCTTTGCCCAGTGACTTGAGCTGATGCAATGTCCTGGGGCCCTGGCTCCACTGCACAGGGCCAGGCACCTTTAGCACTCAGCAGCCACAAGTTTAAAAGTAGGGGAGCTAGGCGTGTGGGGCGCATCCTCGAATCTCCTGCTCTCTCACACTGCCCAGGGTCTTCCTACTGCCACCACCCACAGAACCCGGTGGAAGATGCTCAGCACACAGTACTCCCTAGAGACAGAGGCGTAGGCCTGACGGGAAGCCCTAGCATCCTCACAAGCCCATCACTGAGCTGCCCAATACACCCCTCGCTGCATTGCAGTCCCGAACGCCAATTCTCAAAATATGGTCAAGTCTCAGTTTAAGCTTCACCAGGTGTAATCAGAGCCTCTTCCTGAAGGCAGTTTTTGCTGGTTGTGAAGGTAACAGAGATGAAGGCCCCAGCCACATGCATAGCGGAGGAGGGATGATAAGATGATGTTACCTTTGAACATGGAAAAAAGGTCTAGGGAGAGAAAGTGGGGACTCCAAGACCCTCCACTGATTGACCTTTCCCTGTAGGGTGGCATTTAGTTCTCAGGGCGGGTATTGAGTGACTCCTGGCTCCACAAGCTGGCCTGGTCTGTGAGCTGGCCTTCTTTTCAGGTTTTCTCTCGCATGTGGTGACTCAGCTTTTGGAATGTCTACATCTTCTTCCAGCCAAGCCCTGGAGGGGCTGGAGCCGTCACTGGGGTGCAACATGGATGAGGGCAGTCCAGACAATGCAGACACTCCTCTGCCTGAAATGGTTAATCCCATCCCAGCAAAACCTCAGAAAGCGGATGCCTAACCCCAAACTTCAGTACCTGGAGGACCAGCCCCCAAGGCCCTGTTCACAATGGCCTGTGAATCCTTTGTTTCCCTACCAGATGGAAAGCAGGTGCTGCCCTCTTCTCCCTGCATCCCCTCTTGAGCACCATAATATGTTCTAAGGCACATGAATCTCCTAAATGGGAAAGTAAACATTCTGCCTTTTAAAAAAAAGAATGAGGAAAGGGAAAAAAAAATGTGTCAGATTTTCCTGGCTGTGCTACTTTTCTAGTTTATCAGATCTAAATGAATTCATATCAGCAATAGCTTCCCTGGTATTTCCTATTTTCAACAATATTGAGTTGAAACACACATCGCCCTTTTTGTGGCACAACTGGATTGCAGTTATTCTGCTCCCAATATTACTTTCATATTCTCTATCCCTTCCTGGATGATTTAAGTAACAGCAAAATACGGCTGTTGCCAACTCTTGAAACATTTCTGGCCAATTTCCTTTTCCTCCCTCAAAACCTAGATTCTTGTCAAAACCTTAATTCATAGTGACTTATTAGCAACCAGAGCAAGTTGTAGAATAATCCATTATGAAGAAAGCAAGCTTCACTTGGAATCAGTGAAGTAGCTTTTCGGAAAGGGCCTCATTTTCTAGAACTGGCATCAGAGGGTCGGGGGAGGGGTTGCATCAGCCCTCCCTCCTTTGTTTTATCTTACAGGTTTGAGTAGGGGATATGCCCATTCTGTTCTTTTTCACTTTTTTTCCTGCCTGTGAAACTGACTTTTGCATTCTTGAGAGCTGTGTCATGACAAGTCCCGTAAATGATTCACAGTGAAGTGACCTTTTCAGAGCAGAGTAGAAATCAGCTGGGTTTCAGGAGCTTGGAGCTGTGTGAAAGCCAGAACGTTTCCTCCCTTCACTGTAAGCTGGTTCCTCTCTGGCTGCCAATCCTGGTCATGTGATTTGGTGGTGATTTTAATCACCGAGCTAATACTGGCAATATTTACAGATGCATGTGTATAATTTAAACGTTGGGGATTATTATATAATTAAACTTCTGAAAATGAAAATGGGATCAATACGCAATTTAATGGATTGGTGGAGGTGGTAGGCGTGGTAAAGAGGAAAACTTATTTAACTCATCAGTATTTTTTTTTAATTTTCTGTTCCATGTTTGTAACATTGAGCGCCACCAAAAGGAATTAACTTCGTCCAAGAAATCATTTAACCTTAGCTACCAAGGAGTGTAAAAATTTTGCCAAATGCGGATGACGTCCCTGCTTTCTAAATTGTTAGTACCACAGATGATTGGAACCAGAGAGAAGTTTCTCGTTTCTTTCTAAATAGTGTTTTTTAAATGCTGTCTTTTTTTCTCCTGTTCCCAGAAATAAAAATGACCCTCCTGATCGCCCGATCCTTTCATCTCTCTCCATTCTTTTCTGCTACCATCAGGGAACAGTTGTCAAAGGGTCATTTTTAATCACTGTGGTGAGGATTCCAAGAGCCGTTCTCATGTACATCTATAACACTCTGAAAGAGAAGGTAAGGCAGCACCCTAAAACAGAGTGCGCTCCGTGTTTGGGTTACAGAAAAGTTAATCGCTGGAAAACTACACTGGGTCCCGGGACAGGAATGTGACCTGTGCCAGTGGCCGTTCAGAAAGCTCCAGTGTTCTTCAGGTCCCATCCCCCCACCCCCAGCAATCTTTTTGTCCCTGTCCCTGTTTTGTTCATAGCTTTGTTTGTTGGATTTTCTCCAATGTGGTGGCAGAGGTGGGGTGGAGAGGGCATAACTCTGAGTTTACTGGTTTTCCTTCTTATTTAAATGCTGAACAAATGGGAGGAATTCTTAAGATGCAATTTAAGCAAGTTTTTACGGACATTTATCCTGCTTTATTTTTTAAAGAAAGAAAAGTACACTATAAGATAAGAATAATGTTTGTTTGTTTCTGTTTTAATGCTAAAATATTCCCCACCTTTTCTGTTTCCTGGAGGGTGACCTGGGGAGTTGCTGGGGTGTGTGTGTGTGTGTGTGTGTGTGTGTGTGTGTGTGTGTGTGTGCGCACGCACGTGCTTGATAGTTAGAAATGGGCAAGCTGACCTCAATCTCAGCTCAAAAGACAGAAAACTGTGGGGCTTTTGTGCCTGGGGGCTTTTCTCCTCCCTGGTTTTTATTTCCATGCACATTTGGTTATGAATGGCAGTGGAAACCAAAACACCAGGAAAACAGCTGTTCTCATGGTATTTCTGGCCTGCCAAACAAGGGAAGGTTGGACTTTCCCCAACTTTTCTGTTCTCACACAATGTTAATCTCCACCCCATCCCCACCTCAGCGTTGGTGACTCGGTCAGAGTTTCTCAAACGTGCCTGAGTCCAACCTTTTGGGTATACGTATGTGCTCTTAGTTAATTGGGGAAGTTTTACATGTGGGTTCATAATTATACTTTAGAATTGTTTTTGTTTGCTCTTTTAAGCAGAAATCTGAATTGTTGATATTTAAGTCTGTAATCAAGATTTAAGATTAGTATATTAATTAGGAACAATTGATTGAATTTCGCATAAAATTATCTAGCTTCCTCATCTTGAAATGCATGCTAAGCCGTTGCCCCTGATCAGAGGGTATTTTCTTGTATTTCTGCTGAAGTACTGCTTAGCTACATGTCTGTGACTTGAAGAAGCATTTGCACATCCAGGACAAATCAAGCTACTCCGGCTCTTGCATTTTGAAATTGATCCTTCAATCTTAGGAAACTTGGGAGAAGGATTTCTTGAAGAACAGAGCAGCTTTTTTATTTTAAATATATTCATATAGCTTATATATATTAAATATATTCATATTTAGGTATTATAGGTATATGTATGCATTAGTAATAGATACTCACAAATTAATGAGCAGTAGGGGACTAGCTATCTCCCCTAGAGCTAAACACCTGAAATTCTTTGGGGAAACAGCCTCCATAAATCTGAAAGAGAAGTTAGTGGGTCATCCTCTCTGGCAGAGGTCTAAAAGGTTATTTATCACTCGCCAGATCCCATAAGGACTAAGGGGCCAAACTCCCTTTTAGTGGTGTCACTGTTGGAGAAATGTGTCCTTTCTTAGGTTAAAAAAAAATGGTCTTCCTCAGCAACCTGACAGCCCCATACTGTACCTACAATTTAAACATTTCACACGGCCACTGTGAGACCCTTCTTACATTAAGTGGCTTATTTACAACCATGGCCAGGCTGAAAAGTATCCAGGTCAAATTTCATCCAATTGAATTAACATTGGGACAAGAAAATGTCCATGTAAGGCTGAGTTATTCCTGGGGTCCTCAAAGAGAACTATTTCAGGATTGTTTTCAGGGATCCTCCACTCTGGGTCTGGGCACATTCAATCACCCCTTCCCCCAACAAGTTTCGTTAAATTATTCATTCCTGAGTTATACACAAGTTCAAGTTATATTTCGAAGGACTAATTTATTCCTAAAAATTTAGCCCTGAAAGTCTCACTATAGGATGTATTTCCAAAAAAATTAAACTTGACTCTTTTTTTATGTGGACACGTAACTAGTATCTACAGTGCATTAGTTTTATTGTCTCAGGGATGTGAATTTTTCATGAATACAGACTTTGGTTTGAAAAAGCAGAGTTTATAATTGAAGACACTTAGGGGAAGGTGAAGAGGGAAGAGAGATTCTTTTTTTTTTTTACTAGAACCAGGAGGTCTAGTTCACCTTTGCTAGTAAATATGGACTAACCCATTTCCCTTTCTGCTGAAGTCAACAGCAGTCCTAACAGGTAAGCCCACAGGAGAGAAACCTTGCTCATCAGTAGTAGTAATGATAATAATTAGTAGTAGGAGTAGCATATACAGAATAGAAGAACTTCTCTACCGAGTGAGAACTGCTGCAGTGCTTCCCCAGGTACGTGGGTCTCCAAGTAGGAACATGGTATGTTCACAGAAACTGCCTGCTTACCTCTTTCCTGTGTTGTTTCTGACACTGATCCTTTCATTCTTAACCTGACCCCAGCAGCACGGTGCCTGGTCGAGTTGTGTGTCTCGTTGCTGCTACTGCTGCTTCCGGTGTCTTGACAAATGCCTGTGCCATTTCAACCAGGTATGTCTCCTGCCACGTGCCCCAGGGACACAGGGAGGGGCCTGCCAGTGGGCATCATCTCTTAGGTCAGGGATTGGCCAATTTTTCTGTAAAGGCCAGATTGTGTAAAAGTTTTCAGCTTTTGGGTCATTCAGTTTGGGTCACGACTACTCAGCTCTGCTGCGGCAGCAAGAAACAGCCATAGGCAAGATGTAACAGGATGGGTCCGACTGTGTTCCGGTAAAACTTTACCTGTGGGCACTGAAATCTGAATTTTGTATTTTTCATGTGTCAAGAAATATTCTTCTTTTGAATTTTTCCAGCTATTTTTTTTTTAAAGTAACTATTTCTTTTTTTCTTTAATTTTATTTATTTATTTATTTATTTATGGCTGTGTTGGGTCTTCGTTTCTGTGCGAGGGCTTTCTCTAGTTGCGGCAAGTGGAGCCACTCTTCATCGCGGTGCGCGGGCCTCTCACTATTGCGGCCTCTCTTGTTGCGGAGCACAGGCTCCGGACGCGCAGGCTCAGTAGTTGTGGCTCACGGGCCCAGTTGCTCTGCGGCATGTGGGATCTTCCCAGACCAGGGCTCGAACCCGTGTCCCCTGCACTAGCAGGCAGATTCTCAACCACTGTGCCACCAGGGAAGCCCTCCAGCTATTTTTAAAATGTGAAAATTATTCTTAGCTCTGGCCAGAGGGAAGCACTCTGTGTCTGATGAATCTGGCTCCTCAGCTGTAGTTTGCAGACCTTTACCTTAGAACTTTAGGTCATTAATGCCATTCTTCAAATTCTGAAAGAAATGTGTCTCTCTTTTCAGAAATAAAAAGAGGAGGGGCTTTAGAAACTCTAACACAAGGCGTGTGTATCAACTGAGAGCTAATTTTCAATGTCTTCTCCAAGAACTATAATTTTCCTGAAATAGGAAAAGAATTGCCTCCCTAATTTTTATATATTTTTGCCAGCCTTTCCCTTTCAAGCTATAAATACTCCTTTGAAAATCAGAAAAATTGCATATTGTGATTGTTTGAATTTCAGATTTTTTTTCTCCTGAGTCTTTCAAACTGATGGAAATTTAAATATATGTTTTATTTTTCTGTAGATAATTTAGGAAATTTTAATAACCCTTAGTAAAATTTACACAAAGCATTATTTTTATAAGTCAGCAGGCTGTTTTATACTTTGTCTCACTTAGAAAAGTACTTCTTATTATTGCCCCTCTTCCTAATAAATATACCAGTAGAAGTAAAGGGACTAATTAGGCCATCTATGTTTAATGTCTTGTAAGTGGCATTAAGAATATCTTTCATTGTTCAGGGGAGATTGTAGTCGTCTTGTAGTAAAACCCTATATTTAAGGCTCTTCTTAAGAATCTTGGAATACATTTTAGAGTGTATTTAGTTTTCACTTGGATCACTTCAAGCCAGCATGTATAAAACACAGTAAAATACCACAGCACCTTCAGAATGGTGGGTCCTGTAGCAAAGTCAGGCCAAACTCTATGAGTGTCTTGTCACAGTGTAATATGCCAGTCTCTCTCTCCTAGAACTCTGTGCACATATCCAGATACCAACTTATTCCACAAAGATTTTGAGATGCATTACAAAAAAGTACTGTGATAAAATATACGTACGTGAAAATCAAGCTAAGAAACATATAGACAGACGAAAAAGACAAAAGCAGTGGGACCATTGATATACTAATATTTTGGCCACATGGCCCTTTAAGAACTGAAGGTTGAGTTGCAGTGCCCTCATTGTATTATGTAAATTCAGGTTCTTTCCATGTCCCTCGTTCACTGCCCCATGGAAGCCTAGGGGCTCCCTGTGGGTGCTGCAGGGACCACCACTTCAGGAGGGGAAAGAAATGGGTGAGGAGGAGGAAAGGTGGGTTCTGGGCCCATACCACCACCAACACCACCACCACCAGCACCACCACCACCACCACCACCACCAGCACCACCAGCACCAGCACCAGCACCACCACCACCACCACCACCACCACCAGCACCACCACCACCACCCACCCCTGCCTTGCAACCAGAGCAGCTCCACTTTTATCTGGTTTAGGAGTGAGATTCCACTGAAGGTTTCATTTGAAGACAGGCTCTGCTGCTTGAACATGTTTGAAAGCCACTGTCTCATACCATGTTCATGTTTGTTTTCTCTGCCCTCTTATCCTAAGTGATGTATTTGCTGCATTCTGAAGTTTCAGCACCTTATATTAGCCCAGTACCTTTTCTTTGGGGAGTTCAAAATGTTTCCAAGATCCTAAGTAGTGTTAGTATTAATCACACTATAATTACCATTATAAAGGGGAGGAATCCTTATAACAGATTTACAGTGGGAATGATTGTCCCTGAATCACAGAAAGGCTCAGCTAGCCTCGGGGATCCAGCTCATAGTGAATCAGTGTTGCAAACAGGGATAGGTCTTCTGGATTCTGTTCATGGTGCCCGTGCACTAGGCCTGGGCCTAAACCAGCTGTCGGAGCAGCTTTAACGTGGGGTGACTCCTACAGGACTAGGCACTGCCAGCTGATGTGGGCACCACTGGGAGGCCTAAGGGTTAGGAGATTGAGAAAGAAGAGAAGGAAGAATGGAGAAGAAAGAAAGAAGTGACGTGAATATTGGCGGGGAGGGAAAGGTCACCTCTAGTCTAAATCAACTACTGGAAAGCAGAGTGAAATAAAGATTTGTAAGAATAAAGATAATTGTTGTATAATGGTAGTCAAAGCTATTGTTGATCTCATTTGGCAGTAGACAAAGGAAAGTGAGCTCAAAGTGAGAGGAATTTAGATTAGCCTCTTGAAAAATTTCCTGGCACGGGAATGAGTTGCTAGGAAAAGATTTTCTCTGGAAATCAGATTTATAAGAGTTGAGGCTTATTTTTTATTTTGCTAGTTTTGTGCAGAAGGAACTGGGAAATGCTAGAAGAGAATGAGATCCATTTGTTACCAACAGAACCCAGATGCTCTTCTTTACTTAAGATCAAGTAGCCGGCTGTGTTTCAGCATTGCTGCTTAAAAGCCTAATCCGTCTTCACTGGTCCTGGGAGGGAGGCTGGTGGCAGTTGCCACATTTGTCGACACCCAGCCTAAGGCTACATGGTAATTCACTTGCGGGGTGGGGGATGAAATCCCACATCTCATCATTTTTCATTACTTGTCGCTCTACATCATAAATACCAAACGTGTAGATAGCTGAAAATATTGTGTGTGTACACCTCACACATTTATTTATCCAACATCTATTTGTTTATGCTGTATTCAAGCCATTTGAGCCAGGTGTAATGGGGGAGGGGACTGTGGTGAAAGAGAGTCAATATAAAGCAAGCCAGGCCTTCCAGGAGCTGACAAGCTAGTGTGGGGAATGAGGAAGATCATGAGGCACTTGCAAGAGATGTTTAAAGAACAATATGTGCTGGAATGAGCACTGCGAAGTTCAGAAAAGGGGAGTCTTGGTATGGGGAGGTACTTTGACCTGATGATTAGGAGAGCTTGCACAGAAGAGGTTGGATTTGTCAGGCGTGAGCATAGAGCACCACCGGAGGTCACCAGCTGATAGCGACAACAGTAGCCGCGGCCTCCTGGCACTCACTGTATGGCTAGTTGTGTGCTCAGCACTTTCCCTGCATTGGATCAGTTTTGAGTTTGAACTGCAGCCCCCTGAGATAGTTATCTCCAATTTATAGATGAGGAAACCGAGGCTTAGAGAGGACGCATAGTTAGTCAGTGGCATAACTAGGGTTTGAATCCATATCTGTCCTGCCTCTGGGACCCAAGCCCATACTTACTGTGCATTTTGAAACAGTCAGAGAGGGAGTCACAACCGCTGTCTGGGGTGGATCGCTTGAGCGCCTGCCCAAGCCAGAGTGCAGACAAGTCAGTTGCTGGCTGTTGAGCAAGGCTGGCTTCAGACAGACTTTTGTAGAGGAGGACAGGCAAGGTGTGGGGACAGTGAAGGCATTGAAGGCTGGATCATGCAGAAAAGGCTAGTCAGGGTGGTCTGAGCCCACCTCCTCCCCTCAGGCAAGTCAGTGTCAAAGCTTCTGGGAGGCCAACTGGCCTGGGTGTTCTCAGAGATTTTCGGACGAGGGGATCCTGCAGCCTCCCCCTCCCTCCCAGCACTTTCCAGGAGCCCGACTGAGAAGTCCCCTCATGGGACCCTGGAGGCTAACCCTTCGGCAGGAACGGCCTGCCCCTTATTCTTACGGTCCACGCACGGTTCCTCGTGAAATGTCTCCCTGAGTGCGCGTTCTGTCCACGGAGGACACAGATGTCTGTCCCAGAGCTGACGGTGGCTTTAGGTCAGTGTCCCTCTAGGTGTGAAACCCACTGGTGGGCCACAGGACTCTTCCTGATGATTCCAAACTGATTGAATATTCCAGAGTGTTCTTTCTTCAATTCTTACAGGCACATTCATTCTTCTTCAATTCATGGATTTTCATTTTCGCATACAACTAAAGGCTTTTTACCAATCAATAAAGTGCATAGAGTGTTACTTAAAGCTTACGGAAATGTGTCATTTATGAACCAACATTGATGTTTTACTTAGTTTCCTGAGGGCTCAAATTCATAATTCTGTTAAGATGTCTCTGACTGCCAAGGCAATGCCTGGTGACCCTGCAATGCTTGTGAATGAGCCCAGGCAGAGCTGGGATTTTGCAGACTGGGGAAGGAACCCTTTGCTATGAGTGCCACCAGAGTCGCCTTGGATTGGCTGTGTTGTTCAACTGCAGTTATACTTGCCTTGTTTACCACTTTACTTCTGGTGAGTATTTGGCTCTTGTTTAATGTGTTGTATTTTTATCATGGTGAGCATTGCCTTCCTTTTCAATTCTTTGTCCTTCCAGCAGAAGTGGGAATGGGTATAGGAAGTGAGCTGTGGGCTGAGGTCAAACAAGTTTGAGAACGACGATTTCCATTCCGTCTCCTGGGAGGAACTCTTAGGTAAAGGCAACCCCTAGTCAGGTGTGGCAGCGGCTGGCTTCTGCCGTCTTTGTGGAACTTGGGTGAATCCCTCCACCTTACTGAGCTTCTGCAGAAGAGGATCAGCTTAAATGACCTGAGGTCCTCGTGGGGCGTGCTCAGCCTTGCCCTGGTGCCGGCCAAGAGCTGGGGCACGCGGGTACCATGTTGCCGCATCATATCCGTGACCCGCTTTGTGCGGGATGTGGGGCAGGATGGAAAATGCGAACTGTGTGTCCTCCCACTGTGTCCTGAATGGCAGGATCTTTTTTTTTTATGTTGGTTTTCTTATCCATGGTGAGGACTTACCCTGGGATCACGAAGATTAATGATTCTTTACGTTGCCCGGATCTCAGGCCTCCAGAATCTTTGTTGAGTGGACTGAGCATGTGAGTGGACCGCTATCTGCATCCCCTTCCGGCGATTCTCCCAACACTGCTGCTGTAGTGACAGCAATAAGTACATTGAACTGGTGATGAGATACTGGTAAAATGCCAGTCACCTCGGTCATTCTCAACAGTGGAGAGTAATGTCCAGCAGCTTTCACCTCCCATTTCTGCCGTGGGCCATTATGCAGGGCAGCTGGGTGCCCAGTGGATCTCTGCTGTATCTCCTGGTCAGATCTGCCTTAATGCAGCCTATCAAGCTGCCAGTCTGCTTTACTGTGGCGTCCGTCTAGTTATGAGATACCAAGAAGTACATAGATTTTTGCCTCTTGGCATTTGATTTGAAATGCCCATAGCTTCCTGGCTTCCTAACTAACAAATATACTGGTCAGAAAGGCTCCAGATAATCTTGTCGAGTCCAGTGCAGAGAAAAACTTGCTGCTACTAGGAAAATATACACATCTCTCCCCTCCCTGCTTCATAGCCCACCCCTACACCCCAGCCCACACTGCCTGCCAGCGCTTGTTTCTCAGGGCACGTAAAGTCGGTCTCTGTCTTCGAAGCCTTTGTGGCTGACTGGACTCTGTAATATCCCAAAGCCTTCTCTCCCGCCTCCACTTCCCTTCCAGTTAGCTCGATTTCAATGCTTCTCTCTCTCACAGTCCCTCAGGAGCAAAGGCACTGGGTAACTTTTCCATGTCTGATTCTGGTTCATCGTCAGCCAGCTGGCAGACCTCCAGGAACTCCTCTCCTCTCCCCAGAAAAATGTGTGCAGCTCAGAAAAGAAAACTAATGAATATTGTGCAATTTCTCGAACTCGATTATGAACATGATGTAAAGGTTCTTAAGAGGACACAGTTCTTGGGGTAGTTGACATTGCCTCATCACAGAGCATGCAGACAGCTGTTCTTTCCATGACAGCAGCGGTTCTGAATTCTCCTGCCCCCACCGACTGGCTTAGAGCTATTCTGGGGCAGCCAGCTGATGCTGAGAGCCCCGGAGAGACGACTCCGTGTGTGCATGCTGTAGAAGAAACTCGCATGTGTGTCAATATGATAGTTTACATTAAAGTCCATTTCTAGGTGATGGTAATCCTCACAGCCCAGCTGCTTTGTGGCAAATGCTACTATCCTGACTTTAGATAGAAAGGAATTGAGATGCCTATTTGTCAGAGACCCCAGGCTGTCTGGGAGAAAACCAGCTGTATCCTCATGTTTCTTGGTGCGTGGCTCAGAACCTGCTGGGCTTAGCGCTGAGGCTTTATGTGGCTTCCTGGAGAGCAGCCTCTCTGGAGCCCGGCTCCCACCTGCTGCGGGTGGGTTGCAAGGCTTGGGGCTCAAGAGGGCGTGGCCCTAAAGCCCTCTGCCCTAAATGGGCCTCGGCAGCCTCTCCTCCTTCTGGAGAAAGGCCCAGTGTGCAGCTGGCATCTGTCCTTTCTGACTTTAAATTCTTCTACCTTCTCGGAGAAACAGTTAATGTTTGTTGAATGAATGATTGCCTCACTATAGGGAAGGGAGGGTGAGTTTTGCAAGGGGCCCTCAGCTAATCAGAAAACCTCTTGGGAGGCAACTGTTAGGCTCTCTCCAAGGTGTGCAGCTCCTCAAGACAGGAATTCCTACCACTTATTGGGCATTTCTGTGCAGCAAGCACCATGCTAACTGCTTTACATGTATTAACTCCCTTCATCCTCACAAATAATCCTGTGAGAAAGGTACAATTATTACCCTTTTTCTTTTTTTAATAGATGATGACACTTAGGTTCAGAGAGGTTAAGTAACAACCTGCTCCAGGTTAGACAGGAGGAAAGTAACAGAGTTGAGTGTTAAGGTTTGGGAGACATAATAAGTCATCCCCTCTTCCTCGTAAAGTTCTGAACAACTGAGAGACCCAAGAGGCAGCAGATGAAGATTAAAAATATCACCTTGAGTACCTAATGGCCGGGTTGGAAAATACATTGTAGGAGCAGCTTATTAAAGTTTCACCCTTGAAATGGAGAGACCAACTCGCCCTGTCCCAGGCCCAGCCAACAATGTAGACCTGCCCCTGGGGTCTCCCCTGTGAACTCAGCTGATAAGCTGAGAAGGTGTGTCAGTGCTAGGTAGATCCCAAAGAGAATGACAGAGGGCTGCGCCAGTCTGTGCTCTGCTTTTCCCTCCAAACTCACCCTCAAGTCCTTCAAGTCCCTCAAGTCAACCACCTCCTCTGGGAACGAATGGCCATGGAAATACAAACACAGGGTTACCTCCACCAGGATTTAAAACCAGGTCTTTACCAGTCCACCAGGGCACCCCTTCCCCAGGGAGGAACTCAGACCCCAGAACTTAAGAGATCATGGAA
The DNA here is from genome assembly GCF_028564815.1 of Eubalaena glacialis. Lineage (NCBI taxonomy): Eukaryota > Metazoa > Chordata > Mammalia > Artiodactyla > Balaenidae > Eubalaena > Eubalaena glacialis. The sequence continues at coordinate 111,265,661 of NC_083718.1, read as the reverse complement.
GCCCTGCCCCTCATTACAGCAGAATCTGGGGTCCAGAGGGCTTGAGTGCTTCAACCAGGCTTACACAGTGGGCAGGGCTCTTTTCTGATTCTCCTCTTCTCTACCTTGCATCTTCTCTCCCCCCACCCTCCCGAGCTTCACGGAGACACTGGGGACAAACAAGTATGTCACAGTACACAGAATGTTGATGGGAGCTGCCCCGGCTCACCTCATGAACAGAACTATACGTAGATCACCCCACTCCCTTGGGCAACATGGAAGTCAGGGCCCTGCTCACAGGGCAGAGGGTGGGGAACACTTGGATCTAGGAAGGATGGGATCTCACCTCTTATTAATGGTACCAATCCTCCAGCTTCCTTCTCCAAGCATCCTCCCTTCTCCTTACACCTTAGCGCTCCCCTTCTTCTGGAAGATATTTGTCCACCTCTTATGAGAGCTCCTCCTTCCTCCCCCTCCTCCCTCTCTGGACCTGGACCATCTGTTCATTTCCCAGTGGTGTGATGGAATGGGAAGAAGGCAGACAGGTTGGGGTTTGGATCATAGCTTCTCCACTTACTGTGTGGCATTGGACAGGTCACTTCACCTCTCTTACTTAGCCTTGGTTTCCCCATATATAAAGCAAAGTTCCTAACACCTACCTCATAGGCAGCTGAGAGGGTTAATTAAACTAATACACATAAACATGGTGTGGTGTCTGGCTCTTAGTACGTGCTCCATAAATGTTAGTTTCTTCTGTGAGGGGAAGGAGAGGCTTAGTTATTCACCACATACTGGAAGTCTACCATGTACCAGACAAATTGGGTATAACAATGCCTGTCTCCCAAGATTATTATAAATAATTGAAGAGATAATGTTTGCAAAGCTCTTGGTTTTGTGCCTAGCATGTAGAGGTATGTGCTGAATAAATGGGAGTCATTATCATTATCAACCCGCTAAGTGTACAAGCTCTGATTCTATCCTGTGCACTTAGAGCAGTGCTGGGTTCCTGGGGTTATTATTCAGCCAGGGGTATATCAGCATCCACAGGGAACGTCTCCAAAAACACCTTTCCTTCCCCACTACCCTCAGCCAGAATCACTGCACTCATGACTTGCTGGGGGGAGTTGAATTGCTAAGAGCAGCCCTTCTGGTCCTTGCAGTCCAGGGAACTTAATGACTAAGTTTCCCCTCACAAAGGATGATGGTGAGGGAAAGCCAGTACTCAAATCCAAACCCATGACCAGAAAATGACTGTGGCCCGAGGTTAAGGAAACATCCCCTGCATAGCATATCGGTTTGGCCCCCTCTTTTCTGCATCTAGCATTCATTTTCTTCCTCTTCACTCCCATTTTCAAGGGTAGTTGTGTCACTGCCTAGGGAGGATGACTGGGACTGTTTCCAACAACACTGGTTCAAAAGGTCATCTGATCCAAGGAATCGCCATTTGCTTATCTGTAAGACTCCTTTCATAAGTCTGAGCTCCATGCAGGACATAAAGCAAACCCTAATGCTCTTTGTCCTTCCCTTCCTGTCATGATATGGTCTAGGTATGCTGCAAATATGCTGAGGGGGATTGCCTGTGTTTTTAACTTTGATCTATGAAAACTATCTTTGGAGTCAGCAAAATTCAATTTCCCCAGAAGTAAGGAAGCAGGTGACCATGAAAACACTGTGTTCTGATGGACAATGTTCCACGTGGGGCTGAGGCAGCTGCCCATTGGCTCCCCCTGTGTTCTTCTCGTCCGCAGCCTAGTGTCCGCTGTGGGCGCCATTTTTACCACCGACGCTGGCCCAGCATCTGTGACGGCAGCCAGGGTGGGGGCCGGGTGGGGGCATGGTTCAAATGGAAGATAGAACTTTCGCAATCCAAGTTCTCAACATTACCCTAAGTGCTTAAGAGATGGAAAGACTGTAGATTAGTTTCGACATTTCCCAAATTCATTTAGTGTGGGAAATGAAATTAAACCATTAAATAGCTCCTACCCCAAATCTAATCTTCCTCGTGATGGAGAACAGGTTTCTTCATGTCATTTCTCTTTATCTGCATCTGCTTCTGGAACAGAGTCATTGTCAGAGTGGCCACCTCTGAAGCCCATGCTTCATCCCCTTCCATACCCTTCTAAGCAAGACACTGACTGTGAATACGGTCCTCAGCTGTCGCTCCCCAATTGTCTTTGTCTTAGACATTAGACTTGTTGGGAGAAGGTAGTGATTGTTGGCCAGAGACTAGAGAATGCATTCATAAAAAGGTTTTAAAAAAAAGGAAGGCGGTGTGAGTCACAGTGGTCAAGGGAATAAAAGCCACTTTGATGCAGCGGCTACTGATTCCATGTTCTGCTAAAAGCTAGAGTCTGACAGTGCTCTGTGCCACCACTGCCTGAGTCTCATCTCTGACTGACTTCCACACAGATGTGAACCTCATCCACAATCTCAGATGTGCAAGAAATACTGTATCATGTCTCTCAACCTAATTTCTGTCTGTGAACTCCCATTCCACTGGACTGGCAGGAAGTTTAATCCATTATTCTTGGGCTATCCCCCCATGGGGTTATATGAGGTGTCAGGTAGCCCCAGGCATTAGTACACACAGGTTGCCCTTGAGACATCCATCTTCCCATCTTCATGGCTGCCTCAAGCTCTGCTTGGGAAGCAGGAGTCTTTTGGAAGGCCACCTATGGCCCTGTCTGCCTAGATGTGCTAGTGGTAGGGTAACCAGCCCTCCTGCTTTGTCTGGGACTGTTCTGGTTTTAGCAATGAAAGCCCCCCATGTCTCTGGAACCCCCTCACTCCTGGCAAACTCAGACCCTAGGAGTGGGCACTCCCCTTTAGAGTCTTGCCACTTTTCCATGCTCTGCTTTAAAAAAAGCAGAGCTGGACGCCTGGTCAGAACCCACAGATCTCTAACCCCCCCTTCTTTCCCCAGTGGAGGGGAGTCTCATTTTCTAATCCGGGGGTGGAGGAAGACCTGCACACCCACCTGTTGCTCCCAGACTCGGGTCATGTTGGGAACCCCTTTCCTTCACCTTCTCCACTGGTAGGAAGGGCCTGAAGAGCTTAAAATTTTGGAAATCGAAAGCCAGTAAGAATTGCAGACTGGGTGTCTTCTCCTGCCCCCCGCCAGCTCCCTCCCCTCACCTGGGGGAATGAGCACAGGGCCCCCGAGTCCTGCAGGAATGAGGTGGGCAGAGAGGCAAGAAAGGAGGAAGTACATGAGGGAAGCGAAACAGAAGTCAGGATAGCAAAGTGAACCATCACACACACACACTGGGGATAGCTGGACAGTCCTCCTTCCATTTAGAGTCTCATCTCTATAGACATTTCAGAAACGAGGTCTGTGGAAAATAGGAGAGGAAGTGACTAAGAGAATTTTGGCTCAGTTAGCATTCTTATCTAGGCAGGACTAGAAAGTTCCTAAAAGTTTCGGCAATTGGATCCAGTCTTTGATGTTCTTCAAGTGGTTTCATCTTCCCCCTCCTTTTGCCTTTTATAGAAGGCCTCAGCTGGCATAGGGGTGAGGCAGAGAGAAGCATTTGCTAGACTTGCATTCATCCAAGCAGTGAGACAGCTGAGGCCAGATGACTTCATGAGGATGAATCTCAGTGGGGGTGAGAAGGGCCCTCTGGGCCTGCTGGCCATGTCCACGTCTTGCCTCCATCAAGGCGGCAACAAAAACTTCCTGAGATCCAAGAACACAAGCCTGTCGGCCTGGCTCAGTGCCCTGTGCCCAGCCCCGAGCTTAGTAGAGGCACACCCTCCATACGCGTCTGTGGATGGAAGGACGAGCCCCTACTTTCTCAGCCCAGCCCTGGTTCGTGCTGCCTTCACAGAGCCTGGAGCATCTGCTAAGAGTAGCAGGGAGACAATAAAGAAAAGGGAAATACAAGCTCAAAGAGCTGCCCTTTCTTGTTGGATCTGCCCTAACAACACCTAAGACTGACTGCAAGAAAAGCTGCTTTCCAAGCAGAAGTGCCAGTGGGTAGAGAAGGCCAGAATGGAAGGGCCGATAGTCTTTGGAGCTTCAGAAAGAAGAGTTCTGTTATTACAGCCAGTGTCTTTAAATAAATGCATTTTTCTTATAAGAGTTTTCATTGCATGCTGGGCCAAGCCATGCACAGAGCAGTAATTACTCCCAGCAGCCTGCGACCTTTCAATCGACTACCAGGCTCTCTGTCAGCAGGCCTTTCTCATGCAGCCTAACAGGTCGGCTGTTGCTTCGCCAGCCCCACACCCATCAACAGTGTGTTCATGGAGGGACACACACCTGACTTCAAAAGTTATTCCCCCAGATGTGCAACATACGAAAACATGTAAACAGTCCCATTTCTGCCCTCCATCTCCCTCTTGCCGTTTCCTCGGGCTGAGCTTCAAATCAGAGATATTTGGCATTCCTCTTAACTAAAGAACCAACCTTCTCAGGTCTGTAAATAACATAACCATTTATTGAGTTTTGAGGGTCTGCCAGGCACCCTGGTACACATTTTACATATGCGGTCTAAGTTTGTCCTCTCAAGGACTCTGTGTGTTAAGTGGGTATTACCCCGATTGTCCAAATGAGGAAGCTGAGGCCCAGAGGCTGAAGAGCTTATCTAGAATGCTAGCTGCTCTGTGGGGATCCATATGACTCCAGGTCTGTAGCCTTAATGGCTTCATTGTGCTGCCTGCAGTTCCTTGTCAAGGGTAAGAGTAAGGAGGAGAGGAAACCAATGGTCTTCACTCACAGGGGACAGCCCATCCATTTAGTCTTCTTTCTAATAAAGCCTAAGATCAAAATACAGTCCGATCATTTCCCATCCCCTGCATTTCCTATTTCACAGGCTGCAACTTTAATTTTGCCTCATGGAAGCCCAGGCCTCCCTTCACCTCTCTCATTTCCTCCGCTGATTATACCCAGGTCAGATGAGGTGAGCGCAGGGAGAGCCCTCTGTGGGCCTGTGGGGAGGCAGGCGGCACTCGCTGCGCAGCCCCGTATCCAGATCTGCTCATCACTAAGCATCACATCCTTGTCCCGGTGGCTTTTCACTGGGAGGGCGGAGATCTGCTAGCACATCAATGATGGCCAAGTTCAGCAAGATGCAGGGGCCTCCTTGGCTTTTTCTCGATTTTGGGGAGGAAGGGGCATGGCTGTGAGTATCTGATTCACGTCCATCTTGGTCACCTCTGTCTGGTCACTTAGCCTGTTGAGACTTCCATTTCCTCATCAGTAAAACGAGAGGGTTTTCCTGGGTGACGTCTGGGGTAGCCTTTTAATCCTAACATTCTACTGAAGGAACAAATGTACCAATGGATTGAATTTGGCTTTGCATGAAGAAGTATTATTTGGAGGCCATTCTTGGTTTGCCAAAGCATCTTCCTGTATCCATTCAATGAGCATGAGCCTCACGGGGAGGGCATCTTGGCCAAGGAATCCCACCCCCGCCACCACGTCCTGCAGGAGAGTGTCAGAGCAGCTGGCACAGAGCAGGAATGTAAGGCGGCAGGCACAGTGGCTGTGCTGGGTACACTCCATTAAGTAACTAAAGCCGTCACCACAGAAGAGGCTGTAAATGTTCAAAACCCTGACAGTCAGAATAGTAACGAAACGCAGTAAATTCGGGACGTGGGAGAAAGCGTGAGACAACTAACTCATCTTTCACCATCCGTGCTGCTAAAACTTAAGCCACAGTGTTAAAAAAAAAAAAATAAGCACTCTAACCTCTTAATGTTTTTCATAATAATTTTAGAAAGTTTTCTTTAGAAACCTAGGTCTTGTGTGTGAAGATACATTTGTCTGACATTCAAATATTCCTTCAGTTTCAGTTTCTTTTGCTGAAGTCAAATTCACATTCGTGCTTTTACTTAAACCATACTTTTTGTTTCCATTTTTATAACTGTTGCTTGCCTGCCCATACTTCCTCCCTCTGTCTGTCTCCCTTCTGTGTATCTTTGCAGGGAAACATTGGGGTGAGGTCCACGTGATGTGAGCAGTGGTTATTTCTGAGGGGTGGGATCAGAGCGATTTTCTTGCTTTCTTCTTTGTCTCTATGTTGCTTGATTTTCTTTAATGATGAGCATGAAAATGATAAAGCCGTTATTCTAAAAAATAAGCAAAAAGGAAATACATTTAAAAGGAGCAAACAGGACAGCACTGCCGAGCGCCCGGCTTTACAGTGCCTCCACCCCACCTGGTCCCAACCCCGAGGGGCCGGCGGGTTCCCCCACCCGCCGTCTCACCGGACTTTTGCAACTGGTGAGCGGTGAACTCTTGGGCTGATCCAAGCAGCGAACGCCAGGTCTGGAGGTTGTGCCCCACCTCCCTCAGCATGTGTTTGTGATAAAAACAGGGCTGAGATGAAACTAGCTTGTGATGGTTCCTGCAGGTTTTACCAGAAAAGACCCTTGGATGTACGGAGATCACTCTGGGCTCAGATTTCACTGTATTACTTTTGGTTCTGAGGAAAGTATGAATACCAGTGTTATTTATTCATCATCCAGTTTCTCAGGTTTGTTTTCGTAGTTCTTGTTTTATTTTGAGTTAATAAATATCAGAATTTTGTTAGGAAGGCATTCCAGAAATAAAGCTGGCTATTCACGGCATGGCTTTTGGCAAATGCCTTTCCTCCTGTACGGAGGGAAACTCTGTTTACCTTTTTGAAGAGTCAACAGAAGCTCGGGTTCACAGTTCTGCCACCGAAAGAAGGGCCCGCTTCAGTTTCGTGGGCGGACGAATGGCTGCCCTTCGCTGATGAAGGACACAGCGTGGGCTGGGCTGGCTTCCGGCTTGAGTTAAGGAGGAAAAATGTTCTTTCTGTGTAAAAGCTGCAATTAACATTCTTGGACAACTCTCAAAGTAAAGAGGTAATCCGACTTTTCTGTTACCTAAAAGTACACTTAAATCTCTTTCATTTCTCTTCAAAAATTAGAATTTTCTGTAAAATGGGAATAATATACCCATGGTGATGATTTCAGTGAGTCGTGGTGAGAAGCAGATCAAGTAAGATAATAGCAGGAGGGTGCCTAGTGCACTTTGAAGTACTGCACAAACGTGAAGCATCTTTAGCTAGAACCTGAGGGCTCGTGTAAGTGCGAAGTGACATTACTTAGTGGAAGCCATTCAGCCAGTCTTTGGAGGCAACGTGATTGGAACCCAGCCTCTTTCTACTAAACCGTCCTGCCACATCCTTGGCTCTTTTTACTGACACATCTCCTAAGAGCACCACTTTATTATTTTGAACCTTTTGGAAGGAAAAGCACAGAGTACAGCTCAAAGTAAATGTTTTCCTGATGGGCCTGAATGAGTCAGAGGTCCATTTCTTGTAAGTGATGCAACTTCTGTCGCATGCGTGTGCCGGGGGTGTGCTACCCAACCTCTCTGCACTCTAGTCTCTGCAACTACTTCATCGTCCAGTTGTGGTTGTTAAGAGGATTAAATGCATTCAGGGGAATATAGAATAGGGCCTGGCACATAGTATGCACTCCGTGATTCTTGCCATTATTAGTTACTATTATTATTTATTTACACACAGAAGTTGCACACCTGCCTACTGATAGCAAAAGAGAAAAAAAGGCCACAGGGACAAATTAGGAAGCCACTGCCAGGTCTGTGGCAAGCCATTCGGGACATATCACTAAGGCATCTCTTAAAGTGGGGTGGAAGGGAGCAGAGCACCTGGAAAGAGTTACAATTCCTAGTACTCTTTTTTTTTAATTTATTATTTTATTTTTGGCTGTGTTGGGTCTTTGTTGCTGTGCACGGGCTTTCTCTAGTTGCGGTGAGCGGGGGCTACTCTTCGTTGTGGTGCGCGGGCTTCTCATTGAGGTGGCTTCTCTTGTGGAGCACAAGCTCTCGGCACGCGGGCTCAGTAGTTGTGGCTCGCAGGCTCTAGAGCGCAGGCTCAGTAGTTGTGGCGCACGGGCTTAGTTGCTCCGCGGCATGTGGGATCTTCCCGGACCAGCGATCGAACCTGTGTTCCCTGCATTGGCAGGTGGATTCTTAACCACTGTGCCACCAGGGAAGTCCCACAATTCCTAGTACTCTTATTTTCTCCCCACAGAAGAGCTCATTTTCTTTGGGCCTGGCCCCTGGCTTATGACTGCTTATGACACCAACGTGCTCAGTGTTTGAGTGGTCACAGGGCATTTATGTGCAACTCAAGCAGAGCCCAGGAGGCGCAGTGGAAGTGCCTGGGGGGCTCCCCAAGGGCTTTGGTGAGAATGAGCTTTGGGAGGTGCAGGGCTTTGTAGCTCAGCGTTAGACGGTAATGAGAGATCTGCCCTGAACCTTCACAGGGCAGCCTGGGAGAGCTTCCAGAAGCACAGGCTGAACCTTCCTGTCGTGTCCCTTGCTCCACAGCATGGCGTTTCAGCCCCGCCGAGATCTGGGTCTGGAGGAGTCCCACCACAATTCTCTGCTTGACCCCTGAGTCTCAGTTCACTGCCTTCTGCTGCTGCCGTGGCCCCATCCACCCCACGTTCCCTGCGGGGGCCCAGCCTAATGCCACTTCTGTGACGTCTTCTACCCCCTCCCCTCCCCCATGCTCTCTCCTCTCCCTCACCCCAGGCCGGGCTTCCACTCCACGTTGCTCTCTCACCTGAGCTTGAGTTTTAGTTCATCGTTCACGAGTCCTCCCAGCCACACAAGACCTCCACCCACCCGCCCCTGCAGCTTGTGACAGACCTTGGTGGACAGTCCATGGGAATCTGAAAGCAAAGCCACCTGTACGTGCAGGGAGTCCTCAGTCCCAGGCAAAGGAACGAGAATGCGACCTAGTGTTGAGGTGCTTCCATTGTCAAGCAGGGAATCCTTCCTTGTATCGATTTTGTGTTTTCACGGGTTCAGTCTCAGGCACAGATGTGTCCACTTGTTTGGTGATGCTAAAGAAACAGGTACACTGAATTTTGTCTAGTAATAAAAGCCTGGTACCACTACCTCCTTTCTCCTTGCTTCAGGATCTCCTGATTAACCTTCACAACCAACAAAACGTGTTCCCTGTTCCTTATATCTATCCTTTCCACATATTGTTAGGGTCTGCAGATCGCCTTAGCGTTCTGTCATGCCAGGCAAATGCAAATGCTCCGAGCCAGGACTTACAACACTGAACATTTACTGCAGTCCATCTTCCAGCTGCCTGGCAAAGAAGCACTTCTCCTCAGAATAAGTATAAATTAGCTAATGCTGAAACTGCAGAAATTCTCAATCCATATCCTGTGTCATGAGCAATTCTTCCCTCCTCCAGTTCTTCATTCAGACATTAATTCTAGGTCTCTCTGCGGCAATCAGGGTTGAACCTGTGGTAAAATACTAGTGGTGTAGTAGCTGCAGGAAGGCATATATATAATTTCCCTGTCAGAGTGGTTTTAATGCCATCTTTCACTGGGCATGATACATTAAAGAAAAGATAAATGGTTATGGGCCCCCAAGATCTGTGGAGTCAACACATGCATGAGAAAGTACTATTTTACCTTTAATCATTTTAGCCAGGGAGCAAAATCTATTTTTATTGCTCATGAGCAGTTGTGCTAAACTGACTATGAGGTTATGATCTGTAGGTAAAGGAAGTCCCGCAGAAACTCTATTCCCAGCCTGAATCAGGAAGAACACCAAGAACCTCAGTTCAGAGGGCAGAAGTGGGGCCGTGGGGGGCTGGGGGCAGAGCCCGAACGCAAAGAAAGAGGCTGAGCGGCGTGTGGTGTTGCCGTGGAGCAAGACCACGTGGGGGCCTGGGACGTGGTCTGGGAAGCAGGTCCTACCCCTCCTGGGTCCCTGAGAGTGTGAGGGATTAAAGTCTACAGATGAAGAAACCACGGGTCCTTTCCGCACCTCCTCCGCGCTTAAAGAATGGCCTCTGTGTTTCCCAGTTGTAAATGAGTTCATCGTTGGTGAGGTCTGGAGGAAAATAGCCACCCTTTATTACATGCTTTCTATGTGCCTGCACTTTGCTAAATGCTTTATAGGGAATGTGTTCTTTAATCCTCCCAACATCCCTTTGCAGTAGGTGCTATAACCACTTTACAGATCAGGACATTGAAGTCTGAGAGGGGTTAAATCATTTGCCCAAGACCGACAGCCAGTCGGTAGTAAGAACTAGGATTTGTGGGACTTCCCTGGTGGCACAGTGGTTAAGAATCCGCCTGCCAATGCAGGGGACATGGGTTCGAGCCCTGGTCCGGGAAGATCCCACATGCCGTGGAGCAACTAAGCCCATGCGCCACAAATACTTAGCCTGCGCTTTAGAGCCCGCGAGCCACAACTACTGAGCCCACGTGCTGCAACTACTGAAGCCCACGCACCTAGAGCCCATGCTCCTCAACGAGAAGCCACGACAATAAGAAGCCCACGCACCACAACGAAGAGCCCCCACTCACCGCAACTAGAGAAAGCCTGCGCACAGCAACAAAGACCCAACGCAGCCAAAAATCAATCAATCAATCAATAAAATTAAAAAAAAAAAATAGAACTAGGATTGGAACCCAGAGACTGGCTACAGGGCCTGTGCTTACCTTAACCACCATGCTTTTAAATAGCCTTTTGTTCTAATTAAAGTTGCTAGTGTCATGTCCATAAAGTTAGAATGAAAAAAAAAGTTCCCTGATTTTCCAGAGCACCTGGGGCAATGCCTTTGACCTTGGTTTCCAGTCTGTACCTACCCACCCTGCACATATGTCTTCAGGATGATGAGCTGGTAGTCAGGGCTCTGAGAACCTTAGATGATCAAAGATGCTTGATCAAATAATGAGCAATGAGTTTCCACATCCCCACTCAAGACTTAAGTCCACCAACAGCCAGTTTGGGATATTAAAAGCAATTTCACATGCATTCTACATAAGTCAGAAATCAAAAGTTCTTGTGGAATACCATTAAGGCATTTCTGCAGGGACCTCATCTGACATCTGACTGAGAATATCCCCTCTGAGGCAAGCAGGGTGCCCTGTGTGGGGAGGTGAATACCCAGCCTTTCATCTTTAACAACAAAATATTCCTCTCTAGTTGGCCCTGGGGAAGAGGGGGTTACCAAGAGAGGGTCAGTTAATTCCATGGCCTTAGTCTCCTTCTCCTCTGTAACTCAGCTTGCTTAAGACCTGCATCACTGGGGCTAAATTACTGCAGTAGACTCCAAATTGGTTTCTTTACAATGTTTTTGAATGGGTGTATGAAAGGATTAGTTTTATATCATGAGATTAAAAAAACTTTCATCCTTTAAGCCAAAAGGCAAGGCAAAACCCAAGCAGGTAGCATTCCAGTGTATTTTCCCAGGGAAGTTATAAATTGTAAACTGCAGTGCAAGTAGCATTTTAAAGATTTCAAGGGAAATGTAAGAAATAGATGGTTTTGAAATTATCGTATAGTTATAAGGAAAAGGTATTTTGGAAAAATGACCAAAGAAATCTTCTTATATGAACACGTATACCCACTTGTCCTCTTTGACTTAGTAATCTCATTTCTGGAAATTTATCCTTAAGAAATTATCCAAAATCAGGAAATTAAGATGTTCATTGCATAGTTATTTATAATAGCAAAATATTTGAAATAGTCTAAATATGCCCTAGCCACACACACACACACCCCTGATAAAATATGTATTTATTAAAAATTAAAATTATAAAAGCCATGGAGCAACATGAAAATGCTTATTTTCTGTATAAAGGAAAATAAGTCAGATATATAACAATGACACTGAGCCATTTAAATTGTATATCTTTTCATTTCTAGAATTTCTATTCCGTTTGTTTTCTACACTGCCTCTTCATTTTTTATACCGTGCTGTTCATTCTTTATGGTCACTCTTCTTTCTATTATCTCCATAACATCTTAAACATACTTCCTTGAATGCTTTATTTCAGATTGTTCTCAAGGTGCAGATTCTTTTGTTTGACGTCCTGTTCGTTTTCTCGAGTCACCTGTACATTTTTCCTGTGAAGGCTTCTTCATCTTCTTCAAGGAAGGTTGTCTGTGGGCCTCCACCATTCCCTGGCCTGGGGGGATGTGGTTTTGCTCTGCCTATGGCCAGACCCTAGTAATTTCAGTGGTCCTAGGCAGATGTTGCATTTCTTTACCACTTTCCTGGAATGGCTGATTGAGTTTGAATATAAATTCTGTATTTATGCAGACAGCTCAGTTTCCTGGTATGGGCCTGAGCGTTGTTTCTTAGCCCCAAGGTGTTAAATCCCCAGCCCATCACTTCTAACCTTTACTGATTCCCTGCCCATTAAGTCTTTGGGTTCAGCGCTCACCATTAGCTAGGGTCTGCTTTGTTTCTAGCACCTAAACTTCTTTTCCTCCCCTCAAACTCTGCTGTGCATTAAGATAGTTCTGCTTTACGCATCATTTCCATATGTTTGTAATGGTGATGCTCAATCCACCATATTGACCAGAAATACTTATTTATCTTTTCCATTTATTACAATTATATGAAAATATATGTGTATATATTCCAGAGACTGGAAGGGACTTTGAAAATGAAATGACCTGTTATGGGTAGAGATAGTGGGTTAATAGTAACTATTTTTCTCTATTTTGCAAATATTCTGCATCGGCATTATATTGTCTTTACAACAGTAAGACTCATCATCTTTTTAACTATTGTCTTTTGTTTTCAGAATGCATACACTACAACTGCCATTAATGGGACAGATTTTTGTACATCAGCAAAAGAGGCACTCAAACTCTTATCCAAGAATTCAAGTCATTTTACATCTGTTAACTGCTTTGGAGACTTCGTAATTTTTCTAGGAAAGGTGAGATGTCTTCACTAAAATAATAAAGGAACTTGCGATCCAAAAATTAAGCCATACAACAAGACCGTGAAGGACAACTACTGTTTCCTGAGTGCTTACTCTGTGGTAGATGCTGTGCCTCATCCTCTCATTTAATCCTCAATCCTGTGAAGTAACCCTGTTTTGCAGATGAGGAAACTAAGGTTTAATAACTTGTCCAGGATCCCACAATAGGTAGAGCCAGGATTCGAATCCTAGTCTAACTCTTAGCTATGATCATTTCTTTCTACCATTCTGAATCCTGCTTTCTCATATCTAAAATGAAAATGCTACTAACCTCAGACAATGAATGTTTTATAGGGGTTGTTTGTCATAAAAATATATGGAAATAGTATTGAAACCTGATGATTTTAAGAGCATTGAATCCGTAAATATAAAGATAGAATGGTTAATGTCCCAAATGGAGCCAGTTACATTCCTGCTGTCATCTTTTTCCAAGGAGTTGTATGTGGTCTTGTGAAAACCTCATTTTTCCAATCTGTGAACTAAAGATAACACAACCCCTTTCTGGGTTACAGGGAAGAATCCCTAAAAGAGTGATGAAAGCGGTGCTCCAGCCCCTACTTGGCCATGCCTCAAGTTGAAGGTCCTTTATACTGTGCTAGCGTCTCTCTTTCCGTGTCACCCACTGGGCTTAATTCCACACACCTGTTTGATCCTATTTCCAGTTGACTGCCCTTCAAATTCTTGACCACAGACATCCGACCCTCTCTCCACATCTTCCCTCTTCTAAGCTAGACACCCTTGCTTCTTCCAGCCAGTCCTCCACATAGGACACGAATGCCGGGGACTTTCGTGGTGCCCTAAAATGAACAAGATATCAGTCTCCAGTTGTGCCAATGCCAAATATGGGAACTCTTGGCTCCTCGTTTAGCATTTTGTTTCTGTGGCATTTGGCGTATATCTCTGGTGCGTTACTATCATGGTTAGCTGTCAGTAACAAGTTAGAACATGCATGGACTTCACAGGTGTGTGTTAATTGCACATATATTTTAAGGCACAGCTGGGCCCCGTGGGACAGTAGCTCTAGAAGAACAAACTGATTACGCCTTTCAAAACAGCCTAATAATCTAAGTTGTAGTTGTATCTAAGTGGTATTGTTTACGTTAGCTTGGTAGGATTGTGGATGATATATTTTGTAATAACTACTTCCAAAAATTTTTGGAAGGAGGTTTCATTTTTTCTTTTTTTATAAATTTATTTATTTATTTTTGGCTGCGTTGGGTCTTCCTTGCTGCGTGCGGGCTTTCTCTAGTTGCGGCAAGCGGGAGCTACTCTTCTATAACAGACTTGTATTTTATTTTAGGCAGTAATTCATTTTCCTATATTTCCCAAAAGCAACGCATAATTGCTGATTTTTTTTTTTTTTTTTTTGAATGAAGTGGCATGCAGACATTCGCGTCCATCTTTATGGATATCCAAGTGCAGTGCGGGCTCCAGAGGGGCTCCAATTTGTCTGTTAAACAGTTAGGTACATCATGGCCTGTAATCATATTCCTGGAAATATAATAATTACATGTAGCAAAAGCCTATTATCCTATTATCTCCCTACACCAGCATTGGAAAGCCCATCCACTTTAATCCCCAGGGTAAAAGTACTCACATATTAAACTACAGTATATCCACTCACTGGATTGTTGTGCTGTTGTTTTTAAAAATAGCACTTATAAAAAAAATTTTTTTAATGAAGATGCTTTTTGTAGCGTTTAGTGAAAAACACTAAAAATTTTGTGAGGTACCGTTACATCTGCATAAATACAAAAACTGGGTACAGATAAAATGAAAGTATATATACTCTTCTCATCCTCCAAATCAGCTGGGTTTTCTTTTGGTATCATAGCTTTTCATTTTTCTTCTTCCTATTTCATTGTACCCAATTTTCTGACAAGCACTCTTTACAGTAAGGCACATACACTCCCACACATGCACATACATGGAAACTATTGCTTATACCTGACAAATGTCTTTTCTAAAATATCCTAACCAACCAACTTATAAACATTTTCAACAAACTCTTGTTCTGGACAGGTGCTAGTGGTGTGTTTCACAGTTTTTGGAGGACTGATGGCATTTAACTACCACCGTGTGCTTCAGGTGTGGGCAATCCCACTACTATTGGTTGCTTTTTTTGTCTACTTAGTAGCCCATAGTTTTTTATCTATGTTTGAAACTGTGCTGGATGCACTTTTCCTGTGTTTTGCTGTTGATCTGGAAACAAATGATGGATCATCAGAAAAGCCCTACTTTATGGACCAAGAGTTTTTGGTAAGTAAACATCTCATTTCCTGTTTTAGACTCCATCCTCACAATCTCAAAAGTGTTGAAGACTCACACATAAAGGAGGCTGGTTCCCAGCTTATTTTCTCTTCCGGAGGGCCACATGACCCAAATGTCCTGAGAGTGAGATTTGGGCTGTATTTTCTGAGGTTGATCCCACCTCCCTTATTGAAACCTTCTCCCTGGAAAGAAGTGAAGCTGAGCAATTATCACTAAGCAAATGACTCAGGGTAGGAGGGTCTGGGTGGAGTAGCAGTGCAAGTCCCCTTTGGTGCTAATGGCTTGGTCTGGCCTTTTGGATGGTCTGGAGATTTCACAGTTGATCTTTTTCTAAGGCATTTTTGCATCCCCAAGCATCGTGTCATACCCGTTGTATTTTAGGGAACACCCACTCCAGTGTAGACCAATCACCTTCAGCGCCAGTATGACAGATCTGCGATTCTGAGGCCCTTTATTAACCACAGCACACAATGTTGAGGAATGCCACACCCTCATTAGAGCCCCCATACTGCTATCTGGAAATAGCAGGCAGCTGTTTCCAATAGCTTTTGCAACACAGTTGTTGCTGATTTGCCTTATCCTGCGTAGACAGGCATATTTTAACAGCTGAATGAAGTCTCTCATCTCTTTCTGTTGTCAAGTGACATTTTAACAATTTTCTTTCATTCTGTTACCCTAAAACCTAGGCCCTTTTGCTTTTAAACAGAGCATGCAAAGCACTCCTTAGTCCAGCCAGGCACTGAAGTTTAACAAGCACTTCTACAGTTTTATAATTATGTGTATCCTCATTCTTCTCCAAATAAAACATAAAAATACAGTAGCACTTTAACATATTTGGTATGTACTCCAAAGAAAATATTTCTGATGGTGGTAGGAAGCTAACTAGGTCTTCTTTCTCCAACTTACACTTTTCTGATTAAAAACCTACTTTGAAATCTACCCCCCCCCAAGATATTTTAGTTCAACAGGGAAAACTTTAAGGATTAAATTCCCCGAAATAATATGGCCAAGTAAATGATTGCCAATCTGTGCAGATACAGAACACTGGTCTAACTCATTCTTTTGTTTTTCAGAGTTTTATAAAAAGGATCAACAAATTAAACAATGCAAGGGCACAGAGAGACAAGAACTCATTAACGAATGAAGAGGGAACAGAACTCCGGCCTTTGTAAGATAAGCGCCCATCAGGTATTTGTACCTGGAAAAAGTTTCCTTCTCCTAAGAGCCGTGGGCAGAATAAACGATAGGGCCCGACATGGACCCTATTCTTCCTCACTGTTTTTGTCCCCACTATTTGACCACATTACAATACTAGAACCATAAAAGTATACAACCTTTTTTGTACCGACTGGGACTGAAAAACCTTTTAACAACATGTTTACGTGGTCAATTAAAAAGCACATTATGTAAAAACTAATTTAAAGGACAATTCCTCACTCACAACCAATAAACCTTAGCAAAAATCTCTGGAATGTTGCCCTAGTACAGAGGACTTTTCCCTACTCTTCCACGCCTGGAAATGTGCTAAATATGTTACAGCTTTTCAAAGTACAATTCTTAGATTTAGGGACAGTTAAAACCGAAAGTGTAAAAGGAACTACCACCTGATGGGCGTGGTATAGAACGGGCAGAAGATTAACCAGATGTGAAAAGTTAAATTTTGTTAAAAGTACAAGGCGACATCTTACAAATTAGCAAACGTTCTGCAGAAGCGGTTTTCAACCACAGCCCCACTTGAGATTGCCCGGAGGAAGGTTTAAAGTCCTTCTGCCTGGACCCCATTCCCAGATTTAGATGCAGTGGTGGGTCAGCGGAAAGGGCCACGGTGGGCGTGCACTGGAGGCTTTTCCTTTTTAAAGCTTTAAACAAATAGGAACATCTAACGTGTTGATTGGCAGCCTCGTTTCAACTAGATAACAGGTAAAATGAATTACTAACTCTCCTAACAGGACGCCCAATCTGGCTTATTTGGCAGGGCAAGCAGTGCAATATAAGGTTTCCCTAAACCCCTCTTCCTGGAGGGAAGGAAACAGCAGGCTAGCTCAGGTCTCCTTTAACAAATGCAAATTACAACTTTTTTCTTAAACAAGACTATTAGTTGAGCTCTCACAGTCTCTTTTAGGAAAAGGATTTACAACAGAGCAGATTCTCCGAGGCATTAACCTTAGTCACTGCAGCACGATGAGCAAGTCAACTGCGCTTTTGTGGGTTCATCAAACACCCCTATGTCCTCATTATCCGCCTCAGCAAAAAACAAGCAGGCACATTTCACCCCCAAGGCCTAATAGAACCAGTGCTATCAGAGGAAATCACTTGGCTGAGAAAATGTCAAAAAGTGTGTGAGCGACTGAATTTTTTATCATTACAACACTTAGCTGTTTGACCTCCTCTAGGTCATAACTGAAGGTTAGGTTTTGCTAACACTTCCTACTATAAATCCTGGTTCATTATCAAACAGCGTGTCCTATTCCTGATCCAGTATGTTTCTTAATATTTATTCACGCTAGAATATGAATATAAAATCCCCCCACCCCATCCCCACCAATGTTCCCCAAGATGATTTTAAGATTATTCCAAGTTGGATTTAGAATGAACTGGAGGCAGATGAGTCACAATGGAATAAGCAAAGGTCAGATGATTGATAGTTTGAATCCTGGCTGGCATTTCCTGTGTGCAATGGGCAGGTCCCTTCGTTTTTCTAAGCCTCCTTCTCAAGTACTCAGTGCACTGGTGTATAGATTCAGTAAAGAAATGTTCAAGTATCCTATAACAGTACCTGGGAAAGAATACTTAAAAAAAAAAAATCTGACTCTACCCATCTGGAAGTTAGCCAGAAAATAATCAGCCTGTGGCTCATAGGAATGTTCAAAAAAAATATTTATTTATAAAAAATACAATGGGATAAGTTTATGCTGAGAAATGCAGCAATAAATACAGTGGAAGAAAACAGAGCAACTCTACATCGATACATTGGCACAAACAGGAAGAGCAAACGCACCCCCCAGACCTCGATGTCTGCAGGCCAGCTTTGTACACACTCCTTTCGAAACACCACTCGGAAAAGATCTTGTCGGCTTAGGTAAGAATGAGTACACATATAATCACAAATGCACACTGATCAGGACTTTATTTAAAAATTAGCAAACAATACTGTAGAAACATTGATATATAAATTTCTAAAATGCTGCATCTTAAATTTAGTTGGCAAAGACCACATTTAGCTATAAGCATGGGTTTAGTCTTCCATGTAGAAACCAGATACTAAACTGTAAAAAAGCTTCCTATTGTTTGAAAATACCAATTTAAGTAGAGGATTGTAAAAATGCATAGATCTTTAATAAAAGAATTGACTGTACAAGAGTACTCCCCTTTCACAGTATTCCTTTTTACTTCATATGCGAGTTATTGGTTATGCTGTAGGATTTAACTGTTACAGCACTAAAAGGCAACTATTTAGGGAAGAGGCAGAAAAAGGAAAAAGGAATGTATGTAAGGCAGTATTTCCTTTAGGTACAATAAGCATTAATAGTGTTTTAGGAAGACAAGATAAAAATTACTCAAGGCTAGCTTGGTTCTCACTGAATAAAAACAACGGGCTAAATACTGAGCTCCTCTGTGAATCTAATAATCAATGCCTTGGTCTCCATATTGGTAATCTGTGGGGTAGTCATCTTGGTACTCGCCATGATGATATTCATCTGGGTATTCTGCCTGATAATCACTATCACTGATTTCCGACCCATTTGTTCCGGTCCCTTGGCTTCCATTGTGAATGACAGGTTCTGTGGGAGCAGCACAGTATTTGGGGTCATATACTTGCCGCCCAAGCCCGTACACACTCATTCCTTTCTGGGAAGCGACTTTGTTGGTACCCATCTGTAGAGAAATTGTCGAGTTGTCCACGGGTTGTAATGTTAGCTTCTGATCGTAGATGTCTCTTCGGGTACCTGGTGCTAACATCCCCGCCTGGTATTAAAACATAGTATAAAAGTTAAAACAGCAGCTAAAATCTATTCTTGTTTCTTGTGTATTTTATAAATTATGAAATTCCCATCGAATGTGAACACTAATAACTTTCATTCGGTTCAGGGGTAAAGCTAGCTCACCAAAATATCCTGATGCTGACTCTCTTACAAAGCAATATTCACTGGCTTTTCGAGCTAAGGTCAGCCCTTCCTTCAAATCCTTGCTCTGCTATAAAATTGCTATGTGGCCTCAAACAAGTTAACTTACTTTTAGTTTTAGGTTTCTCATATGCAAAATGGAGACAATACTACCTACTTTGGAATAAGAAGATTGGACATAACGAATATAAAAACAAAGCATAATGCTGGCATACCTGAAAGCTACATCTGAATGCCTATTATGACCATACACGCTATCCAGGTTACCAATTTCAAAAGTCTGTAATACATTCAACAAAAATTATGCTGAGCAGTCCTTAAGGACTTGAGTCTTTCAGAAGGCTCTGAGACACCAAAGAGCCAGCTATTTCAGAACAACTACTCCCCTCCTTTTCAGAGTACTGTAACTCACCTCATTTCTCCACTTATGCCAAGAACATGCTTTCAGATTTAATCGATAAAAAAGCAAACCTGAGTGGCAGCTCTGAGACAGTGCCCCATGTGGCAGGACATATTCCATAAAGGGTAACACCACCACACCTCATGAGGTCATGATGAAAAGCTTTTTCAAACTTTATCCCCACTCTTGTTGGATGTAAGACATGTCCCGCTCTGATATGGTTATGTGCACACCGCCTTGCGAGGTGCTGGTGATCTATTTATTCTTCACAGGAAATACTTCCATCTTGTGTGGTGGTAGGATACTAGCATTCTCACCATGCTGTATTTCCATCTCCTTAGAGTCACACATTTACCATAATGCTAGCTAGAGTTCTTTGTAAAACACCAGATAATTTTACCCACCAAATTAGTTGAGGGCTTCTTTAAAAATAAAAGAAGCATTAGAATGAGCAATTCACTTGGATTTGGAGCAAGAATACTGTAATAAACATATCTTTTTCTTCTGGTTAGGTAGAAAGGCCAGCTGTTCTAACTGCCAATAAAAGCCATGGGCCACACCATACTTGTGTGGCTACAGAAAAGGCCCTTTGATTCTTTTGCTTTCTCAGCAAATCTTACTTTCCTGAAGGAATATATATATATCGTACAAAAAAATAACCGCTTTGGACTCAGTTAATAAGAATAAGGTAAGTGTGAATTTAAATAGCCCTTTTGTACTCTTTGAAACAAGTACAAAAAGGTATTGCTTACCTGGCTGGCTCCTTTGTTGGTGCCCATCTGCAGACTAATCGTGGTCTGATCAAAAGGTTTGTCAGTTTGCATTTTGGGATCATAAAGATGCCTCCTAGTCCCATAGGCTGTCATACCTGCTTGGCTGGCGCATTTGTTGGTTCCCATCTTTTAAGTTAAAAATAAAATCACTGATTATCAGAAATCAACAATATATATGACACAAACAAAACTTTCTGTTCTACTGGAAAGATTTCTTAGAAGGGATGCAATTGACAAGTCCCTTCCAATGCTGAGGCTGCAGTCAACTAGATACAAAATCTATGCTTTTACAAATAAATTTCAAGGTGCTCACTTTAAAAAGAAAAATTTCAAAAACTTCACTGGATATAAAGCCTCACAACATAATTCATCAGATACAAACATGCACATAGAAAGAGAAGGACAGACACACAAAAAGTTATTACAGTGGCAGAATTATGAATAATTTCCTCTCCAACTCTTTCCCCTACCCTCTTTAGCACAAATAACCAAATTTATGGGTACCTGCTTCAGCCATTTAAAGGGACAGAGCAATCTTTGGCTAAACAACATGCTTTTCTACTCCAAACATATTTTGCATAAAATGTGACAGTAAATGCCAGGTGTCTTCTCTGGCAGCTTAGCAAGGGCTTAAGTTTCATTAAAATCACCAACATTTTCATGGGAAAAGAACCACATTTTATTCCTCTAACTCTCATGTCACTAGACAGAGTCAGAGAGGGGCAGAATGAAGAATCTGAACTTAGCAATATTCAGAGGAATAATAATTAACTTTTATTCCCCATTGAGAATAACATGGCTTCAGGACCAACCAGTACACCTTGTTCTACTGGTTGGGGACACATTTCTACTGCTGGTCTTTTTTCCTTAAAAAACAAGATTTATTAAAGGAAAACTTTATTACCAAAAGTCAAACCTGTCACTGGAGAAGATAAAAAAAAAACACATATAAGCAAAAAGGAAGGGAGGGGGAAAAAATCATTGAAATCCTACCATTTAGACATTCATTGTAAAGATTTGTGTATAACCATGTAGCTTTTTTAGCTTATGTTTCTGTGTACATATCCAGATACACATACATATACATACAAAAATATGCATGTTCATTTAAAAAATAAAGTTGGGATCACACTGACTATATAGTATTGGGTTGGCCAAGAAGTTCATTTGGGTTTTTTGTAACATCTTCTGAAAAACCCCAAACAAACTTTTTAGCCAACCCAATATTTTATGACCTGATTTGTTTTCCTTAATCTTTGAACTCTTGTATATCATTTTCTTCATTACTAGTTCCTTTTATGGAGCTCTCACAATTTAAACAACTGATTACTGTCTGGAAATTCAGGTTTCCAATTTCTCGCCACTGACATGATTTTGTACTGTATAAAAATAAATCCATATGTCAATTATACCCCGATAAAGCTGAAATAAATAAATAAATCCAACTCATGTAGACTCAGTCAACAGTGAGGCATCGTATCCAGCAGGTATCAGACAGTAAAGCCCTTAGCATATTAGGCATTTAGCAGTGGTGTTTTTGTGACACTCTGCAGGGGAACAACATGAAGGGAAAAAAATACCTGAACAAAGTATTCCACAGGACGGATAAATCATGCTTTACTAGGATAAAAAAATGACTTTGGTATTGAGGTTTTCTAAAATTGCTTCATTTGGTCAATAACATTTAGGAATTTATAAAGTATATTTTCTTAAAAAAATAGGACAATGTAATTAGGAAAAAAAATCATTTCCTGGAGAAACAATTACTAAGTCAGACGGCACGCCTGAGGTTTCTTCTAAAACCATCATCGTCTCGGGCTTTAAATGGACATAAATTGTATAAACCACAGAGCCATGCCAAAATATACACTATTGTATATCTATCTGTTCCTTACTTACGAGAGATGCTTTGCATGGTAAGAATTAATGACATTGAATAAGTAACTGATATGCAATACCACATTACTTACCTGCAAACCAATTACACTTTGGCCAGCTTTTAATTTTCCTTCATCAAAACGTCTTGTTTGTTTTTCTGCGTACTTAACTCCAATGTCAATGGTTGTATGGAATCCTTTTGTTTTAGCCTAGACAGAAATATGCACACTAACTAGTGATTCTGCCAACAGAGTTTTACAGAAGGAACAACAAAGAAATGATACTGTCCATAGATGAAGGTTTCATTTGTTAAGACCCAAGCTAGGGGTAAAAACACATCTAAAGCCATTCAAAAACACCCCAGCCCTCTGAAATGTGAGTATTCTGATTAAGCTATCCAGTACTAGGCAGCTGATGTCGGCAGCCTTTCCACAAAGCTAATAATTACGGAAGAGACAGGCCTAGTCTGTCTAGTCTGAACTATGAGAGCAAAGATGCAATTAATCACCAACATAGTGGGGGGTTTTTTAACCAGTCATTAAAGACATATACGTACCAGACCTGCTAGGGCCACCAGTGTGGTCTGAACCTGGGTCATGTTTCCATTCTCAAAAAGATCATTTGCTTCAAATATGTCATGTGGCTTCATACCATAAGCCTGAATAGCTTTGATAAAGTTGCCAATATTCTCCAACTATAAAGAAAAAAAAGCATACAACTTTTGGCGCTAAATACTGACGTTCATATTATCTAAGAATTCTAAGGCTTTATGACTAGGTACAAGATGCCAGGCAGAAAGCTACTTGGCAAGGATTCTCAACCAGATACGTGGTAAGCGTAGCTCTCTCTGGAAAAGGAAGAGTATTTTCATAGTTGGTCACATAATGGTCTTTTTAATATTTTTAAGCAGTCAAGTTTTTTCAGTTCTTTAAAGTCAAGATCTTCCTTACATGTTTTAAAGAATTCTGTGCCTGACCTATCCAGGGCTGGAATTTTCTTTGTCAAAAGGTACAAAATTATATTAATGCACAATTTATTATGTTTAAATTTTAATTAAAAAAATGTGTGGTTACTAAGTGTTTATCCTCATAACTCAAAGCATATGCTCAAGACAAAATATCCAATTTTACTTTATCATACACATTCATGAACTAAGACTATGCTTAATACAGTGCTCTACAGTCAACCCTTAGTTGTTATGTTAAATTCCTTGCTTTTTCCTTCATTTATCCTATGTTCTAGGACCTAGACCATAGGTTGTATTTCTCTATGTAAGCTGTGTCAAATCCTCTCTGAGAGTATACAGACTAAATACGTAATAAGAAAACTTCTAAGCTAAACATCTAATAATCACAGAACTAACTGTAAGTAATTATGGAAACATTAAAAATAACATTGTAAAAAACAATATAGTCATGTGCACAAATTTCTGCTAAAATGTCTATTTTTAAATTGTTATCAAGTTCTCACTGCATAAAGAGTAAGCGACTGGAATCAGGGGTTGCTGGTTTGGCTGTTACCTGAGGCCAGTTTAATGAGGACTCATTGACCTTCTTCACTGAGCCTGGCTGTAGCTTGTTTATGAGTCTGAAAAGAAAAGCATAAGTGATACCATATTTATTGGAACAACAAACAAGGACTGGAATGTAAAGTTGGTTCTTCTGACATCCGTAAAGGAAAGCATTAAAGACATGTGCAGAATATCAAGGTTTGACACCCTGGACTGGCAAGGTGGGCAAGACAGAGGCCCGTGGAAAGGACTGGAAGAGGGGCCACATCAGGACCAAAACTTACTCGCAGAGGATTATGCCATCTTTTAGGCCCAGCTGAAAGTTGGTGCCAATGCTCATGCCGGTCACCTCTTCTATCCAATTGCGAAGATCTTCTTCTGCCTGATGATCATACTTGGAAGCAATCTGAAATACAAGTTAACTAACTTTAGAAGTTTCACTAAAGCACCCAAAACTGCTGGTTTCTTCTGCTTTAATTATCCATTAAGACCACAGCTGTGACCTGCAGTAAGTTACACTCATTGGAGTTCACTGGCGAACCTAACCATTACAGCTTGAGTAACTAATAAAAGTTTTTGGTTAAGGAGGTGTCATACAAATTTTGAACAACACATGGCGGGAAGCTGGGACTGAGGGGGAGAAAATACGGCTCAAGATAAAACAGATTCCCATTCATGACACACAGGAAGTGACAGGGGCTAACAGTGTATTACAATATGGCACCAGCCACAGGAAATGTTAAAGATTAAGTCATCAGTTACCACATTCCAAAAAAGAGTGAGAGGGAGTGAGACCGGCAGGATTCTGATACATCCAACGATTTTACACAGTATTGCAATACCTACCAGTCTAATAGTTTTGTTGCCCGGAAAGCTCTGGTGTTTCTATGCCTTCTATTCAGCCAAATACACACTGCACCCTACACACACACACACACACACACACACACACACACACGCTTTCCTTGTAATAATCATTGTACTTACACTAGAATACTGAAATTCTGCTTCTGTATCATATTAGACTCCTCACAGGAAGGAAAAGCATTTGATTCACTTTTGGACCCTTAGTACCTACTCAGCATTGCATCTAACACCCAAACATTTAATAAAGTTAAAAGTTGTTAACTCTTTACTTACAGAATTCTACGATAAAGGCAACATTACCAACACAGATGCTTTACTATCATACATGCTAAAAATACCTGCTAAACACAGGTTTTGAAAGATCCCTTCATAATAAGACCATAAACCTCAATTAAAAAAATAATAATACAATTTAAGTACTGTTAAAGATCACATGCTCAAGTTCTTATGCTATTCCTTGTCCCAGGGTCAGTCCTTATCAATCAGAGTTATTAGGGAGAAGAACACACCTGGGAAGAAGGAAAGATTATGTGTCATTTTTCTTCTCATTAGCACAGGTGAAAGTGCCAACAACACACAGACAATGCCCAGGGGGATGGTAATCACGGTGAGCTTAGGAGTCAGCTGCAGCGTTGCTGGAGATGGAAATAATTAGTAGAAACGTTTGCTTCTGTAACACACGATTAGGTTTAATTACCGAAAGAAATGAGATGGCATGAGGACATTTTCGTCATGAAGAGGCCCTCCAAGTTCCAGTCTACCCCAGTCACAGAGGAAACCTTCCCCCTGCCCCCCACCAAGTGTGGAGGACAGGCCTCTGCTTCACCAGAGGGCAAATGACTTCACTAAGTGCTGTGTCATTTAAGGAGACAGCAAGTCCTCACCGTGTGCACTGCTTTCCAAGTTAGAGAAATGGGTCTACACCTTTGAAGAATAATGGATAATTTATTTAAGCTGTAGATTTAGTTAACCAGCATCACAAATGGAAATTCAATGCGTTTATATTTTCATGTTAAGATAACTAACACTGTGCAATGTTTCCTGGATCAAGTTTTGGTTTGGAGGTTAGTTTATGAGAGAGCTCAGGCAAATGTTAATGTGTTAATTTCCTGCTCCCGGGACCCCCGACCCCTGAAAATCGCACATCTATTCTGACTTCCTGCCAGTCTGAGTTACACTGGCATCTGGATGTGTGGACGGGGAAGGAGGAGGTAGTGATGGACGAAGCTTCTGCCACAGGGACACGCAGCCTCTGGTGCGCAGGAGGGAGCCATCGCTCCTGTTACACCCCAGACAACAGTCCTGAATGATGTACCTCCTCAACACATCAAACACATCCACTTACATACGGCACCTTTAGAAAACGGATAAATAATAGATTAGAAAAATTTAAGACGGCTATATTTTTCACACTGGAGTCTTGCTCTAGGTGGCTAGAAAAAGAAATTCTCTCTATATGAATTTGGGGGTAGGGGGAAACAGACAGAAAGGCACAGGCAAGGAAGAAAAGCAGGAAGTAGTACTCCTTAAGCATCAGCTATGAAAAGCAATATCTAAGAGTGAGTTGAATTTTTTCCAAAAGCAAAGCACTCTCAACTAGGAGATGCATTTCAATAAATCTAAAGAAACACAATATGCTAGGGTAGGAGGGGCTCTGCCTTGGCTAGAGCCTGGCTCCCCCCATCTTGCTATGGGACACTGGTTCATTCGTCTCACTTCCGAACCAGTTCCTGTCTGTACGACAGGAAGGCTGGCTGAATAAGGGCACTAGGTCTCCTCCCATTCTAAGCTGTGTGTTAAATAACTTGGTCAATCAGCAAAAATTGTAAAGAAATTCTTTCTCTTCATTTTTTCAAATGTAGAGTTGGAAGTTATGTTGGAGCTTTGTCTTTCTTGGGGGGTGGTGGTTAGTGGGGGTGGTAATTCTCAACCAAATGAGACCCATTTTTATTCAACCAAAAAAACATAAAAGCGTATTTATGTTTCCTTTGTTCAAAATGTTTCTGACAGGTTCGGTGCCGTGCCCCAAACCACGGAGTGATTACAGATCTAACATGAAATATCCGAGTAGGAACGCCAGGGAGAATTTTCATCTCCTCTGTTCACTGTTCTAATCAAGGGAATGATGAAAGAAAAATCAAGGACTGGACTCAGATGAACCCAGGTTCAAACCCTGACTCTGACTAGTTACATGTGGGGCTCTGGGTGGCTCACTGACTCAGTCTCTGAGACTTAATGTAATAGCACATGGACAGAAAAAATTCTTAAGCACGGACATGCAAAGCCAAGAGCCCAGGTGATAAACTAAAAATGAAAACTAGGTATGCTTCCACATCATATAACTATTGGTTTTGACTTAGAGTTTTCTTTTAAGTCAAGGAGCAGCAAGGATTTTTCTACCCAAATACTGCTAATAAGTGAGCTTTCTGAAGTCACGTCAGCTAAGTAGAATTCAAGATTTAGGAATGTGTCCTTTTTTTTTAAGTTCAAAATTAAAAAAGAAAAAAATTCTTCAAAATCATCTAGGGAAAAAATCTATTTCAAGTTGTCTCTTAGCTTCTGGCCTGCAGCTCTGCTCCATAGGATACAGAAATCTTAAGTTTCCTTTAAAAGTATACTAGAATACAACCCAAGCTAATATAATTATATTCTTTAACTACACAGGTTATTTTTAAATTGTTTGTTATACACATCTTTTAAAATCAAGGGACTGAGAGCAATTAAAAATAAATGTAAGCTTTGGCCAATAAACTTTATTTACTATTTTCATCTAAAAAGCCTTAATTACTGAACATCAGGCAGGAAGTAAATGCTGGTATTTCCTCCTCAGAACAAGAAAGTTAGCTTCAAAAATTACTTAATCTTATCTCATTAATACCTCATGGAAATTTCACTCCAGTCTGTTTAAAAATCACTCCTCCAAGTTGTTTATAAACATTCACTTCTTTACTATTCTTTAAGATTTATTTTATTTGACCTTCCTAAGTGGATTTCAGAATTTCTGCCTGGTGCGTTCAAGTCCACAGCAGCCCCTTGTTCCTCACACGGCCCTGCCTCCTTGCCTAAACACCCACGAATTCTCTGCAGCGGGGCCTCCCAACTCTTCTCACATCAAGACACACTTGCAAATGACTTTTGTACGGTCGCTGAGAACATCTGCTAGAGGCTTCTCGCTAAAGCTCACCAAACACCCCCACCCCCACCCCAAATACAATCAAAAAGCAAAGAAATGAAGACTGAGAAAAAAGCCTCTAGGGCATCTGATGGGATTGACCATCCTCCTGCCATCCAGTGCTTCTGAGCCCAGGGCCCATGCCCAGAGTGGCTGCAGCCTCTGCTGTCCCTGCATTCTCCTCAGAGCAGCTAAGAGCACCAGTCTGGAGTCACCCTCCACTACAAAGGCCTTTCTTCTGGATTTCTAAAATAGCACTTGTTTATTTTTATTTATTTTTTTA
The DNA here is from genome assembly GCF_028564815.1 of Eubalaena glacialis. Classification (NCBI taxonomy): domain Eukaryota; kingdom Metazoa; phylum Chordata; class Mammalia; order Artiodactyla; family Balaenidae; genus Eubalaena; species Eubalaena glacialis. The sequence goes on along the minus strand of NC_083718.1, from coordinate 111,237,648 downwards.
GGCCACCTGTTGAGGACCTCTTTTTTTTTAAAATAAATTTATTTATTTTTGGCTGCGTTGGGTCGTCGTTGCTGTGCTCGGGCTTTCTCTAGTTGTGGCAAGCGGGGGCTACTCTTCGCTGCGGTGCGCTGGCTTCTCATTGCGGTGGCTTCTCTTGTTGCGCAGCACAGGCTCTAGGCGCGCGGGCTTCAGCAGTTGTGGCTCACGGGCTCTAGGCAAGCAGGCTCAGTAGTTGTGGCACACGGGCTTAGTTGCTCTGCGGCATGTGGGGTCTTCCTGGACCAGGGCTCGAACCCGTGTCCCCTGCATTGGCAGGTGGACTCTCAACCACTGCGCCACCAGGGAAGTCCCATAGCACTTGTTTTAAAAAAATTAAACAGGTATAAGTATGTAGAGCACGCGTTCTCAGTGGGGGCTGATACTTCCCCCCAAGGGAGTGAAAACCACCTTAGATATTACAATAATTTGTGACCCTCCCCAACAAACTCTGTTCCTTTGTTTTAAATTTGGTGGAGGTCGGGAGGCAATTAGGAAAAACGTCTAAAAAGACTCTTTGGGAAAGAGACGCGGAAAACAAAGTTGAGAAACACTAGACAGAGTAAAAAAGTACAGGTCTCTCTTCACCCCTCGTCCAAATCCTACTCCCTCTCCCACCTCCCCAGAAGTAAGCTCCTGTCCTGTCTGCCAAGTCTTCTTCCAGACCACACGCACGTCTTATAGTGAATCGTGTACAAAACAGCACTAGAAAAAGATCCCCTTCAACAACACAAGCCCTGAGGGCCTAAACTCCCTAGCAGTAAAGGGAGATGCTAGATCAGAAAAAAGCCCGCTCCTTCTGGCTAAGGAGCTGTTAAGAATTGCCCAGCCCTTCCTGGCACTGAGGTCTGAGAAGTTTCCCTCGCAGAATCCCTAAGAGGGGATACTGCGTAATGAGGGAAACCGAGCTTCAAAAACATCTCCACAAACTGACCCAAACAGTGCTGTTTCACACTGTTCTATGGAGCATTTGGCCAAGACGCAATTTAGTAGAAAGATGGGGCTGTACCTGGCATGAGGCAGAGTGATGATCATATATGTAAGAGAACTGTCTGACAGCCGGCTTACACCCAGGATATTGTAGAATCTGTTAAAGAATTAAGACATGTCTTTCCCCTATACTCCTTCCCACAATACATTTTTTATCCCAGCAGTCGTTAAAACCTGAAGCAGACAGACAGGTTACTGTCTCTGGTGGTTACAAGAGTGTCCCCCAAATGTCAGTCGTGCCTGAACTCTCACTAGACTCCATTTTGAGCCACCAGAATAATCCAGCATTACCCCAAACTCTCTAAGTAAAATCATATTCAGTGTCCGCTTCCCTCTTTCGAGTGATCCTTGTGTGTCTTGGATTCTTCCTTCAACTTCTATCTGCATTACTCCTTCCTTTTGTCCTTCATTCAAATGGCCACTTTGTAACAGGCATGGTTCAAAGGCAAAGTCTCTGTCCTAAAAGCTGACATTCTAGGGCTTCCCCAGTGGCGCAGTGGTTGAGAATCTGCCTGCTAATGCAGGGGACACGGGTTTGAGCCCTGGTCTGGGAAGATCCCACATGCCGCAGAGCAACTAGGCCCGTGAGCCACAGCTACTGAGCCTGCGCGCGTCTGGAGCCTGTGCTCCACAACAAGAGAGGGCGCGATAGTGAGAGGCCCGCGCACCGCGATGAAGAGTGGCCCCCGCTTGCTGCAACTGGAGAAAGCCCTCGCACAGAAACGAAGACCCAACACAGCCATAAATAAATAAATAAATTTATTAAAAAAAAAAAAGCTGACATTCTAGTGGAAAGAGACAAATATTAAATAAGGTGTGTTAAGACATTCGTCAAAAAAAGAATAAAGTAGGGTATTTAAAATAAGGGGAGACCAGAAAGACTGGGACCACCACAGACTCAGACAAGAAACGAACAGTAAATTTCCATCTGTAACATCAAGATGCCGCTTCCCTTCCTTTGCTTTATCACTTGTCCTTGTTGATATCTCACGCAAGAGAATGAACAGGCTTTAACAGGGTTGACCTACCTTAAACCCTTCCCCCAACAGATCCTCCAAACATGTTAAAATACCTTTGCAAATTTTTAAGTATTCATGTTGGGGATACAACAGACCAAAGATCACATGCTTTGAAGTCAAACTTCAAAAACTTCCAAAAACTGTGTTCCCAGTTCCAGAGTGACATAAGTAAGTAACTTAACCCTGGTGACCTCATTTCTTGCAAGTTGTCTCCTTCCTTCCAGGGCCATTGTGAGGAGGAAGCCCATCTCAGTGTCTGACACACCTCAGAATTAACACTCGCTATTTATATCAGCTTGAGTACGGAACTGGTATGAACCAAACCCCACTGCAACCTGTTCCCTTTACCGTCTACAATTCAAAAAGAGCATTCCACCACAGACAGGCTCACCTCAGATACTGCCCATCCCCCTGTCCATTCCCATCACCACACATCTCCACTCTCCTTCCTGCCTGTGTTTGCATCCCAAATTCTCATTCTCTTCCAGATTACTTACTGCTGGTGAAAGGGATGAAGTAACTTTTTTTTTTTTTTTTAAGTGAGTCTGTCAAAAAAGAAGCAGACTCACAGACATAGAGAACTAGTAGTTATGGAGGGGGCAATTTAGGGGTTGGGGGTGGGAGGTACAAACTACTGGGTGTAAGATAGGCTCAAGGATGTATTGTACAACATGGGGAATACAGCCAATAATTTGTAAAAACTGTAAATGGAAAGGAACCTTTAAAAATTGTATAAATTTTTTTTAACTTTTTAAATAAATAATAAAACTAAAAAGTATAAAATTAAAGAAAAAAAAACAGTAGCTAGTACAAATGTTCAGTCTACTATCATCAACTTTAACCACTGGATTAAAATCAGATCCTGTGGGAATGATAAATACCAAATGTAAGACAGCAGTTTCTACAGGGAAGAAAGAATGGGATCAGAGAGCAATTGTATTTTTAATATATATTTTTTCTTTAAACTGGAAAAAAAATTTTTTAATTTAAAAAATTAAAAGTGGGTTTGTATTTTACGGGGAGTAGGGGGTAGGAATTCTAGAGAAAATCACTTTACATTGATGTCAAGGTAGATTGTGTGCCTTCTTCAAGTTCACTATAGAATCTGAGACTCATTCTATGGCATGAACTTACTAAATATTTGAGAGGAAATGACTATATATTCCAAAACTACGGAAAATCACATCTGCCTGGGGTAAACCAGAGTGACGTCTAAGGGCATTTTAAATTTTGGCCCTTCTCTGAGAGGTACAGCCAGATCTTCAAATCAAGGTATCAGCATATGGCACCAGCACAAATTTTTCCCTCCAAACATGTATAGTCAAATAAATACAAAGATACTATGACTCAACGTATGAATACTGTGAAACTGACAAGAAATGAAAGATGTTAAAATAACTTAAGAGGAGTTGGTCCAGTGCCTAAAGCGAATACTATAACTAACAAATGGTAGGAAAAATGCAGAAACAATAGATGGTCAACTTTGTCTTCTCTATCTAGAAAATGACCATCGGACTACAAAGCTTAGAACATACATAGTTAAAGGTGGATTTTGAAAGTTGAAACTTAAACAGTGAGGAAGTAATCATAGAGGCTGGATTCCCAGAAAAATCTAGACTCAGAAATAATGATTAATAAAGATGTGCACACTGAATAGCTCACCATGTGAGAAATCTTGGCAGACAGTAGTAACAGGAACCTAGAGATGGGCCCACTCCTGCCCACTCCCACCCGAAGTCAAGGGTGTCTCCACTACAGGCTGAAGAACCTGGCTGTCATGCTCGAGTGGACTACAGAGAGAGGGTGTGCACTCGGAGGGGCAGGGTAGTCATCACCAGGAGCCAGGGTAGGTATGCGAGGCATATCCAAGAACACCTGCCTATGTCTTCTTGAGGTCAAAACAGGCTTCATTCATCTTTCTACCCCTAGAGCCCATGCCTGACCCATAGTGGGTACTCAGTAAATGATTTTTTATTTACCGATAGTATTACCAGACTAGGGAAATGCCACAGATCTAAAGATCTCTCTTGTTACGGAAAGGCATCTGCATTTGAATGCTTGGTTTTTATGGGCGTCACATCTCCTAGATCTCATCTTAGATGGATCACTAGGGACATATCTGTTTTACTTTCTGATAAAAGTCCCTTATGTCTATGGCACTCCTGAAGTCCAGTTTCGTAACCCTAGAAGTAGGGCCTGGTCAGAAGGAACAACCATGCCCACTGTGCTGATCTACGTCAAGGGAGGAGGAGCTCCTAGGGATGTGTACCCGGAGGCTTAGATTTACATCTGTGCTCTTCTGTTCTGGTAGCTAACAATTTGAAACTATCGGACATACTTAATAAACTTATAAAAAATAAATTGGGAATAGTTAAAAAGAAACAAAATTCAGATTCAGAAAGATCCTAGCTTAATAAACAAATTCTTCAAGATATACGTAAAATCCTGACCAAAGTTCTAGAACTAACTAGTAATGCTAACTCAGTGAGCCTAAAAAAGCTAACGCTATCTTGGTCTGCACAGGTCTACAATTATTTATAAAATACTATTGCTCATCTTACTTGTTCGATGGAAACAGCCTCATGAGGTAATCAAGGAAAGGATTATTTAAATGAAACAGGTGTGCGAGGAGTATGTGAACTATAAAATCTTAGGCAATTAGTCACCTCTAGACTCAGAAATCAACTTGCCAAAGCAAGGATTGGAATCCTCCTTCGAACCACCTCACCAGGTGATGACACTGATCAAAACAGAATGAGTTAGTGCTTTGTAGTCAAACAAAGGAGCTAGTTAATAATCCCACTGTACCCTGGTAGTCAATTGTGTGGGCCACACTCTAAAAGGGGACATTACAAACTGGCATCAGTTTTGAGAAGGAGCAAACTGGGTGGAGAAAAGATTAGGAGAATCATACACAGCCTATCGTGAGAGACTGGTCAGCCAGGAATGGCTACATATGGCCTAGAAGGGACTTTGGGGGCAGGAGAAACAGCTTAGTACCATCTAACTATTTAGATGGAAGTCATACAGAAATTCTGAATGCCACACATAGGGCAGACCATGGATAAAAACGCAGAAAACCTAGGGAGCCGATCAGAGAGGCACGCAGGAGTGGAGAGAGCACGTGCGCCAATGCAGCAACGGTGGGAAGGAGACCCATGAGAAAGCTTGCTGGAGGACATCCTCTCACTCGGGAAGGAGGCCGGCTGGGTCTTGAATTTTATGTCACTGTAGAGATCTTGCTGAAAGGGGATCTTAACGAAAGCCCCCAGAGATAAAGGAAAACAGAGATGCTCTTCAAGTTTTTGTTTGCTTTGCCTCACCTCTAGAATATTTAAGGGTCTACACCTCACTCATCACAGTATTTGCAGGTATCCAGATTTTTTGCTGCTATCCAGGTTTTCAACACTTGTCTCCTCAGCAGGACTCTAGATGCCTCCTAAATAATCTGAGTTGGGCATGTGAATAGCACTGAAAAATCTTCCTTTCTTTCTCCATAATTACAAGGAATATCATGGCAGTAGCTTTTTTGTAGCTTGGGAATGTCTATTCATTCCTCATCGATTACTTGGCAAGTCTGCTTCATAGGATGAGTCTCAGAGTCCATTATGACCTGAGGAAGAAGGCATGAAATCCACCCCCACTGTCCCAAGTGTCAACCGTAAACTCGTCTCTCTGGAACTGGGAAACCCTTTCCGCTCCCAGACCACTGACCACATTCATCCAAGTGCTCCCAGCTGTCTACCCCAGAACAGAGTCAAAACACACATTGCCCCCTGACTGAACTACTGATGAGACGAGGGTGGAAAGGAGGCCAAGGAGGAACAGATCCCAGCATCTCAGTCAGCTTTCAGTACATCTGGAGCTCCTCTTGGGGATCCTCTTCTGCTTACTACAGCTGAGTCTGCCCACTGGAGAGATGGCTTTATCCAACCAGCGAAGAACAGAGTTGAAACACCTCCTTTAAAATGTAGGATAGATGCTGGCTAGAGAGATTTCACGGGAGTCTTACAGAGATATTAACTGTGCTAGATATCACTGCCGTTTTCTCCCCAATGAAAACTAGAGGGTGTGAAATTTCAGTGAGGTCCATGGCACTCTCCACATCTCAACAGTAAAAACTAACTCCACATTTTACCTGATTGTAATGTCATCTGAGAGCACAGAAACGTGGGGAGAAAGTGAGTTCCTCTGGAAGCACTGCACCCTCCATCAGAGTGCTGCACCGCAACACCAAGGTCCCCTGGACATTGTGTCATGAAGGCTTGCTAGGGGACACCCAAGCACAAAGAACAAAATAAGCCCAGCTTCGCATCCTTTCCAGGTCAAGGGCCGAGGGACTGAGGAAAGAGCAGTACCCAGGCTGCAAAGGGGCCCCAGCAGGACTCAGCAGAGAGAAGCAACTGAACCAACAGTGTATTCCACGATCAGGCCTTGGCCTGGACCCTCTCCTCCTACTCCTGGCTGCATACGCCATCACACATCAGTGGTTCCATGAGAAGAGGAACACAGCACTTGCAACAGAAAAGGGGATGTCTTATCCACCTCAGTTCTGTTTTCCTGGTCCTTTTCCTTTTACTTTCCCAGCTTTTCATGGTGAAGAAGCTTCTTTGCTGCTTTGCTCCCACCCACCATGTGTACTGAGCCCTTCCTTTATTTGGTCCATCAGTGGGCACAGACTACCCCCTATCTTGTCTGAAACAAGCACATCTTTGAACCTGCTGCCAGCCTCAAACACTGTCCTGTTTCTCTTTTATTTCAAGACAAACCTCTCCATTTCCTCACTTAGTACTCCTTCCTAACCCCCACCGGAAATTGGCTCTACTGAAAACGATCTCTTAAAAGGTCACCAGTGATCTCTCTGTGGCCAAGTCCAGTGGCCCGTTTCCTCTTCCTGGCCTCTCTGCAGCACTCCTGCGGCCCCCTCCCGTCTCTCTTCCCTCTGGCTTCTTGTTAAAGGACCTGGAGCTTCCCTCTCTGGTCTGCCTTCTCCTCCTCCCCTGAAAGATGTCGATTCCCCAAGTTTGGGCCTCAAATTAAAATGGTTAGGGGCGTGGTCTCTGGAAACTGAATGCTCTGTTTAGAATTCCATCTCCACCATGCCTCAGTTTCCTCACCAGTAAATCTGAGATCATTAATAGCGCTTCCATCAGAAGGTGCTGAGAAGAATCAATGACTTAATTTACATAAATCTTAAGAACTCAATAAATGTCCACCCCTAACCTTCTATCTACACTTTGCTGGCCACTTCTGTCCAGATACTAGAAAGATTTCCTCTTTCAAATCCAATATACCATAAAAACCACTTACTTGATACTACTATTTGATAGCTATTTTGATAAGAGATCATTTTGATGCTGTCTGAGCTTTCTATTTAAAAAATTATCTCATCACATAATTTATAAGAGATGCCCTCGCCCCATTCTTTGGCCTCATCTCATTGCCAACTCCCACTTGAGTCTGGTGGGGGTGACACATGGCGTAGGGGTCACAAATGTCACTGACTCAAGACTTGAAAATAAAGAACTAAAGCAAGTGACTTGAATTTTGACAAGGCTGCTTTGATAATTTTATTTGTTCTTAACATCAAGAGGAGATCTTCCTTCTCTTCTGAACCACTGGTGGGAACTATACAACTGTTTAGACAGCAAGTTGGTAATACCTATAAACACATTTAAATGTTAGGTCAAAACTTACACACTTTTCCACACAAGTACTTTTTAAGGCAATATCCACCAGTAGGGAAGTAATGAATAAATACATAGCGGAAATCCACACAATAAACTATAATTCACTTTCTAAAATGTTCAAATGATATTTAAAGTTGTACAAGCAGTTGGGTGGGGCTAAGGGATGCAGGATACTTTCACTTCTTTACTTTTATATTTTGGTACAGTTTGCATTCTTCTTGACAAATATTTCATTCACAAAATAAGGATCAAAAAAGAGAAGAGGTTCTCATAGGCAAGGAAGGTGGCATCCCAAGGTAGATGCATCATCTTCATGCAGAGATGACTTGTCCGTGGTCATGGGCTCAGCAGGGATTCGGACCCAGGTCTGGCTCCAAAGTCTAAGGCTTTTCCACCACTGGACGTTCTCCCTCTCCCACCCCTCTAACCAAACTGAGATAGGAACTCTCTAAGCTATACACAGAGAACATAGCACGGGCAACTACACCGCTTGCAGACAGAGGATCAAGAACCAGGAACGGGGTGGTGGCTTAGACACTGTGGCTTAACATAAAGTCCTTCCAACACATGGAGAAATGAGAGTGCAACCAAAAGTAACCACCACCACCATCACTGTAGCAGACCGATACACCGTGAACTTGCTGCGGCTTTGATTCAAACCAGCCCTGGAATCTGTAGTCTCAAAGGGCGTTGCCAGCATGGTTCAAAAGTTCACAGTAAGAGATTTGGCAGAGATGCCTCAGACTTTAATTCTTCCCCTGGCCCCTATAAAAAGGAGCTTCCTACCGCATGCATGTTTTAGAAAATGCTGTAAGACCGACTGCAGAAGAGGATGTCAATAGCAGAGTTGTCACTGAAAGGAGAAAAAGAAAATGGAAAAACGAAGCCCAGAGAGGAAGAAATTTAGGAACGAAAGCCTGGCTGGCAAAGCCCATGCCTGTGTTTGTGTGTGTGGCCGAGGTGAGGTTGGGGGACGGGGGTTTATTCAACATCCAGGCCTCTGAAGAAAGGGAAAAGAAGAGACAAATGCATGTCCATTCAGGGGGAGAGATCTGGCTGTGTGCGGACTCCGAAGAGCAGCCCTAAGGTTCCAGCTCAGCTGCTAAGGGCTGAGGACTCCAACAAGCTCAAAATATGCTATTTAATATAAGTATAATTTCTATACTCGATTAGAAGTATGATTGCTGTTGCTATTTTTGCATCCAAAGTAGAATCACATGTTTGAATTCTGAGAGACTCACTACACATGGTACTGATTATTTTCTCTACTTCCTCCCACGTGAAACAAAAGGAAGGAGGGAAAACTGCAATGATAAAGCACTCTCTCTATCCATTTGTAGAGCCTTCTGCAGCGCTAAGCAGGCAGAGAGGCTTGAGATAATGAAGAAAGATTAGTGTGCAAACATTTGAGAAGGGGAGAGAAGAAACAACAGTGATATCATAGCCAGCATGCCTAGCCACCACTCAGCAGCTAGGATCCCCTAGAAAATGTGTGGGGGAACAGAGGAAAAGGGCCATAAATGCTTAGCTTATGACTTGCCCAGAAGAGTCCTTCCCAGCCCAGAGCGCCTTCTCTTTTCTCTGCACTCACATCCCTAATTCCTGGCCTTCCCATGGCAGATGTGCCCGCCCAACAGTGCCCGTGCTCACACCCTGAAGCTTCCTGGTCCTGGGAGGAAGGAAGATGTTGAAGAGGTCCCCTCCCTACCACCCGGGGGAAAGCTAGGAATTAGGCTTCTCTACTCATGGACTTGCTTCACACAGGTCTAGGTAGATCCTTCCAAAGACCATTTAAAAGTGAAGGCCTCCAGTGACAACACTACAAGGTAAATATGTTTATCAGTCCACTGTGGAGGAATACGAGCCCTGTCTGAACCAAGAAATGAAAGATGTGTCTTGTCTAACAGAAATCGACTTCTTAGGAAGAAAAACCCAAGTAAGCACGCCCAGAAAACAAGGCCTCTAGCTCTACACAGAAGTCCGTGGCCCTGTGGGCAATGTGGACAGAGTGAATACAGGCAGAGAGACCCTGGGATTTCACTGCAGTAGTGCATCACAGGCTGCCGGGGGAGGAGGCTTGGACTAGGACTCTGGGGGCAGATCACAGTCCTGACACAGAAGCGAAATCGAGAGGTACTGCTTGGCTCTGTGGTCCCCTATTTGCCAGAAGCCTCATTCAGATACAAACAGATTTGTGCCTGAATGTCCAAGTCCTGGCGATAATCTCAAAATCTAGAAGATAAATCAGGAGAACACGGGACCGAACCTACCCAGCAGAGCAAAATGGAACAATTGCTAACATTTACATAATGTGTACTTTTGGTTCTAGGCATTATTTGAAACACGTTACGTGGATTGTCTATCCTGCTTATTTCTCCCCAAAACCCTATAGAGGTAGGTACTAGCATATCCTCATTTTACAGATGAGACACAGACAGGTTACTTGCCCAAAGTCACAGGGTAAGAGGCAGAACCAAGATTACAACCCAGTCAGTCTCCAAGGCCACCAGGTTCTACTTTCTCACTGAGAGGAACCTAGAGGGGACCTACCCGACATCTTCAAGTTCACAAAGATTCCCATGGTCATGTTTTTATAAAATGTGCAAAATTCTTTTGTACTATTTGTAATGATAAACCCTAAACTATATAAGCTTCAGGCCCCACAAACAGTGTGGATCAACCCCAGGCTCAAAAAACCCTTAAGAAAAACTTGAGCACAAGTACATATGAATAATAGCAAAGAGCCCACCATGGCTACGAGTTCAGAGTTAAGGAAAGCCAATGCACGTGGTATATGCTATAGAAGGCTAATGCCTAGAAGAAAATGAAACTTGCGGAAAATTCTAAGAACAAGCTCCTTTCCACCACCTAGTCATATTGAGATGAGAAATAAACATTTCCTCTCTCTCTTAGATATAATGGTCATAATTGGCTGAAAAACCAAAACCATCCAATTGTGCTTCTTCTTCTTCTTTTTTTAAATTTTTTTTAATGTAACAGATAATATTAACTGTGGTTCCCGATATACTGTTAAGTGAAAAGAAGACACTCACTAACCTCATGATTCCACCTGGAAGGGGAAAAGGCATAGGGAAATAGAGCATATGCCTCTGCTTGATGATGGTAGCAGCAAGGTCTTCATTGTCAAGCTTATTTTTGGAATCTTAAAGAACAGAGGCAAAGGAAAGAGTATAAAAAGCTGTAGATCACAGGATAGCGAGCTTGATAATGATCCCCATTACTATTCCAGAGTAAATAAGTCTGAGTATTTTTAAAGAGGTAGCATGGTACCTCTTCTCAATTCAGTAAACTGTCTATTTCTTTAACTGTTTTGGTCAAGACAGGAAAACAAACCAAGAAAGCAGGCAAACCACAATGGCACATCAGAAGGGGCCTCTACTGTTCCTCCCTAATCTGGGAGTCTAAGAAAGAACTTCAGCAACAAAGAAGGAATTATCTTACTGATAAGTTTTCAGTGTAATATTAACTAATAAAAGAAATTGCTCAAGAAAAGCAAACTATAAAAATCACCATGTCCTTCAAAAACATCACACTTGCACCACAGAATTCCTTTACACAGACTTGTCAAACATGGTTACTTTCCAGTTTCTAGAGATGGTAAAATCTACTCCTGATGGGTAAATTAATGAAATCAGCAAATATTTATTGGGCATCTACTATGTGCCAAGTTATATTCTAAAATATAGATCTTGATATATCTCATCAGTGAATAAGATGGAGATCTTATCGCTGGTGGAAAGAAACAATAAACAAAAAGTTCTGAATTAAAAACCTATTTCTGGGGAATTCCCTGGCGGTCCAGTGGTTAAGACTTCCTTCACCTTCCAATGCAGGAGGTGCGGGTTCGATCCCTGGTCAGGGAACTAAGATACCAAATGCCTTGCAGCCAAAAAACCAAAACTAAAACAGAAGCAGGGACTTCCCTGGTGGCGCAGTGGTTAAGAATCCACCTGCCAATGCAGGGGACACAGGTTCAAGCCCTGGTCCGAGAAGATCCCACATGCTGCAGAGTAACTAAGCCCATGCGCCACAACTACTGAGCCTGTGCTCTACAGCCCGCGAGCCACAACTACTGAGCCTGCACGCCTAGAGCTGGTGCTCCACAACAAGAGAAGCCACTGCAGTGAGAAGCCTGCGCACCACAATGAAGAGTAGCCCCCCACCCCCGCCGCTCGCCACAACTAGAGAAGACCCAACGCAGCCAAAAATAAATAAATTAATTAATTTTTTAAAAAGCAATGTTGTAACAAATTCAATAAAGACTTTAAAAATGGTCCACATGAAAAAAAAATCTTAAAAAACCTATTTCTGAACTGTAAAGTTAAAAAAAAAAAGCTAAAGCTAAACCCATCAATACATTTTTACCATGATTCTGTTCCTCTAGCAGAAAACAAGGCAGACCACCTTCGAACACAGTTTACAACAGGAGTCCACAGACACCCTGGGGTTACTCTGATCCACAGAGCAAACCAGTTGTCCAAGAGGCACTGGGCTGGTAGGCCGGCATGGCCTCATGGGACATTTGGTCCTATTTAATTATTACTATATGATTGTTTAACCTACTCTTCAATGACTTACAATTTTAGTAATAAGCCTTCCAAAATGGTTTTTATCTGTTGAGGGATACCATTTTGAAACCAAGATTCTGTGAGAAGCTACTTTGCTCAAATCAGACACTCCCTGGGAGCAGAAACTGTTAGAATGTGCATTCCAATTCCATTCTTCTTAGTATCTCAGTTAGACTCCTCCCAAGAAACATGCCCAGGTAAGATCATTTCAGCTTCACCCACTCCCGCCCCACAACTAATTTCCTCCACATTCCCTGAGACCTGTAAGAAAGCTCCCGGCACCATGTGCTCTAAGACTGGTGAGGGTATGCTTCACTGCATCCTCAGCTCTACAAGAAAGTACCCGACTCCAACATCTTGTTCAGAGCCAAGTGTCAGGAAATGCTGTGCTTCCTTTTGGGACCTGTCATGTTGCCATGGCTTATAAGGCACAGAGGTATTTACCTTTGGTCCCCAAGGTGCAGTCAAGGGCCTGGCGTAACCTATATGATACATGTAAGACCTTACTACTTTACGAGTGTTTCCATCCCTCACTCAACTATCTACACCAGTTTCTATATTCCGGACCTTCTACTCCACTATAGTCTTGGTAGATTGCAAGTTATGATCCTTTTCTTGTCATTAGAGACATACTGATTATATCGCAGGCTGAAGGATTCTACTTTTTTTAGGCTGTTTTCAAACATCTTCTTGCCTATTAAAAAAAAGTAAGTTTGTATGTTCTACCAGGTATTATTATCTTATCAAACAAGTATCTTAAATTTACTGACTTTTCCCTGAAATTTTACTAATTAAAACTATCTAAGATCAAATACTTCCTCAATTCAAATATAAAAAGACCAAAGGCTTTTTTAATAGAAATGGAATGCTTAAAGAGGCAGTGACATACAAGTCTAAGAAATATAATACCAATACTAGTTTTCTATTACTAAGAACTAATAACCACAACATAGTCATTGAGTACTTACTGCAAGCCAGACACATCTCAACAATGCAGAGTTTAGAGGTGGTAACTATCACTTCCCCCATTTTACTGATTAGGAAACTAGGACAGAAATACCAAATAATTTGCCCAACATCATTCAAGGCAGTAAGTGGCAGAAGGGGGATTAGAACCCACATCTGCATCACTCCAAGGTCCATTCCACACTATCTCCCCCCACTTTGTTAATGAGGTTTTAAGAAAAAAAATTAATATTTAAGCAACATATCAGTTATGCAATACATAAAGAAAAAGCAGGAAGAAATCAAAAGGTGTGCAAACCAAGCAATGACAAAGATCATGTTCCACAGACCCACTCAATCAGGTGGTTCTGAGCCCTCAATTGAAATGCAGTATCTCATACAAAGGACTAGCAAACATGGATATTTGATTTCCAAGCCCAGAAGAGATTAAAACAGCATTAAATGAATAATCATGATGCCAGGAACTGACAGGTGAACAGCAAAAATAGCGGGCAGGAGGGTGGACAATAGTGACATCTAGCAGAACATCCCTAAGTACCTCACTAAACTAAGATATCACTCTTAGAGTTAAAATTCTTAGAATATTCCAACATTTTTCTGTGATCTTGAGCAAATCCCATCTTTCTGAGCTTCAGCATCCTGATCTGTAAATGATGTTGGATAATCCCAGGAATCCTACCCACCTCAGAGGGCTGCTCTACTGCTGAGATCAAAAGACTTCCTATGGGGCTTCACTGGTGGCGCAGTGGTTGAGAATGCGCCTGCCAAAGCAGAGGACACGGGTTCGAGCCCTGGTCGGGGAAGATCCCACATGCCGCGGAGCAACTAAGCCGGTGCGCCTCAGCTACTGAGCCTGCGCTCTAGAGTCCGCAAGCCGCAACTGCTGAAGACGTCAAGCCTAGAGCTGTGCCCACAACAAGAGAAGCCACCGCAATGAGAAGCCCGCGCACCGCAACGAAGAGTAGCCCCCGCTCGCCACAACTAGAGAAAGCGCGCGCAGCAACTAAGACCCAATGCAGCCAAAAATAAATAAATAAATTTATATATATATAAAAAAGACTTCCTATGAAAGAATACTGTATGAAAGGGCCATATAAATGAAAGGGGTTATTAAGGATGGTTTGATGCTTAAAGGGATAAACTCACAGTTATATAAACCTAAAGTTTAACTTTCCAAAGGTTCTGAAAGCTGAGGTTTTACTATTTTTAAAAACGTATAATAATTACAATGATCTAGCCTCAGTCCACACATTTCCTTCAGTCTGCTCAATGATAAGTAGGCAAAGGGCAGAAGTTGCTTCATTAGTCAGCCAAAAGAAATTAACATGGATATGAACGTCCAAGAAAAGTCTCTAGAAGGACTGCCAAAGTTATCAGTACCTCATTTACAATGCAAAAGGTAGAGACTCAACTGTTGCCAGCCAAGAATCACAAGAGCGAATTAAAATTAATGTGCACGAGCCAGGCCAGGGTATCACATCCAGCAGTTTGGACATGCTGAGTCCTCTGAAAGGATTCCTAAAGCTCCGCTTGCAAACCTTGGAAAGAACGGAACAATATTCTGCAAGTTTTCAATTGGTGGGGTTTGTAATCAATCATACACAAACCACTCACTTTTCTGTTCTTTACAAAAATGTTCAGAAAATCGTTTTCTAAAATGGGCAACACACTTGACAAGGTAAAAGATCTAAATCTCAATTCTGGATACATAGACTAAAATAAACTCCTTGCTTCAGAGATTGTTTAGAACTTATTAACAACTGAATGACAATATGATCTGGAGACTATATAACGGGGTGAGAAGAGCCACAATTCTCCCTTGGGGTGTGACAATGGTGCGCTTCATGGCCTCTACATAATTCACTCCACAGCGCGTACACCCCCAACGCTGCGATGTTACAACTCTGACAATGCCAGTGAATTCTACAAGCGGTAGGACGGTGCGGTGGCAATCCTGACATGCTTCGGCTCCCGGGAGGTTAATGGGAATTAAACCACAGCAGCCCTCCTTTGTGGCGCTTTGGCCAGAACAGCAGAAAGGAGACAATGAGCGTTCTGTGCGCAGTTCCGCGCCGATTGGCTGCTCTCTCCCCCCAGAAACCCCTGATG
Source organism: Eubalaena glacialis (assembly GCF_028564815.1). Taxonomy (NCBI): domain Eukaryota; kingdom Metazoa; phylum Chordata; class Mammalia; order Artiodactyla; family Balaenidae; genus Eubalaena; species Eubalaena glacialis. Next base: position 111,222,249 of record NC_083718.1, on the reverse strand, counting down.
TCATGGGCTTGGAATGCAGGGAGGGAGGAAGGAAGGAGAGGATTTGGGGAGGGGGACGCCTCTCATCTCTTTCCCAGACCGAAAGTACTAAAGATAAACCCAACGCATTCTTATGCTGGGCAAAGTGGCAGAACCGAGGTTACCAAAGCCCAATCACTCCAAACTACAGCCCGCCTCAGCAAATAAACCCTAACAAAAGCAACCCACGAAGATTTCCTTGATATCGTTGAAGTCTAACGTACTACAAACTTCTCAGTGTTTTATAAAAATAAATCTCAAGTCTACAGCAGATACTCCCAAAACGGCGCACTCAGGCTTTGTCTCCGCTTCCCGCAGAAGCAGCAGCAATTGGCACCGGTATTCGACAACCGTGAAGGGTTCTGGACGGCTCCCGTTCTTCCGGTGGTCCCAGAGGTCCGTGCGTGGGATGCTCAGCGGTCTCCCACCCGGGAAGAGGCGAGGAACAATGGGGAACCCAGTTTGGCCATGTAACCGCCTAACTTTACTCACACACTTGAATTCGGCCTGGGGTTTGGAGTAAGAAAAGGTTCAGGGTCGGCCAGGAGCCCGGGCCGGAGCGGGTGGCGGAGGCTGCTCGCTGGGTCCCTGGCCGCGCGGACTGACCCCACCTAAGGGCGAACGACCACGCAGGAGCGCCCCCTTCCCGGAAGGGTGCGTCCTGCAGCCGCAGACCCGCTCCTGGAGCCGAAGGCAGGCGCTGCGGGATTCCAGGAGCCCGGGAACCCACCGCCCGCCGCCAGTCCCGGCCCGCAGCGCTGGAACAAAGCCAGAAGAGAGCCCGGGAGCCGGTGCTTGGAGCCGGGGACAGGTCGGGGACGCGCGGCGACTCTCGCGCCGCCCCGACATCTCCTCTCCGCGAAGCCCGCCATAGACAAGGCGCACTGGGCGAAGCGCGGCCCACGCCACCCCCGTCCCAGGGTCCCCTGGGCGGCGCCCTGCATCCCACCTCTGGCCCCGGGGTCCTGCCCCACCCTTGCCCAGGCGTACCTTGTTCTTGACTTCGGCCGAGAGCCCATAGGAAGGGCCCTTGTTGAAGTGGGTCATGATGATTCGGTCGGCGGGAAGAGGCTGAGCTCTGGTCCGGGGGTTTCTCGCACTCGGCTTCCCCGCTCCTGGCCCCGAGGAGTGGCCGCACCACAAGATGCTCGGAGCTCGCTCCCCTGGGCGGCGCAGGAATCGCCCGGACTCGGCGGCGGGACGCGGGCGGTGCCTCGGCTACTCAGTCGGACGAGGTCCCGCAGAGCCTCCCGGTCGGCTCCGGAGTCCCGCACGAACTGCCCCCCACCGCCTCCTCCGGACCTTCAGGGATTGGCCGACTAGCCCGACCAATGGAGGGCCTCCTCCTCCCGCCTCTCCCGCGAGGGGGCGGTGCGGCCAATTGAAGGGCGGCGGGCGCGGCGCTCCCTCCCCGCGCGGGTCCCTGGACCCCGTCCCCGCCCTCACGCCATACAGGCCGGCGGCGAGACTGCCCCTCCTCCCGGCCCGGCCGACAGGGCAGCGCAGGCGGAGGCCAGGCCCGCGATGGGGGCCGGCCCTGCCCCCGCGCCCGGGGGCTTCCCAGCGGCCCGGAGTTCGGGTCAACTTCCAGGCATTCGCTCGGGGGCCGGCGGAGGGGAGCGAAACCCACCACGGCTGGCCCGCCGCCGACCCGCCGCCTCCTTCTGCCTCCTCCCCGCCTCCAGGCCCAGCGGGCGCAGGTGGCGGGCAGGACCCTTCCACCCGCTGCGGGAAGCACCAGGAGCAGCCTTGGGGCCCCTCTGCCTGAGAAAGGGGGCCCGTCCTCCGACACCTGCTTCTTCCTCCCATACCTAGCAGCTTCCCACGCCTGTTGGTCTGACCTCTCCCCTGCTGCCGCCATGGGAACAGTCAAGGCTTTGGGCCAAATTCGAGTTCACTCTGTGTGTGCCGTGCGGAAAAAAATGGGGAATGTGCCATGGCAGAGCCTGGGCATTTCAAGTCCTTTTCTGGATTCGCACAAGCTCCTTTTTACAAGCATCTTTATCCGGGGTTCAGCTAATCCAAAAACCCAGGTGGCTGTTCTTTTTTTTTTTTTTTTTTTTTAATCTGTAGGCTTCTTTGAACCAGATCTTTGTATAGAGATAAACATCCTTGTATCCTTTAGGCCAGAAGTGGCCTCCATTCTTTAGTGGTCCCGCTTCCAACCCACCACTTTCTTTCCCTCTGATCTCAAAGTAATTTGATAGAGAGGAGGAAGGGAACAGAACTTTCGTCACTCGCCTGAGCGCCTGGCACTGTTCTAGATGCCTTCCAAACACTTTGTCATTTACTACCCCCAAACAACCGGTAGGTAGACGTCATATCCGTTGTAGAGGTGAGAAAGCTGAAACTCAGAGACCTAAGTATCCGGGCCCAGGTCTGCCAGCTTCCAAAGCTGTGCCTCCTGCCATCACTTTCTCCTGCACACTTAGGACATGTTTCCATCCCTGAGACCCTAGTAGAAGAGTTTTGTTTAGCAAACACCAGCTACCGTGCCAGAACAGACCATGGAACCAGGTGTGGCAACCTGCTTGAGAAGAGGAGCCAAATATTTTACCGTAGTTGAGCCATCCTGGAACAGAAATGAATAAGTCAACTTTAAAAGAAAATGCACAAGACTGCTATTAGCTTTTCAAGGACTTTTGAATGACTGGGGGTGGAGGGGAGAAGGTGAAGGAGGCTAATAGGGAGGAAGGTGAATGATTTATATGTGATTTGCTAATTTAGTCAGGAGGTAGGAATGATAAGTAGGTCAGTCTTCCCACACAAATAAGACACAGTTGACCTAGGATTAGTGAGGCAAGCCATTTGGGCTGTTTTTCCAGTAGTGTGATAGTGGCCAGGTGTCATGGACAAGACCTCACCCACTTTTCTTTGGGAGTAAAGAGTGTGGGAAATGGTGGCCAGATCTGAGGTACAAATCACAGTTCTATCACATTCCATTCCTGCTATGATGTAAGCCTGTCTCACCACAGTGGCGACGGAGAACACAGGGTCAAAATCACTTTAATCTGCTTCAAGGTCATTCCTTTTAGAATGTACAAGAATCATATTCAACTTTGTCATGAAAACTTGACAGAAATGTGAGTTTTGTGTAACGGGAGTTATTGTTTAATGGGTACAAAGGTTTAGTTTGGGATGATAAAAAATTTTGGAGATGGATAGTGGTGATAGTCGCAAAACAATGAAAATGTACTTAATGCCACTACATACTTAAAAATGGGTCTTTTTTAATCCCTCCCTCTTTCTCCTCCTTGCTACCCAACCTGGTCAAGCAACCACGGATACATTTTCTGTCCCTACATATCAGTTTGTGTTTCCTACGATTTTATATAAATGGGACCATACAGTGTGTCCATTTCAAAAGGCTTCTTTCAGCAAAATTATTTTGAAATTCATTGACACTGTAGCATATATCAGTAGTTCATACCTTTTTATTACTGAGTAGTATTCCATTGTAAGGATATATCACTATATACATATATATATATATATATATATATATATATATATATATATATATATACCCATCCCCTTGTTGAACATTTGTGTTGTTTCCCATTTTTAGCTATTGCTAATAAAGCTGTATGAACATTCATGTACAAGTCTTTTTATGGATATATGCTTTCATTTTTCTTGGATAAATACCTATGAGTGGAATGGCTCGATCATATGAAAGTTATACGTTTAACTTTTTAAGAAATTGCCAACTTTTCCCAAAATAATTGTACTATTTTACATTCCCACCAGCAGTGCATGAGAGTTCTAGCTTCTCTACATCCTCACCAACACTTATTATGGTCAATATTTTTAAGTTTAGCCACTCTAATAGATGTGAGGTGGTATCTCATTGTGGTTTAAATTTTAATTTTTCAAATGAGTAATGATGTTAGGCATCTTTTCATGTGCTTATTTTTTCATGGAGTATTTATTCAATCTTTTCTCCATTTTTTGTGTTTTCCTATTATAGTATACATCTTTAACTTATCATTGCCAGGACAGATTTAGAAAATCCTGACCAAAGTCTAACAGTCAAATGTGTCAGCAAATGTTAGAGTTTAAGTAAAATTTCACATTACAAAATAGCTACCAGGATATGTCCCAACAATCTCAAGTATTTTAACTGGAGCCATCTTTAATATGCAGAACACTTTGAATTGAAATAAATGCTCTTAAAGAGGTCACTGCTACCTTTCCAAATACCCATTAATTAAAAGCAGTTGGTGGGGAGCTTTAAGAAAGTGCTTTCACAGATACAAATCTGTAGATCATATTGTCATGTACCTTCCCACCAGGACAATAGTAAAAAATGTTTTGGAGAATATCCCCTGTAAATACACAATGCCAGAGAATTACAAAGAAGTATAATAAGAAGGAAACAGTCAGTTCTATTAGAAGGCTCAGAGGAGGCTAAGCGACTTTTAAGCAGCTACTATGTGCTAAACAATATTAGAGGTGCATTATGGGCAGCGAGATCATACAATTTATCACCCACATAGGGATACTTCTGAGAGTGAAAGGGGGTACTGCTAATATTTTTTGTCTCAGGCAGTCCTGATAAGGCTCCTTGACAGTGTTCCTTTTTGCTCTCAAAAGTGTCCCTGTTTAGATGATAAATAAAATGGTCACTTCATTTATAGGCATCCCTCACAACAATCCTAAAATGGTAAATATTATCTATACCCATTTTATACTCAGAAACTGACTCAGTAAGAAAAGATACACAACCTGGCCAAAAGCAGATGGTTAATAGAGAGCAAAATTAGGATTTGAAACTGGGCTTGCTTTAGGATGATTTCTGAAGAACCAACTTCCTAGATACCTCAAGAATCTAAAATCACCCTTGTAAGGTGCATCTACTCCTTTTTAAAAATTTCTGGCTTCATCTGGGGAGTACCCACCACTCACTTCATGGGATACTGTCAGTCTCTTAATCTCAGAGCCACCTCCTTCCCCACCAGAGGCTTTCACGTGGCCGACTTGTCAAAGGGTTTGCCCTATCCCCCTGAGGCACGGTTACTGGGTCCAAGGAGGCACGTGATCCAAGCAGGGCCCACCACTGTTCTTTTTGGTGAACAGATACAGAAGCTGCACATTTTGGTTAGAGCAGACAGAAAACTAACTCAAAGTGACATAGACAAAAAATGGGCTTAATTGGTTCATCTGACAGAAATGGCTGAAGTCGTTCTAACTTTAGGCATGACTGGACCCAGGGGCTCAATCAAAGTGTATCACAAGCCAGTGTATCTCCATATACCTCTTCTCTTCCACTGACTCTTCCCTTTTGGTGTCAGATTTACCATCAGAAGGTTCAGGCTTACATCCTAACCTCTCAGTAGCCACAAAGAAAAGGAAAAAAAAAAGGCATAATAGAAAAATGAACCATTTCCCAACAGTTCCAACAAAAGTCCCAGAACTGAGTCTCACTGACCTGCTTTGGGTCACCTACCCCTCTCCACAGCAATCTCTTAGCCACAGGGAGAAAAGCCCTGACTGGCAGGTGTGGGCCTGAGATGGTATGGAAGGTGAGTAGGCAGCTCCTCCATCACCACAGGAGCTGAGAAAGGGGAGACGCATAACCCCAGAGGAAAAGGATGTTGGCAGGCCAAATAAAACGATGCCCATGTCATCTGCACGTGCTCTTCTTCCTCAGGTGTACGTTAGAAGGGCCCCCTCACTTCCATGGACCCGTTTCAGAACCTTGCACTTAATTTTTTAATTCATTTTAAAAATTCTTTTTCCCAAAGGGGGTCCCTAAACTTATATACACTTCAGGCAAAAAGTCTGGAGATACCCTGTAAGGGAGTCATCCAGAATCCCCTTCTCTTACCACCAGTTAGGCACCAAGATCTTGTCAATTGCTTACCTACATTCCCTTCTCTTCATTCCCAATAGCCTGAAGTTGAGGTTCTTACCATCTCTAGTCAGGGAATGGCATCCTGCCCACAGGCTTCCTCTCCCAGATTTATCTTCAAACCTGATGCCTTTCAGCATGGATTTCCTCAAAAAAAAAAAAAAAAAGAATATTTCTAGGAGTTCCCTGGCAGTCCAGTGGTTAGGACTCCATGCTCTCACTGCCAAGGGCCCGGGTTCAATCCCTGGTGGGAGAACTAAGATCCCGCAAGCCGTGCAGCACGGCCAAAAAAATTTAAAAAATGATAATAATAGAATATTACTATATGATCCAGCATAGAAACGATTCCACTTCTGTGTATACACCCAGAAGACTTGAAAGCAGGACCTTGAAGAGATATTTGTACACTCAAGTTCACAGCAGCATTATTCACAATAGTTAAGAGGTGAAAGCAACCCAAGTGTCTATCGATGGATGAATGGAAAAGCAAAATGTGATATATACATACAATAGAATATCCCTCAGCTTAAAAAAAATAAAAAGAAATTCTGACACATGCTACAACATGGACAAGCCTTGAGGACATTATGCTAAATGAAATAAGTCAGTCACTAAAGGAAAAATACTGTATGATTCCACTTATATCAGGTACCCAGAGTAGTCAAATTCACAGAGACAAAGTAGGATGGTGGTTGCCACGGGCTGGGGGGAGGGAGAAATGGGTTCTTGTTTAATGGGTACAGAGTTTCAGTTTTACAAGATGAAGAGTTCTGTGGATGAATGGTGTGATGGTAGCACAACAATGTGAATATACTTAATGCTACTGAACAGTATACTTAAAAATGAATAAAATGTATGTTATGTGTACTTCACCATGATTAAAAAATCCCTGATGCCTTAATCACTTTTCTAAATACACTATGATCATAGTATCCACCCTACTTAAAAGTCTAGTGGCTCTTCATTTGGCCACAGGGCCAAGCCCCAAGCTCTTCCGCTCACAGGGTTGTTGTAATGAGGATTTCAAGAAATCATGTGTGCAAGTGCTTAATTATATGGCAGTGTCTGGCACAGAGCAGTCACTCAATAATTGGGTGTTATCAACATTATCATCACCACAGTATTATCTGGCCTCTCCATACTTTTCCAGTCTGAATAGTCCATGCTGTTTCACGGTTAGGTGCCTCTACATAACCTGATTTTTTCTGCTTCTATTGTTTAACATCTATCCTTCAAAATCCAACTCAAATATCACCTTTCCCCAGAAGCCTTCCTTGTATCACAAACCTCCTGTAGATTTATTCCCTTTCCTGTGTGTCCTTTCTAAATATTTTGTAAATATTCCTATTGTTGCTCCTGACACAGTGTATTTAATTTACTTGTTTACATGCCAACCATCTTCCTAGACTGTGAGTAGATTTAGGGCAGAAAACTGTGTATTGTTGATTGCAGCATCTTATATTGAGGCTGGCATATACTCGATGGTCAAGATGCTTACTCAGTGAAAGACTACGACAAGCATTTTCTTACAAATCTTATCCCGTTGAATCCTCACGACAGGAATTTTAGAGATATAGTATTGTCCTCAGTTTTTTTCAGATGGAAGAAGCAGAGGCTCAGAGAGGTTAGTGACTTGTTCAAGGTTGCACAGCAGTGATATTAGAACCAGAATTTAGGGTTTTCTTCTGCTTCTGAACCCCATGTTTTTCTTACCACACTACACTACATCATTATAATCCATAGTTTCCTCAGGGAGGGAGTGTAAAGAAAACAGAAAAGTGAGAGCTAAACTCTGGGATTGCTCAGATTTGGAGGGGAAAAAAGAGATGGAGCAAGTGAAACAACGAAGAAGTGCAAAAAAGTCACTAAAATGAACCCAGAAAACAAGGTAGACGAGAGTTTTAAGGGCAAAGGTGAGTAACTATATATAAAATAAGTGAAGACAAGAAAAAACATTTTATTTTTCACTATGGTCCTTCTTGATGAGAAGCCCCAAGACCACGGTAGAAATCAAATAACTGGGTAAGACAGGGAAGGGTTGGTAAAGAAACGGGGGCAGCAGGAGTAGAAAACCCATCTCTCATGGGAAGAAGCGAAGAAGTGCAGCGGTCCTTAATAAGAAGGCAGGTGGGGAGCTTCTCTGGTGGTGCAGTGGTTAAGAATCCGCCTGCCAATGCAGGGGACACGGGTTCGAGCCCTGGTCCGGGAAGATCCCACATGCCGCGGAGCAGCTAAGCCCGTGAGCCACACGGCCCACGTGCCCGTGCTCGGCAACAAAGACAAGCCACCGCGATGAGAAGCCCGCGCACTGCAACGAAGAGTAGCCCCTGCTCGTCGCAACTAGAGAAAACCTATGCGCAGCAATGCAGACCCAATGTAGCCAAAAATAAATTAATTAATTAATTAAAAAAAAAGAAAAAAGGCAGGTGGGCTGAGAGAAGCAGAGCAAAGAATCCCTAGGCTTACAATGGAAGGGGCCCGGGAGAGCTGGACAGATTGACTGGTCATGGACCACAGGGGCCAGCCAGGAGCTGAGGGAGTAAGTGCTTCCTCTGGAGGTCCGGAGGGGAGGGCTGCCCCCCTCTCCCTGTCCCCCACCTCCTGCCTCGGTCTCCCTTTCTCTCTCTCCTTCCTCTCGTCACTCCCATATTCATTCACTCCTCATTCATTTTCTCCCCGTGTCTCCTCTGCCCTTCTCTCTCCTTTGGCCTTTATTCTTGCCTTATTCCTGCTTGAAGCCACTGGCTAAATCCCAGTCATTTTATCTATTGTCATTCAGGATCAAAGAAATTGCTGTTGAAGTTTGGTGTTCAAAATAAAACCAATCCTTCAACAGCTGCCAGAACTTGGCAGTCTGGGGAAAGAGTTTAGGAAGAGTGGTGAGGTCCCAATCAGGGATTCATAACCTTCGCAAGACTGTTATCCAGTGATTTTTGTGCATGTGCTCAGGGACATTTTTCTGGGAGAGGATCCTACTGCTTTCGTTGATTCTCAAAGGGAAAGAGGATCATAAAGTTTCGGAGTCTCATTGCCTTTCACCTTCATCAAATACAGTTGCTTCTTCTGAGCTTCTTTATCATAATTGTGTTCTTGATTTTGATAAGGATGTAGTTAAAAGCTTCTGTTTGCAACGAGTAGGGTTAACATCAAGAATCGCAGCTAAGCAACCATTTTGAAGCGCAAAATGACTCACATTCCAATCTTTGTTGCTTATCGGAAAGCTTAGATAATTTAAGATGGTATCAAAATACTAATGCAGTTTAATTCCTCTGTAAACTTGTTCACTCAGAAATGCAAAGACCAGAGCTCCCTATTGAAATGCAATTCCTTTTCGCTCTTTGAGGAAGCAGGAATCATTTTCTCAATGGTCTAAATTTCAGCACACAGCTATTCTAACAACGGAGAGTATTTCCACAGAAAGTTGCTTAGCACCTGTTTCTTGAAATAAACATGTTTACCTTTGGCAATGAAGACATTTGGAAAAGGGGCATTTTGTTCAATAGTATTAAAAACATTAATATAGTAAACTAAACTAACTGGTTTTTCTTTTACTTCTCATTACATTATAAACTCCAGGAGGGCAGGAACCAATCTGTTCAACATTGTATCTCCCACACTTTATACACAGTAGCTATTCAATAAATATCTAATAAATGAATGAAAAATAAGCTGATAACAGAATGTATTTTATAGAATGCATTTTTGAAGGCATGCCATTTGATCAATCCTTCCTTCGCTCCTTTCATTAGCTATTTGTTGAGTGCCCATCCTGTACTGGGGCCTCTTCTAGGCCCAGGAAATACAATGGTAAATGAGACAGTTAAGATCCTTCTTTTTATTTATGTATTTATGTATTTAGGCCGTGCCGTGCGGCCTGTGGGATCTTAGTTCCCCAATCAGGAATCAAACCCATGCCCCCTGCATTGGAAGCGTGTTGTCTTAACCACTGGGCAGCCAGGGAAGTCCCAATGGAAAAAGAATTTGAAAAAGAATAGAAAAAAAAATTTTTAAGTAAAATTTTTAGAAATTTATAAAATAAAAATCACCCCAAAACCTGCTCAAAAAAAAAAAATCCTTCTTTAGGAGCTTTCAATCTCCTGGGGGTGGGACACAGACCTTAATCAAGCAAATACAATAGGGAAGATGATTTCTTGTAGTCATGAAGACAGCAAATCGATATTGTGCTAGAGAGTCTGTGTGCAGCTTCAGAGAGGGTGGTCAGGGAGCAGGTGATATTTAAGTGGAGATCTGAATGGCGAGATGAGCTGGAGGATTCAAGAAACAGAGAGAAGTGGCTGGAGGTCTGGAGCAAGAGGGAGAAGGATGACGTGGGAGAGACAGGCAGAGGCCAGATCAAGCAAGGTATTGAAGGCTGTGAGGAATTTGGCCTTAAAAGAGTAACAGTGGTGATCTGAGGTCCTGAAAAATTCTTTTGTGCTTGTTTTCTGCATTAAAGAAAGATTAAAATAAGCCCAGAGAAGTGAACTATTGAGGTGACTTAAAAATAGAAATTCTTGAGTGAGTTATCTGATACCTCATCCAAAAAATGAAATTTTTAAGTAGGTGGGCCCATTTCCCAGCCATTCTAGATAAATAACCACCTATTACATTATAATGCTTGTTCAAGTAAAATCCTTACTACTTAGGGGAGGATGTAGTCAACATAACAGGAAAACATTTTTCCACTCTTTTTTGTGTGTTTAGAATTGGCTACTCTACTAGTTTCCATTTCTTTCTCCAATTTTGCATTTTAAAATGCTTGGATCATGATCACAGATTTTAAAAATATTTTGACCTCACCCAGTCTTTGTTTCAAAAAGTTTTCAAAGAAACTGCTTTGTAAAGTGATGGAAGCACTCTTTACTTTCAGCTTGAAGCAGGTATAGGTATGATTTATAGGCATTACAGGCATACCTCGAAGATATTGTGGGTTCAGTTCCAGACCACCACAATAAAGCAAATGTTGCAATAAAGCAAGTCACACAATTCTTTTGGTTTCCCAGTGCATATAAAAGTCATGTTTACACTGCACTGTAGTCTGTGAAGTGTGCAACAGCATTATGTCTAAAAACACATTGTATACACCTTAATTAAAAAATTGTTTATTGCTGAAAAATGCTGACCATCATCTGAGCCTTCAGCGAACCGTAATCTTTTTGCTGGTAGAGGATGCTGTCTCGATGTTGATGGCTGCTGACTGATCAGGGTGGTGATTGCTGAACATTGAAGTGGCTGTGACAGTTCCTTAACATAAAGCAATGAAGTTCGCCACACAGATGGACTCTTCCTTTCGTGAACGGTTTCTCTGTAGCAGGCAGTGCTGTTTAACAGCATTTTACCCACAGTAGAACTTTTAAAGTTGGAGTCAGTCCTCTCAAACCCTGCTGCTGCTTTATCAACTCAGTTTACATGGTATTCTAAATCTTTTGCTTTCATTTCAACAATCTTCACAGCATCTTCACCAGGAGTAGATTCCATCTCAAAAAATTAATTTCTTTGCTCATCCATAAGAAGCAACTCCTTATCCATTCAAGTTTTATCTTGAGATTACATCAATTCAGTCACATCTTCAGGCTCTACTTCTAATTCTAGTTCTCTTGCTATTCCCACCACAACTGCAGTTACCTCCTCCACCGAAGTCTTGAACCTCTCATGAGGGTTGGAATCAACTTCTCCCAAATTCCTGTGAGTGTTGATATTTTCACCTCTTCCCATGAATCATGAATGTTCTTAATGGCATCTAGAATGGTGAATCCTCTCCAGAAGGTTTTCAATTTACTTTGCCCAGATCCAGCAGAGGAATCCCTATCGATGGCAGCTATGGACTTATGAAATGTATTTCTTAAATAATAAGACTTGAAAGTTGAAATTACTCCTTGATCTGTGGGCTGCAGAATGAATGCTGTGTTAGCAGGCTTGAAAACAACATTAATCTCATTTTACATCTCCATCAGAGCTCTTGGTGACCAGGTGCATTGTCAATGAGCAGTAACATTTCGAAAGTAATCTTTTTTTCTGGGCAGTAGCTCTCAACAGTGGGCTTAAAATATTCAGTAAACCATGTTGTAAACAGATGTGCTGTCATCCAGGCTTTGTTGTTCCATTTATAGAGCACGGGCAGAGTAGATTTAGCCTAATTCTTAAGGGCCCTAGGATTTTTGGATTGGTAAATGAGCACTGGTTTCAACTTAAAGTCACCAGCTGCATTAGCCCCTAACAGAGTCAGCCTGCCTTTGAAGCTTTGAAGCCAGGCATTGAAAATCTGTTGTTTAGTGTAGCACCTTCATTAATGATCTTAGCTAGATCTTCTGGATAACTTGCCGCAGCTTCGACGTCAGCACTTGCTGGTTCATCTTGTACTTTTAAGTTATTGGATATGGCTTCTTTCCTTAAACCTCTGCTAGCTTTAAGCTCTTCTTCTGCAGCTTCTCACCTCTCTCAGCCTCCACAGAACTGAAGAGAGTTAAGGTCTGCTCTGGATTAGTCTTTGGCTTAAGGGAACGTCATGGGTGGTCTGATCTTCTATCCAGACCACTAAAACTTTCTATGTATCAGCAGTAAGGCTGTTGCGCTTTCTTATCATTTGTGTGTTCACTGGAGCAGCACTTTTAATTTTCTTCAAGAACTTTTCCTTTGCCTTCACAACTTGCCTAACTGGCACAAGAGGCCTAGTTTTCAGCCGTTCTCTGTTTTCAACATGCCTTCCTCACTAAGCTTAATTATTTCCAGCTTTTGATTTAAAGTCTCACATCTTTAAGAAAGATGTGAGGCTCTTCCTTTCACTTGAACACTTAGAGGCCATTGCAGGGTTATTAATTGGCCTAATTTCAATATTGCTGTGTTTCAGGGAATAGGGAGGCCCAAGGAAAGGGAGAGTGATGGAGAGTGGCTGGTCAGTGGAGCTGTCAGAACACATACAACATTTATCAGTTAAGTTCACCACTTTATATGGGTGTCTTATGTTATACAATTACAATAGTAACATCAAGAATCACCATCATAAATATAATAATAACGAAATAGTTTGAAATATTGGGAGAATTACCCAAATGGGACACAGATACATGAAGTGAGCAAATGCTGTTGGAAACATGGTGCCATAGACTTACTCGATGCAGGGTTGCCACCAACCATCAATTTATATAAAATGCAGGATCTTCAAAGCACAATAAATGAAGTGCAATAAAACAATGCATTCTTGTATTACAAATCCAAAAACAAAAATCAATTTCAGCTGTTGCAATTTGCCTTTGAATTATTTGGTTTTACTACTGTCCTGCCAGAAGTTATACAAGAAAAAAAGGATATTTTTCCTCCTATGGTTTCATGAGATTTAAATGATCATATACTATTATTTTTAAGCATATGTTCCCAAGGTGAAATTGGACTTACTTCATTAAAAACTATCCCTCAGTTATTTATCTTACACTACATTTATTCACGTTCTCTTATCTTTGCATATATGAGTTAAACCACCATTAGTCATTATCACACAATTAGCATTGATAATGATCACCCTTTTCTTTTTTAACATCTTTATTGGAGTATAATTGCTTTACAATGGTGTGTTAGTTTCTGCTTTATAACATAGTGAATCAGCTATACATATACATATATCCCCATATCTCCTCCCTCTTGCTTCTCCCTCCCACCCTCCCTATCCCATCCCTCTAGGCGGTCACAAAGCACCGAGCTGATCTCCCTGTGCTATGCGGCTGCTTCCCACCAGCTATCTATTTTACATTTGGTAGTATATATAAGTCCATGCCACTCTCTCACTTCGTCCCAGCCTACCCTTCCCCCTCCCCGTGTCCTCAAGTCCATTCTCTACGTCTGCATCTTTATTCCTGTCCTGCCCCTAGGTTCTTCAGAACCATTTTTTCTTTTTTTAGATTCCATATATATGTGTTAGCATACGGTATTTGTTTTTCTCTTTCTGACTTAGTTCACTCTGTATGACAGACTCTAGGTCCATCCACCTCACTACAAATAACTCCATTTCGTTTCTTTTTATGGCTGAGTAATATTCCATTGTATATATGCGCTACATCTTCTTTATCCATTCACCTGTCGATGGACACTTAGGTTGCTTCCATGTCCTGGCTATTGTAAATAGAGCTGCAATGAACATTGTGGTACATGACTCTTTTTGAATTATGGTTTTCTCAGGCTATATGCCCAGTAGTGGGATTGCTGGGTCGTATGGTAGTTCTATTTTTAGTTTTTTAAGGAACCTCCATACTGTTCTCCATAGTGGCTGTATCAATTTACATTCCCACCAACAGTGCAAGAGGCTTCCCTTTTCTCCACACCCTCTCCAGCACTTATTGTTTGTAGATTTTTTGACGATGGCCATTCTGACTGGTGTGAGGTGATACCTCACTGTAGTTTTGATTTGCATTTCTCTAATGATTAGTGATGGTGAGCATTCTTTCGATCACCCTTCTTTAATGCAAGTGTAGGGGAGGAAAAAACTTTTCCTCTACCCTCTTAGGTTTGGTCACTGATGACTGCAAATTAAACTGGCAAAAGACATTAACAGGAGAAAAGATTTACTATGCACACACATGGGAGCTTCACAGAAAAGAAGTGAAAACCCAAAGAAGTGGTTAGGCTTGAGAGCTTACATATCATTTTAACATAGGGCCATGAATATGGAAGAGTAACATGACAAAAGTAAAGAGGTTCTGGCTTCTAGTGGCATAAAACTGGGGGAAGGTAAATATATGGGGGAAAAGAATGCAGATAAGGGTTATTTTAGTAAGGTTTGCTATGCAAACTCCAGTGATAAGAGTCTCTTGTGATTAAGGGTCTCTTCCTAGTATAGGAGAGGGAAGGGGTGGTGACACCTTCACAAAGGGAAATTTATGCCCTGATTTTAGTCAGAAAAGTGGAAGGCAGTAGGTTCCTCCTGTGTCTATTGTTTCTTAATCGCCTTCACTTCAAAATAATCCTCATGCCAAAGCAACATATTTGAGGGGGGAGCATATTCTGATCCTCTTCACATGTTATCCCCATCTTTCTATTACATCTTACATCCATGGGATGGGGTCATGTTTTATCCCTAGTTGAGTTCTGAGTGCAAAGCAGGTGTCCACTTCTTATTTATGAGTTAAAATTGCAGTATAGTCAATTATAATGCATACACCTCAATTTAAAAATGCAGTGTTACCTCCTGAAGACTACTGAGTTATTTATATAACCATCCAAAAGAGTGATTAATATATAACTTATCAGCTCCTTCAGACATAAGCCAAAAATACTGTTCTAATCAGCATCAATCCACAAAGGATAAGTGAAGGTTGGCAAACGGTGCTCTTAAAATGTACACATCTTTTCATCCAGTTCATTTATTCACTCAACAAATATCTGTTGGGTGGTTACTGTGTGCCAGGTTCTGTTTTAGACTCTAGAGAGACAGCAGTGAGCAAGACACAGTACATGCCTTCCAAGTCATGGCTTTCCCTGCTTGGGTTTTACTATTTGAATTGATTCATGAAAAGTCAAGATGTTTGTTTTTATATCTTTGATTTAACCAAAAGCACACGTGCCTCAAGATAGCAGCACACCCAGTCTTGTCCTACTCTTGTGGGACTCACCTATGCTTCCAGGATGAATGCACACATCTTTGAGTTTACAAAGCCCTCCTCACGTGGAATGTCTCACTGATAACTACTGGGGTGGGGAGGGGGACACTCTCTGAGCCTCATACATTTCACCTTCACATTCTTTGTTCTAGGCAATGACTTGCTTTTAGTTATTTAGTAAAACAGCTGTGTCCAGAAAGCCTTTTTCCATGTCATCTTCTGCTTTACCTGCTCTCTCTCTCATTAAGTTCACTAGTCATTTTCTTCAGGAAGCCTCCCTGGCTCCCCCTTATCCGGTTAAGTACCTCCTCTGGGCTCCTATGACTTTTCGTTTTTAACCTCTGTCATAGAAATTATTGCATATTATAATTGTCTAGCCTCTCTTTTCACTAGACTGTGTGCTCCTTTAATTTAGAGATTAATTCTTTTACATCTTTGATGACCATATTAAAAGAAAGAGAAAAAAGGGACTTCCCTGGTGGTCCAGTGGTTAAGACTCCACACTCCCAATGCAGGGGGGCCTGGGTTCGATCCCTGGTCAGGGAACTAGATCCCGCATGCAGCAACTAAAGATCCTGCACACTGCAACGAAGATCCCGCATACCACAACTAAAGACCCGGTGCAGCCAAATAAATAAATATTCTTAAAAAAGAGAGAGAGAGAGAGAAAAAGAAAGAAGAAAGGCAACATGTGGGGCGAAACTGATAAGAATTCCCCTCAGAGCCCATTTTTCTGGAGTCAGACCCACTTGGTCCAAAGCCAGCATCAATAATTCTTAGTTGTGAAACTTCGGGCGAGTTACTTAACTCAGCTGGGTCTCTTGCTCTCAGTGCTAAGCAGGGGCTTAATAAGCATTTGCTTAATGAAAGAATAATAATGATTGTTACAGGCTTAATAATGACAGCTAACATCCATAGCACTTACTTTGTGCCAGGCACTGTTCTGAGCACTTTCCCCATATTATTACCTCCCTTAGCCCTCACATAATGCTGTGAGGTGGGTGCTACTGTATTCCTTCTACAGATGAAAGTGAAGAAACTGTGGCCCAGAGAGGGTGACCTGCCAGCTTACTCAGGGGGGCTCCAGAGTCCGTTCCCTTAACTATTACGCCCTGCTGCTGCCTGCTGGCTGCCGGCTGCGAGGGAGAATAGGGGAAGAGAGAAGATGATGAACACAAAGAACCCCCTGCCTCATTCTTCTTTACTGGTATCTCATTCCCCGGGGGCGACACACCCATATACCCAAAGTGCTGCTCTCCACTCTGGCATCCTTTTCTTTCATCCCAAACTCTCACCTACCTACCAAACACACCTCACAGTTACTCTGTCTGGTTTGAGGGTCTAGCAGGAGAACACAGCTCCTGGAATACCCTTCACTGAAGAGTTTTTCTTCTCTACTTGGGATCATCCTCCTCCTTGGCAGAACCAGCAGCTTTGGAAGATCCATGTGGGAGGACGGGTCCACAGGAGTCCTTATTAATTGGGAGAGAGATGTTGGTTCCCTTTCCAATGTCTGAGCTTTCCTTCTCACTCACTAATCCACTTAATGCGTATGCTTTACGTTTACATATTACACATTATTTATTTCTAAAACAATACATATATGCCTCTAGGAATGGTTAGTCTCAGTACAGAAGCCTGGGTCAATAAAGTAGATGGGCGTCTCTGAGGACCCCTGAAATCCACCCCACCCACGGGGTGAGCCCAGCAGCTAGGCTTGTATCCTTCAACTCTCCCCTCTCAGTTTAGCTGACTAGAAAACCAAGATGGGGCAATCAGTTCTCTTGCTTGGGTGTTTGATCCCTGGTTGGTCATTTCAACTTAGGTCTTATAAATTTAGAAGATATGAGGTGGTCATTTTCCATTTTATACGTAGAAAAGCAGAGAAAGCAGGTTTATTCGTTAGGTTCCAGGCTCCAGCTTCTTTCATAAAGACCAAAATAACACCAGCTTAAACAAGATAGAAGCATGTTTCTCTTTCCTAAAAGTGTCTGAACCTAGGCTGTCCAAGGTTAACCTGATGACTCCACGGAGTTGGACACCCAGGCTCCTTCTACCTCGTGTCTCTGCCACTTTCTACTGGCAGTTTCCATCTCCAGGTCGAAGACATAGCTTCAGCTCTGCCATCTTCAACCACACCTAGGCAGTGACGAGGGAAAATGAAGAGAAGAGCTCACGCCTTTCTATGTAAGAGCATAACCTGGAAGTTGTACACGTATGTCACTCCTGTCTGTATCGCACCTGGCCAGAGCCTAGTCAGCAGCTGCAATTAGCAGCAAGGGAGGCGTGGAAGCATAGCCTTTGGCTGGTAGCTTTGTGTCCAGCTAAAATGCTATTCCCATGGAAGGGGAGGAGTGATCTCGCAGGTACAACAAGCAGTCTCAGCTGGTTTCAAGCTCACACAGCTGGTCAGCATGGAGTTACCACGAAATAGAAACTCAGAGAAAAAGAGGCAGCGAGAGACTTGAGACCTACAAGGAGAGCCACACTGGTTCCTGTTGGCACTCAGTCCTCGGTTTCAGGCTCTTAGTGAGACCCAGCAGCTTTCTTTCTCTCACTTATAATAAAGGTTTGGTTTTGCATAAGCCAGCCCAAGGGTGCCTTCTGTTCTCTGACACCAAAAAGCCTTGTCTTAGACAGTCAACCTGATTATATGCTCCATGAATGCAACATTTTACTTTCTTACTCCTGACTCAGCGTTTCCACAGCTCCCGTGCTCAGTAGACAAACATTGATTTGACTTAATGTATTGCTTCCTTTTGCAACTGGATGTATTGACTGTCTGTCTCCATCATTTTTGCCAGTTACAGACTGTAGGCTTCCAAATTACTTCAAAGAACAGAAAGGGTGGGCCTCCAGAGGGGATCGGGAATGTTTCAATTTGAGGCTTGAAGTGGAAAATACTAACAGCTTTGGCACAGGCTTTTCCTTGAAATCTGTCACCACTGAGAGGGAGGTGCCATCATCAGCGGCAATAATGCAACAGCAGTGTTCACCCACCGTTATGCAAACTGGGAGGACCAGGAGGGCTTGGCCCCCTCGTGTGAATGGACAAACAATGGTAGATATGTGAGTTAAATACAAACTGATCCAGCTCACCCTCAAATTGAAAATACTCCAGCCCAGACTTGGAGAAGAGTCTTTTATGAAACTTTTTTTTCAGTGTTCTAAATTTAACCAGCTGGAAAGAGCACCATGCTATTAAATGTTTTTTTTTTTAAATGAAGGATTTGCTTTTTTAATGGGAAAGCTGCTGTCATCAAAAGGATGGAAAACAATACTCCTGACTAATTCATTTGATACAAAGCCCAGCACAACAACATACCCAAAGACATGGTTTGATGATCATCTTCAAGAGAAAATAAAGCAAGGGGTTTTGAGAGGCTTGCCTAACCAGGGCCAGTAAGCTGCATTCCGTGGTATCATAATGAAAACAGCAGGACTGAAGTTAAACTAAAGAATTTTACATGTCTGCCTGGCACAGAGAAGGTATTCAATCAATTCTTGTTGAATGAATACATTTCAAAACTGATGCTGAAGCAGTTAGTCTAGAAATATCTATAACACGATACATTTACATTTATCTCTGAAAACACAGGACTTGTGAGTGAATATCAAAATTAATTTATACTGACAATGAAATCAAGTCCATTAGGGGGTAAATTGTGTGAAGGGGGCAGGGGGACTTGTAAAGTGTGATGATTTAAAAGTTATCAATTACAGCACTGCCATGTTCTGCCTTCCTCTACACATTGCTAAAAGTTAACTTTTACAGCGCTGAAAGATTCCTAATATCTTTACAATTTTACAGAGGGGTTATTGAGGACAGAATGCTGCTTGGCAGCATTTTTATCCTTTACTCTTTCAAGAACATTTTTTCAAGTCCTACATTTCTGAGTCTTTTTATGAAAATGATATGTTCATTTATTGACGTTAAGTTAGATAATGCTCTGGTACCAGTATTTTCCAAAAAAAATATTTTCCCTTCAGAGGCAACTAGTTTAGCACTGTATCCGGAGGTCTCTAAGACCACTCCCAAGTTTGATGATTCATGAGAGGGACTCACAGGACTCAGCAGCCCGTCCTACTCACGGCTCTGATTTATTACAGTGAAAGGACACAAAGCACAGTCAGCAAAGGGAAGAGCAGGTAGGCGAAGTCTGGGGAAAGCCAGGCACAAGCATCTATGGGTCCTCTCCCAGTGGAGTCCCAAAGGACACACTTGGTTCTTTGATTAAGCAAAGAATTCTGCATGTGAGAGAGACGCCAACCAGATCTCCTTGGAGACTCAGTGCCCAAGGTTTGGATTGTGCACGCAGGCAGCCTCTGCCTGGCACGAGCCCAAATTCCAGACTCTCAGAAGGAAAGCGGGGGTTGAGCATAAACCACGTTGTTTGTATAAACAGTTTGGACACAGCGAGCCGGTCTTATCAGTTAAGGGTGGGAACCTTCTTAAAATCTATGTTCCCAGACACCAGCCAAGGGCCAACCTTGCAAGCAGACCTCTCCTTGTATAGCAGTTTAGGCCTGTGTGTTGGTTTCACATGATTTCAAACCCACTTTTTTTTTTGATCTAAGACTGAAGTTGTTTTGATCCAAGAGTGAAGTTGTTTACATGGAGGAAGCTGTGTCCTGATGTCATAAACATCTATTGTCGTCTCTAAGCGCTCAGTAGCTCAGCTGTTGGCAGGCACTGCTGGGGGCCTATGGATAAGAACGCGTGAGGAGCCACTCTGGCTAGGGGACATTTCAGCCTTAAACACCAAGAGTCGGTGAGGACTTACCAAGACCATTCGGTCTGGGCAAGGCTACCCTTTGCTGATCTAAATAGCTCTCTGAAGACCTTGGGGCACTAGCCCCTGCCTCGGCAAGGTGACTCTTTGCCAGCAGTGGTGAAAACTGTGCAGCAGCCTCGTGAAGGGGAGCATTTTGCCCGCCAACACCAATCCTTTCATCCCTAGCAACAAGGGACTTCCGCTTCTCTAGCAGCTGGAAGTCAGCTCTTGGTTGGCTAAGCTGACTATTCTGAACCAGCTCGTGCAAAGGCACACCTCAACTAAATTTGGACTTTATTCCTTTCATCTCCCCCTTACCTGGAACAATACTGTAATTAATCTATCATTGGTTTGGACTATGTTATTTTTTTACTGGCTTATTAAGAGACTTATCCTGTATGCTATAGGTTTGTGAAATTATTATAATTCCCACAGTGAACCTATGTTAAATAAATTATTGGCAAACACATTCTCAGTCTCTGAGCATAATTTGTCTGAAAATAAAAGAGCCTGCTATGTTAACTCTTTTCTGCACAAATATCATCAGAAGAACATCAATAAGCATGATAATGACATTAATAAGTTTGAAGTTTTTTCCCCTAAGTTGATGTCTAGTTCCTCTCTTTGATCATTATGTAATTAACATTTATGGAATCCTTATCACATACTAGGCACATGGTTTAAGTCATTTAATTTTTACAGTAAACCTAAAAAGCAGGTCATGTTTTTGTCCCCATTGTACAGATGAAAACATTTATATCCAGTGCAGTTAAGTAACTTGCCCAGTCTTACAACTAATAACTGGTAGTACTAGGATTGGCCAGGAAGGTCTGACTCTAGAACATGTGCTCTGGGGGGAGTTCTTAAAAATTTCACTGTACCCCTTTTATGTCTTCTCTTTCTTCCTTTTAATGTGGTCATTGAAAAACCTACACACATACACACGCACACACACATACACACACACACATCTATATCTCTCCATGTTGTACTAGTAGATCACAAGGACAACCAAGAACAGAACCTGGTGTGGGCCGGCCTTTAAAGACATACTTAAATGAACAAATGATTAACCTTAACAACTGAACGTCTAGTGTTTATGAAATTTATCCTTAAAAATAACATCATGTTGGGCTTCCCTGGTGGCGCAGTGGTTGAGAATCTGCCTACCAATGCAGGGGACACGGGTTCGAGCCCTGGTCTGGGAAGATCCTGCATGCCGCGGAGTGACTGGGCCCGTGAGCCACAACTACTGAGCCTGCGCGTCTGAAGCCCGTGCTCCGCAACAAGAGAGGCCGCGATAGTGAGGGGCCCGCGCACCGCGATGAAGAGTGGCCCCCACTTGCCGCAACTAGAGAGAGCCCTCGCACAGAAACGAAGACCCAACACAGCCATAAATAAATAAATAAATAAATAAAAATTAAAAAAAAAAAAAAAGAATTTGGGCAACAACCTTTAATTTGGTCACAACCTTTCTTTCAAAAAAAAAATAATAATAATAACATCATGTTGATTCTTGAAACTCAGCAGAAGGAGCCCAATGCAAGAAAGCTGGGCCAGCCACACGCATAAGTACTTTCCTTACCTGTCCATTTGGACCTTTTGTGAATTGCTGTGTATTTTTCAAAGTTTAGAAGACTTAAATCTTGCGAAATAATGCACATATTTATCATCACTTTTTGAGTTTTTCCAACGTGTAGAGCACAGGATTTCTGCTTTTTTTCCCTAAAAAACAAGAGCCATGAGCAATGGAAAGTGTTTTGGAGGCCTGCCTATCCGCTGTTCACAGATTCCTCTGGAGCTCAGCTTCCACCCAGGTGAGGCCAGAACACTGTTGTTATACAGCACAATTTGATTTGTGAGAAAGTTACGTTGGGAACCCAAGTGCCTTTTGAAAGAGGCCAACTGACCTAGTGAGGTTGCAAAGGGCCTGGAGGACCCTGCATCTGGGTCCTAGGGCAGGGAGGGAAGCAAGTTTGAAGAAGCAGAACCAAGAAGCGTGAGGCTGCCAGGAAATTAGAGTTGAAAAGACTCCAGAAAGTATGAAACTGAGGAAATGATAATTGTTTCCTTCTTTGTAATCGACTGTTTCAGGGCTCTACCCCAAGGTGATAAAAATACCTAATATTTAGATGGTGCTTCACTGTTTCTTCAAAGTACTTTCACATTCATCATCTCACATCCTCCTCACAGCAGCCTAGAAGGGAGGCCACATCTGTATTATTATGCCCATTTTGCTGATGAGAAACTAAGACTCAAGGATAAGGTGACTTACCCAATACCTTGGGACTAGTGATTTATAGTCTTTTAAGCTTATACAGTGCTTCTCAATCTTTAACGTGCAGACAAACCACTGGGGATCAGTAGGTCTAGTAAGTCTGAGGTGGGGTCCAGATTCTTCATTTCTAACAAGCTCCCAGGTGACATGATAAGAAATCAGAATGCAGAAGGCACTACTTTTAAATTATTTTTTTTTATGGTGAAATAAAACCTACATTCACAAAAGTATAAAAATTACGTGCAGAATGTGAGAAAATATTTGCAAACGATGCAACTGACAGGGATTAATTTCCAAAATATACAAACAGCTCATATGGCTCAATATCAAAACAACTAACAACACAGTCAAAAAATGGGAGGAGGACCTAAATAGATGTTTCTACAAAGAAGACATACAGATGGCCAACAGGCTCGTGAAAAGATGCTCAATGTCGCTAATTATTAGAGAAATGCAAATCAAAACTACAATGAGGTATCACCTCCCACCAGTCAAAATGGCCATCATCAAACATCTACAAATAATAAATGCTGGAGAGGGTGTGGAGAAAAGGGAACCCTCCTACACTGTTGGTGGGAATGTGAATTAGCGCAGCCGCTATGGAGAACAGTATGGAGGTTCCTTAAAAAACTAAAAATAGGGCTTCCCTGGTGGCGCAGTGGTTGAGAATCTGCCTGCCAATGCAGGGGACACGGGTTCGAGCCCTGGTCTGGGAAGATCCCACATGCCACAGAGCAACTAGGCCCGTGAGCCACAACTACTGAGCCTGCGCATCTGGAGCCTGTGCTCCACAACAAGAGAGGCCGCGATAGTGAGAGGCCCGCACACTGCGATGAAGAGTGGTCCCCGCTTGCCGCAACTAGAGAAAGCCCTCGCACAGAAACGAAGACCCAACACAGCCAAAATAAAAAAAAAAAAAAGTGAACGCATTAAAAAAAAAAAAATAAAAAATCTAAAAATAGAATTACCAGATGACCCAGCAATCCCACTCTTGGGCATATATGTGGAAAAGATGAAAAGTCTAATTTGAAAAGATACATGCACCCCAATGTTCAGAGCAGCACTATTTGTAACAGCTAAGACATGGAAGCAACCTAACTGTCCATCGACAGATGAATGAATAAAGAAGATGTGGTATATGTATATATATATATATATATATATATATATATATATATATATATGAATGAAATGAAATATTACTCAGCCATAAAAAAGAATAAAATAATGTCATTTGCAGCAACATGGATGGCCCTAGAGATGATCATACTAAGTGAAGTAACTCAGACAGAGAAAGACAAATATCATATGATATCATTTATATGTGGAATCTAAAAAAATGATACAAATGAACTTATTTACAAAACAGAAACAGACTCACAGACATAGAAAACAAACAAGACCAGAGGGCAGACAGCAGAAGCAAGAAGAACTACAATTCTGCAGCCTGTGGAACGAAAACCACATTCACAGAAAGACAGACAAAATGAAAAGGCAGAGGACTATGTACCAGATGAAGGAACAAGATAAAACCCCAGAAAAACAACTAAATGAAGTGGAGATGGGCAACCTTCCAGAAAAAGAATTCAGAATAATGATAGTGAAGATGATCCAGGACCTCAGAAAAAGAATGGAGGTAAAGATGGAGAAGATGCAAGAAATGTTTAACAAAGACCTAGAAGAATTAAAGAACAAACACCTAGAAGAATTAAAGAACAAACAAACAGAGATGAACAATACAATAACTGAAATGAAAAATACACTAGAAGGAACCAATAGCAGAATAACTAATGCAGAAGAATGGATAAGTGACCTGGAAGACAGAATGGTGGAATTCACTGCTGCGGAACAGAATAAAGAAAAAAGAATGAAAAGAAATGAAGACAGCCTAAGAGACCTCTGGGACAACATTAAATGCAAAAGCATTCATATTACAGGGGTCCCAGAAGGAGAAGAGAGAGAGAAAGGACCCAAGAAAATATTTGAAGAGATTATAGTTGAAAACTTCCCTAACATGGGAAGGGAAATAGCCACCCAAGTCCAGGAAGCGCAGAGAGTCCCATACAGGATAAACCCAAGGAGAAACACGCCGAGACACATAGTAATCAAATAGGCAAAAATTAAAGACAAAGAAAAATTATTGAAAGCAACAAGGGAAAATGACAAATAACATATAAGGCAACTCCCATAAGGTTAACAGCTGATTTCTCATCAGAAACTCTACAAGCCAGAAGGGAGTGGCACGATATATTTAAAGTGATGAAAAGGAAGAACCTACAACCAAGATTACTCTACCTGGCAAGGATCTCATTCAGATTCGATGGAGAAATCAAAAGCTTTACAGACAAGCCAAAGCTAAGACAATTTAGCACCACCAAACCAGCTCTACAACAAATGCTAAAGGAACTTCTCTAAGTGGGAAACACAAGAGAAGAAAAGGACCTACAAAGACAAACCCATAACAATTAAGAAAATGGTAACAGGAACATACATATCGATAATTATCTTAAATGTGAATGGATTAAATGCTCCAACCAAAAGACACAGGCTTGCTGAAAGGATACAAAAACAAGACCCATAAATATGCTGTCTACAAGAGACCCACTTCCGACCTAGGGACACATACAGACTGAAAGTGAGGGGATGGAAAAAGATATTCCATTCAAATGGAAATCAAAAGAAAGCTGGAGTAGCTATACTCATATCAGATAAAATAGACTTTAAAATAAAGAATGTTACAAGAGACAAGGAAGGACACTAAATAATGATCAAGGGATCAATCCAAGAAGAAGATATAACAATTATAAATATATATGCACCCAAAATAGGAGCACTTCAATACATAAGACAACTGCTAACAGCTCTAAAAGAGGAAATCAACAGTAACACAATAATAGTGGGGGACTTTAACACCTTACTTACACCAATGGACAGATCATCCAGACAGAAAATTAATAAGGAAACACAAGCTTTAAATGACACAATAGACCAGAAAGATTTAACTGATATTTATAGGACATTCCATCCAAAAAAAGCAGATTACACTTTCTTCTCAAGTGCACAAAGAACATTCTCCAGGAGAGATCACATCTTGGGTCACAAATCAAGCCTCCGTAAATTTAAGAAAATTGAAATCATGCCAAGCATCTTTTCCAACCACAATGCTATGAGATTAGAAATCAATTACAGGGGAAAAAAAGTAAAAAACACAAAGACATGGAGTCTAAACAATACATTACTAAATAACCAAGAGATCACTGAAGAAATCAAAGAGGAAATCAAAAGATACCTAGAGGCAAATGACAATGAAAACACGATGGTCGAAAACCTAGGGGACGCAGCAAAAGCAGTTCTAAGAGGGAAGTTTAGAGCAGCACAATCCTACCTCAAGAAACAAGAAAAATCTCAAATAAACAAACTGATCTTACACCTAAAGGAACTAGACAAAGAAAGAAGAACAAACAAAACCCAAAGATAGTAGAAGGAAAGAAATCATAAAGATCAGAGCAGAAATAAATGAAATAGAAACAAAGAAAACAATAGCAAAGATCAATAAAACTAAAACCTGGTTCTTTGAGAAGATAAACAAAATTGATAAACCATTAGCCAGACTCATCAAGAAAAAGCAGGAGAGGACTCAAATCAATAAAATTAGAAATGAAAAAGGAGAAGTTACAATGGACACCACAGAAATACAAAGCATCACGAGAGACTACTACAAGCAGCTCTATGCCAATAAAATGGACAACCTGGAAGAAATGGACAAATTCTTAGAAAGGTATAACCTTCCAAGACTGAACCAGGAAGAAATAGAAAATATGAACAGACCAATCACGAGTAATGAAATTGAAACTGTAATTAAAAATCTTCCAACAAACAAAAGTCCAGGACCAGATGGTTTCACAGGTGAATTCTATCAAACACTTAGAGAAGAGCTAACACCTATCCTCCTCAAACTCCTCCAAAAAATTGTAGAGCACGGAACACTCCCAAACTCATTCTACGAGGCCACCATCACCCTGATACCAAAACCAGACAAAGATACTACAAAAAAAGAAAATTACAGACCAATATCACTGATGAATATAGATGCAAAAGTCCTCAACAAAATACTAGCAAACAGAATCCAACAACACATTAAAAGGATCATACACCAGGATCAAGTGGGATTTATCACAGGGATGCAAGGATTCTTCAATATATGCAAATCAATCAATGTGATACACCATATTACCAAACTGAAGAATAAAAACCATATGATCATCTCAGTAGATGCAGAAAAAGCTTTTGACAAAATTCAACAACAATTTATGATAAAAATTCTCCAGAAAGTGGGCATAGAGGGAACCTACCTCAACATAAAAAAGGTCACATATATGACAAACCCACAGCAACTATCATTCTCAATGGTGAAAAACTGAAAGCATTTCCTCTAAGGTAAGGAACAAGACAAGGATGTCCACTCTCACCACTATTATTCAACATAGTTTTGGAAGTCCTAGCCACAGCAATCAGAAAAGAAAAAGAAATAAAAGGAATACAAATTGGAAAAGAAGAAGTAAAACTGTCACTGTTTGCAGATGACATGATACTATACATAGAGAATCCTAAAGATGCCACCAGAAAACTACTAGAGCTAATCAATGAATGTAGTAAGGTTGCAGGATACAAAATTAATGTACAGAAATCTCTTGCATTCCTATACACTAACAACGGAAGATCAGAAAGAGAAATTAAGGAAATTAAGGAAACAATCCCATTCACCATTGCAACAAAAAGAATAAAATACCTAGGAATAAACCTACCTAAGGAGGTAAAAGCCTTGTACTCAGAAAACTATAAGACCCTGATGAAAGTAATCAAAGATGACACAAACAGATGGAGAGATAAAGCATGTTCTTGGATTGGAAGAATCAATAGTATGAAAATGACTACATTACCCAAAGCAATCTACAGATTCAATGCAATCCCTATCAAATTACCAATGGCATTTTTTACGGAACTAGAACAAAAAATCTTACAATTTGTATGGAGACACAAAAGACCCCAAATATCCAAAGCAGTTTTGAGGGAAAAAAAACGGAGCTGTAGGAATCAGACTGCTTGACTTCAGACTATACTACAAAGCTATAGGAATCAAGACAATATGGTACTGGCACAAAAACAGAAACATAGATCAATGGAACAAGATAGAAAGCCCAGAGATAAGCCCACGCACCTATGGTCAACTAATCTATGACAAAGGAGGCAAGGATATACAATGGGGAAAAGACAGTCTCTTCAGTAAGTGGTGCTGGGAAAACTGGACAGCTACATATAAAAGAATGAAATTAGAACACTCCCTAACACCATACACAAAAATAAACTCAAAATGGATTAAAGACCTAAATGTAAGGCCAGACACTATAGAACTCTTAGAGGAAAACATAGGCAGAACACTCTGTGACATAAATCACAGCAAGATACTTTTTGACCCACCTCCTGGAGAAATGGAAATAAAAACAAAAACAAACAAATGGGACCTAATGAAACTTAAAAGCTTTTGCACAGCAAAGTAAACTATAAACAAGATGAAAAGACAACCTCAGAATGGGAGAAAATATTTGCAAATGAATCAATGGACAAAGGGTTAATCTCCCAAATATATAAGCAGCTCATGCAGCTCAATATTAAAAAAACAAACAACCCAATCAAAAAATAGACAGAAGACCTAAACAGACATCTCTCCAAAGAAGACATACAGATGGCCAAGAGGCACATGAAAAGCTGCTCAACATGACTAATTATTAGAGAAACGCAAATCAAAACTACAATGTGGTATCACCTCACACTGGTTAGAATGGGCATCATCAGAAAATCTACAAACAACAAATCCTGGAGAGCGTGTGGAGAAAAGGAAACTCTCTTGCACTGTTGGTGGAAATGTAAATTGATACAGCCACTATGGAGAACAGTATGGAGGTTCCTTAACTAAAAATACTACAGTAATCAAGACCGTATGGTACTGGCACAAAAACAGAAATATAGATCAATGGAAAAGGATAGAAATCCCAGAGACAAACCCACGCACATATGGTCACGTTATCTTTGATAAAGGAGGCAAGATTATACACTGGAGAAAAGATAGCCTCTTCAGTAAGTGGTGCTGGGAAAACTGGACAGCTACATGTAAAAGAATGAAATTAGAACACTCCCTAACACCATACACAAAAATAAACTCAAAATGGATTAAAGACCTAAATGTAAGGCCAGACACTATAGAACTCTTAGAGGAAAACATAGGCAGAACACTCTATGACATAAATCACAGCAAGATACTTTTTGACCAACCTCCTGGAGAAATGGAAATAAAAACAAAAATAAACAAATGGGACCTAATGAAACTTAAAAGCTTTTGCACAGCAAAGGAAACCATAAACAAGACGAAAAGGCAACCCTCAGAATGGGAGAAAATATTTGCAAACGAAGCAACTGACAAAGGATTAATCTCCAAAATATACAAGTAGCTCGTGCAGCTCAATATCAAAAAAACAAACAAACCAATCCAAAAATGGGCAGAAGACCTAAATAGACTTTTCTCCAAAGAAGATATACAGATGGCCAACAAACACATGAAAGGATGCTCAACATCACTAATCATTAGAGAAATGCAAATCAAAACTACAATGAGGTATCACCTCATACCAGTCAGAATGGCCATCATCAAAAAATCTACAAACAATAATGCTGGAGAGGGTGTGGAGAAAAGGGAAGCCTCTCGCACTGTTGGTGGGAATGTAAATTGCTACAGCCACTATGGAGAACAGTATGGAGGTTCCTTAAAAAACTAAAAATAGAACTACCGTATGACCCAGCAATCCCACTACTGGGCATATACCCAGAGAAAACCATAATTCAAAAAGACACATGCACCCCAATGTTCATTGTAGCACTATTTACAATAGCCAGGTCATGGAAGCAACCTAAATGTCCATCGACAGACGAATGGATAAAGAAGATGTAGTACATATATACAATGGAATATTACTCAGCCATAAAAAGGAACGAAACTGGGTCATCTGTAGAGACCTAGAGACTGTCATACAGAGTGAAGTAAGTCAGAAAGAGAAAAACAAATATTGTATATTAACGCATATATGTGGAATCTAGAAAAATGGTACAGATGAACTGGTTTGCAAGGCAGAAATAGAAACACAGATGTAGAGAACAAACATATGGACACCAAGGGGGGAAAGTGGGGCGGGGGTGGTGATGGGATGAATTGGGAGATTGGGATTGACATATATACACTAATATGTATAAAACAAATAACTAATAAGAACCTGCTGTATAAAAAATAAATAAAATTTTAAAAATTAAAAAAAAGAAAACCAAACAAAGGGGAAGAGGGGGAGGGATAAATTAGGAGTTTGGGATTAACAGATACACACTACTATATATAAAATAGATAAACAAGATCTACTCTATAGCACAGGGAATTATAGTCAATATCTTGTAATAACCTACAATGGAAAAGAATCTGAAAAAGAATACATATATATATATAAACTGAATCACTTTGCTATCCACCTGAAATTAACACAATATTGTAAATCAATTATACTTCAGTAAAAAAAATTACGTGAATACTTTAAAAATTTGCTATGAAGCAAATGCCATGTGACCCAAGCACTCAGGTAAGAAATGGAGCATTACCTGAAGCCTTCTCTCTGTGTCCCTCCCTGATCATTAACCCGCTCCCTTCTCCTGGGAGGAAACCCTATCTTGACTTTTGTGATCGTCATTTTCTTGCTTTTCTTTAGAAAACTAAATTTTTGAGGTGATGCTTTTTCACCATCCTGGTTCCTGACACTTTGGAGTCACCAGTGTTTCACACATGATGATAGTACACAGGCCAAAGTGACAGACCTTGTCTTTGGAAATCTTTGGTAGGAGAAAATCCCTTAGAGGAGCCCACTATGCAAAAGTGTGCAGAAACAGCGGCACCCTGTCCCCCAAAATACTCACTATGGGAATGGAATGTCCTGGAAGAAATGGATCCTGGATCCTCGCTACTGTACCAAGTCAATATTTAACACATCAGTTACAGTTGGTCAAAGTCTGTTACTGATGGCGGGACAGATAAAAACTGTCAGTATCCAGAGGAGACAATAAAACAGAGGAGGAGGGTGTTATTAAACGTTCCATCTGCCTTTGGGTGGCCTTGCTCATGGGGGTTCCAATTCCCCTCACTTCATGGAACTATCAGTCCTGATTTTCAGTAAAACACATTTTCCTAAGACCACTGTTTGTAAATATGAATCTTTGCTTTGTGCAGCCCCTAGTCTGATTAAAAATTGGACTGGCGGCTTATTCAAAGGGGCTAGAGCATTGGAGCTGCCAGTGCTTATGTTCAGCACTAGGTGCCCAGGAAGTATTGGTGTAGCATAGAAAGAGATTGAAACTTCCCAGGTAACTTGTGAATAGGGCTGAGGATGAAAAAAAAGGGATGGGAAGGCTAAAAAAAGGCTCTTGCTTCTCTATAGACTGACCCTTCCCATGCAACCTGTACTTTATGTGTATTAGGTAGCTATTGCTGTATAACAAAGCATCTCAAAACTTAGTGGCTTAAAACAATAATGCATAATTTCTCATGCTTCTTTGGTTTGGCTGGGAGGTTCTTGTGCTGGTCTCACCTGGGCATACCTTGGCTGCAGAGTCAGCTGGGCTGGAAGGACCAACAAGGTTTCACACACATAGCTGATGGTTGGTACTGGTTGTCATCTGGGGTACCTCAGATTTCCTCCATGTGGCAACTCATTCTTTTGCTTTTTTTTTTTTTTGGCTGTACCACGTGGCATGCGGGATCTTAGTTCCCTGACCAGGGATTGAACCCGTGCCCTCTGCAGTGGAAGCAAGTGTGGAGTCTTAACCACTGGACTGCCAGGGAAGTCCTGCAACTCATTCTTAAATGTTTGTCCCAGGACAGCTAAATAGTCAGGATTTTTGTGAGCTAGTTGTAAAACCTTTGGTGGCTTGAAATCAGCCACAGTGGGAGTGTTTCAACTACAAAAATTGGCAAATGCTATAAATCAGGGCATCTTTTCTGGAGTGCTGGTTTATCAGGGCACTACTACCTACATCTGTGTGGGCCCTGCAGAACCTCAGAGAGTGGGTGCTTAGCATGTGCTTGTTAAATTGAGTCTTTGGTTAAGAGGTAGAGAGTTGCAAACAGTGCTGCAGTCTTATTATCAAAAATGTCAAAAAAACTGTAAAATGAGGGGACTAAATCCAAGATAGCTGAGTTTGTTTGAGGGATGTGATGTGATTACTAAGCACACACATCCACACATACCTCCATATTGTAAAGAGTATCAGCAGCTCTGTTAATTTAAACTGTTATGGTGGGTTTTGGATGGGGAGTTTGTGACTCTGGCATAAATATGTAAGTGTATACTTACATATCCTGAAATATAAAGGGAATAATTGAGTTTCCCACAGGACGTTATCTATAAAACAACACTGATGTTGTATCTGAGAGAGATACGAACTTGAGGAAGAGGTCGCACAGTTCAAGAAACATGCCCCTTTGCTATGTTCATGTATCTTTGTCTCTTCCTCCCTGTGTTGTCTATGTTCTGTAGATTTTGATTTCTGTCCACCTGTGGCTGCCTCTGCACACATCTCTGCCTCTTCTGATGTTGACAAGTGGCTAGTTTGTCCATATTTCTCTGCATTTGTTTGGGTTTTCCTCAGATCTCTGTTTGGGTGAAAGAGGAACATAGGCAGCAAGGTTGTTTAATAGTTTTTTCTCAGGGTTTGCCATGCCACTTTGCTGAGCATCTCCCCCGTGCCCTGGAATGCGATGGGGAACGTCTCACCACCGACCTGCCGTGTTTCTAGGGGTAGTTTGCATCCTGAGAATGACTGATTAGGTCCTTGGGATACCCTTCCATTACCATCCCAGGTAGAGTCTTGATTTCTTCTACTGCTTTTCTTCTTTTCCTCATTGATCAGCCAGAAAAAAAAGGAAAAATAAAAGTAAAGTACATAAACATATTCTACCCCTTTTAAACTGTGTTAAAAAATTCCATCTCCTCTTCTGGCTTTCTTTCCTCTGCCCAATCTTAAAAGTTCGTGTTCCCCAAGGTTGTCTCTTCTGAACTTTGGCTTCTGCCTCCCCTCACTCATTGGGTGCTCCTTGGTGACTTAATCCAATCTCAATTACTGAAAAGGATGATTCAATCCAGGCAGCCCCAGACCCATGTATTCACCTACCGGCTGGACATCTGGACACACTGGAATATCCCAAAGGCTCCCAATGCTCATTACACCCTCATCTACATTCATTATCTATTTCTTTAAACCTCAATTAATGGGAGTCATTCTAGTCATTTTATTCCTCACCTTCCAACAAATTCTAGTGATTCTACCTATTTCAGTTATCCACTGCTGCATACCACAATGCCCACAAACTTAGTGGCCTAAAACAACAACAATTTACTATTTCTCATAATTCTATGGTTTGGCTGGGAAATCCTCTTCTGTTTCTCCTGGGCTCGTTACACTGCCTGCAGAGAGCTAGAGAATGAGCCGGCTGGGAGGTCCAAGTGGCCTCACTCACAAGTCTGGCAGTTGGTGTCGGGGGCTGGTTGTTGGCTAGAGAGCCTCGGCTCTTCCCCACCTGGCTTCTCGTTCTCCATTAGGCTAGACTGGCTCCCTCATATCGGAGTCTCAGGGCAACGCTCCAAACAAGCAGCAGCTACGATGCAGATTAGGCCTAAATTTCAGAACTCTCATGTCACATCTGCTGCATTTTATTTGTCAACCCAAATCCCAAGGCCAACCCAGATTCAAGGAGGCAGAAAAATGGACTCCACTTCTCAGCGGGAGAAGCAGCAAAGTCACATTGCAAAGGAGCATACATACTGAGACGGGAGGAATTTGTGGGCATTAAACAAGCAACCACATGACCATACTAAGGATTATGGAATTTGTCCTATGTCAAGATCTATCACAATCTGACCTGCAATTTAGGAAGGTAACTCCGGTAGATTGTACATAATGAATTAGAAAGGCCAGAGATTAGAGGTAGAAAGTCCAGTAGGGAGTTTGTTGCAGGAGGCTAGGGAAGAAATGTGAGGGCGTTGGTCATAGGGTAAGGATGGGGGGTGTGAATAGAAGGATGAGTGTAGAATTTCTGGAGTAGAATTCAGAGAGAGTTGAGTATTTACTATATGCTCAGTACTAGCATAGGTGATATAGAGAGATGAGATGGAAGATACTAGTAAAACAGAATCCAGCCAATGTAGAAGCACTTAAATGTTTGTATAAGTTGGAACTTAAAACATATTTAGGAAAAGGAAAAACCTAATGCAAAAAATTAGAGGTGGTAGTGAAGTGCACCCCTCTTTTCTCCTTTTGATAATAGAAGCTTTCTCCTGGTAGACCCATTTGCATGTTTCAGAGGGGACTGGTTAGCCTGTCTACATCCTCCCCCAAATACACATATCTTCCCACTCTGGAGGCACAAGGTCCAGCACTGGCCAGAGCAGTCCCTCACTCTGGCCATAGTACTGGTTCAGGGATGCACATATGTCCCAAACCTGGACGAGAAGCATCTGCCCCGGGATGGCCCACGGGCACTGTCTAGGAAGATTGTCTCTTTCTGCTGGGCTCGCCAAGCCGTGAGGACATGAGGCTGGAGCTGCCAATGCCATGTTGCTCATGAGGGATGGAAAGACTGAACTCTAATGGTACACTTTTTGCTCCTGGATTCCAGCCATGCTTAAAACAGATGTAGCCAAGATTTCTGTTTTACACAAACCAAGAAATCCTCTTTTTGCTTAAGCCAGTTTAAGTTGCACTTCTTTCACATGCAACTAAAAATGTTCTGACTAATATAAAGACAACCACAGATTGTACAATCAGGGGTCATGAAGATTCTGGTCTGTTACTTCTGTGGACTCCCCTCCATACCATCCTGCACACTTTTCACTACATTGTTCTTCTAAAATATTTTTTTTATGCAAAAATATTCTGAGGATCTCCATTATTTATATACTACTTTGATTCAATTCAAACACAATCCAGATTTAATTTACCTTTTTAAAAAAGTTAATATTCTCCCTGGTGTTCTCTCTAGCCAAATTGTTTTTCTGAGTATTCCCCCAAAAATTACTTTCTCATTTCTGTCTCTGTTTTCTTACTCAAGCCTCCTATTCATCCTCTTTGGAATGTCCTCCCCATCCCCTCTGCCCATTCGGGACTTTCCTGGTGGCGCAGTGGTTAAGAATCTGCCTGCCAATGCAGGGGACACGGGTTCAGTCCCTGGTCTGGGAAGATTCCCACGTGCTGCGGAGCAACTAAGCCTGTGCACCACAACTACTGAGCTCGCGTGCCTCAACTAGAGCCCCCGAGCCACAATTACTGAAGCCTGCACCCCTGGAGCCCATGCTCCGCAATAAGAGAAGCCACCGCAATGAGAAGCCGGCGCACCGCAACGAAGAGTAGCCCCCGCTCGCCGCAACTAGAGAAAGCCCGCGCACAGCAATGAAGACCCATCGCAGCCAAAAAAAAAAAAAAAAGAAATCCCACTCATACTTAATGTTTCAGTTCAAGTACACGTCTTCCATAAATGCTCTCTCTGAACATAACAGCCCAAGAGTCTTTCCTTCCTCTGAACACCCAGTGTATTTACCTTCCGTCCTGCTCATTGCACATGAAATAATATGCTCTGCTTTCTGCTGTTATTTAACCTTGCTTTCCTTGTGAGAGTTTTTTTTTTTTAAAGAGCTATTCTTTTTTTTTTTTAATTAATTAATTTATTTATTTATTTATTTTTTGGTTGTGTTGGGTCTTCGTTTCAGTGTGAGGGCTTTCTCTAGTTGTGGCAAGCGGGGGCCACTCTTCATCGCGGTGCGCGGGCCTCTCACTATCGTGGCCTCTCTTGTTGCGGAGCACAGGCTCCAGACGCGCAGGCTCAGTAGTTGTGGCTCACGGGCCTAGTTGCTCTGCGGCATGTGGGATCTTCCCAGACCAGGGCTCGAACCCGTGTCCCCTGCATTAGCAGGCAGATTCTCAACCACTGCACCACCAGGGAAGCCCTCCTTGTGAGATTTTAAATCTGTGAAAAGTCTAATGATGTTAGGTCAATCACTCAGGAAATTGACACAAGAGGCTCTGTGTCATCACAGAAGGAAACAAATTCATCAGAGAAAACACAAAAGGAATTAGAGTTGAGGTGGAGTAAATCTTCTTAAAAATACATATAAGAAAGTGAGCATTCACAAAGATGACTGTGGTAGCTACCAAATTCTTGCTTCCTTTTCTATAGTAGAGAGTTGTTGTCAGGAAGTAGCTTCCTGGTCAAGGACCACATTTCTCAACCCCATCATCCTTCTTGATGGAGTCATGTGACTAATGTCCAGCAGTGGAAAATGAGTGGAAATGATGTATGTCTCATCTGGCCAAGATGGTCAAGAAGATGTGCCTTCTCTACTCTCACTTTCCTTTCTGCTGGCTGGACATAGAGGACTCAAGCCTGGAGGAAAGTGGCTCATAGGATGAAAGAAGCCTGGGTCTCTGAATCACCACATAGTGGAAAACTGGCCCCTGACAAGGAGCCCTGGCATTGGGCAGCTCCCTGACTGAGCAAGACATCAATTCTACTGTGTTCAGTCACTGAAATGTGCAGGATTGTTTGTTATAGCAGTGTATTCATCAGGGTTCTCCAGAAAAACAGAATCAGTAGGATGTGTGTATCTATCTATTTACAGAGAGATTTATTTTAAGGAGCTGGCTCACGTGATTGTGGTAGATGGCAAGTTCAAAATCTGCTGGGTGGGCCAGCAGGCTGAGACCTAGGAAGAGCCAACGCTGCAGTTCAAGTCCAAAGACCATATGCTCAGGGGTTCACTCTTGCTTGGGGAAGGTCAGATCTTTGTTCTAGTCAGGGCTTCAACTGATTAGATGAGGCTCGTCCATATCACAGAGGGCAATCTGCTTTACATGGAAGCAACCAATTTAAATGTTAATCTCATCCAAAAATGCCCTCGCAGAAACACCCAGAATATTTGACCCCGTATCTGGACACCAGGGCCCAGCGTAGTTGACACATAAAATTAACCATCACAAGCAGCCAGTATTGCCTTAACTTACACCACGATGTGCTGAGAATAGCGAGCCACCCATGCAGAAATGGCATATTTCTCATGCCCCTGCCCTCACTCAGAGGCTGTTCCTGCTCTGGTAGAGGAAGACGCGTTATTTTCAAAATATGCTGAAAACATCAAACTTTCTACAAAGGCATAATAAATTATTTGCGAAAGCACTGGAGAATACACTATAATCATTACACCATAATCCATCATGTCTGCATCAGAAAAGATACAGTCACCTGAGCTTTAATAAACAATTTGCCTTTCTTCCTAGAATCAGGCACAGTGAAGATTATCACCAAGGAGCCTGCCCTACATGTCCATCTTCAACAGAACTAAGTAATGTGTTATTCTTGTGATGAGTGGTTTTTCAAGTGAGATCACCCGACCCTTGTTGTTCACCATTGCGGATTTCATGACATGGTTCTTATTATGAAGCTTGTAAGGAGAGGAGAAAAACAGGACTGAAAAGAGGATTGCTGTACATCCGTATCTCAGGAAATAACTTCCTTGCCTTCAACAGCAAAAAAAGATCACTCAAAAGCTAAGTGTCTCCCTGCCTCCCATTACATCTTATAAGAAAGAGCTGGAAGGGAATTGGTATTGTTTCTTAATGTTTACACAACCCTACAGGTTGTGTAGCTCTGACAATAACATTGAAAAGTTTACTATACCCAACATTCTGGTCAATGCTGGTCAACATAATGATCTAGGTAACTTACTACCTTCTGCCTGAAACCCATCCTAATCAACCCAGAGCTCCTTATTTCAACAGGCATGTATTCATTTATTTAACAAATATTGATTGAGCATCTACTATGGATATAGCACTGTATCAGGAATTATAAAGGATTCAAAGAAGTACAAGTTGTAGTCTCACACATCTCAATAAACTCTTACTATATAATCTCCATGTACGGTAACTTTGTGTGTGTGTATACATGTAAAGGATAAGGCTATTCTATTTTAACCGTGTGTTCTGGAAGAAGGGGCCTGTTTTCTGGGTCTCCTCCCTTGAAGACCATTCTATCTCTCTGATCTTTGAACTGTAATGAAATTACACACTCACGACATGGACAAGAGGGGACATGGAGACCCATTCTTTTGTGGGGTCAGGGTGGGAGTGCCCAGCAGCCCGTGGCCCCTTATCCACTTCCCAGTGGCCCCTCCTCGATTCTAGAAGGACATCATGGCAGGTGTGGCATGAGGAGAAAGTCTGTTCACTTGCTGACTTGCAAAGGGTGTTAGCAAAGAACCAGAGCTACTGCACTCCCAGACCACAGGGAAGGCCACCCCACAGACTCAGCTTGGTTGGTGCCCGTACAACCTGACTGCTGGAGACCAGATGCTGGAGCAAGAAGCCACCCGTCTGTTGCCTCCCTCCCCTCTTCTTCCTTTTATTTTCCTGTCATTACTTCTTGAAGCTCAGTGGGTCTTGTAACCATGAACCTGGAGCAGATCCTCCTTGTTTGGCACTGTGGCAGGGATACCCAGGCCTTCAGTGTGCAGGCCTGTCAGCCCGTCCAGCGTCTCTCATGCCTCAGGGAGGAGGGGGCCATTGGGAGGAGACTTTCTACCTCTTCATATGGTGCAGCTCTTGGTTTATTTATCAGACTGGAAAGTTTATACTGAAGTTTAGGTATTTTTGTTGAATTGAACCTTTAATAATTCCCCTGGCTAGGCTGCAATTCCAACATCTCAGTTTACCAGTCCTTGCTCCCGAATTTACGCGCTGCCCCCCTGCCCAGCCCCGCCCTCACCCCTGCTGAGCCTCAAAAGGGCAGGGCAGCTGGGAGGGCCTGGAGGAGGGTGGGATTCCCCCCTCCCCCCACACATAAACAAGGAAGTGAAGGAAGCTTCTGTACTCTTACAACGCCCAGCATGAAATGCTGTGAGTCTGAGCATTTATATTACTCACCTGGGATTCAGCATGAAAGGCTTTACTTTTTCAAATCAGTTAAGCATGAGCCTCCACGATCTGTTTCAGGACTCCTGGTTATCCCTGTAATTATACTTCAGTGCATGCACTGGATGTTCTGAAAAGCTTTAATAAAACAACAACAATAATAGCAGCTACCGTTTATATCTATGCTCCTGGCAGGACACCAGGTGCTTTAATGGGTACCTTTAACATTTCCAAGCATTCTCATTTTTATGGAAGAGATAACTGAGGCACGGAGAGGTAAAGTCAACAAAAACTTGCCCAAGGACATACAACAGGTCAGAGGTAGAAGCAGGATTCAAATGTCGGGGCTTCCGTTTTACCAAAGTTCTTTTAATCTATCTCATAGGAAAAATGAAGTAAATCAAATTACACTTTAAACCTACTGAGATTTGCTATCTATAGGATCTGGGGAATCCTTTCATCAAGTAAACAACAGTCTGTGTGTCAATCCAGACTTTATATACACACGTGTATAATACATAATTTTTGGCATGTTTAAGGTGAGCTGCAATGTTTGGTCATCCTATTTGGGAAAGTAAAGATGTTTCAAGGTACACTAAAGAGGGCTTTGTTATTCCTTTGCAGATATTTATCGAGTTTTGCTCTGTGGGAATACAAAGGCGGGAACAGCAGAGGGTCCCTGTCCCCACAGAGTATATAGCTTTCGGCTTCCTGGAGTGCACAGCTCTTTACTACTGGGCTGCTTAGAAAGAGAACATCCATTTTCCTTGTGGCAATAAGTCAATAGTTTAAAAAACTTTCTTTTCTACTTATCACAGTGATACATCTCACTGTAAAAGGGAAAAAAGCAAACATTACAAGAATGTGAAATATACAAAGTTAGTTTCCAGTATTGCCAGCCCCAAGGGAACAACCAGAATTACAGATGAAAACCTTTCATATTTAAGTCTCTTCCTCCAAAGGGGAAACAGAGGATACAGGCTGGTACCTCATCCCCTGACACAAGCAGCCCTGCAGGCTTTGTTTCTAGACAGCTCCTAAGCTTGGGGCAAGCAAAAACCCAGCTGAAAGTAAATACGAAACAAAACTCTGGCCAGAGGGTCTGACAAAGGCTTTTTTCCCCCTGCCTTGTTAATCTATTTCCATGAAAAGACGCCTAAGACATTTAAAATTGGGATTGTTCTAGAAAATCCAGGGTGGATGGCCACCAGATGTATATGGGGAATCAGGGCACACCACAGTAAGCACTCCACAGATGTCTGCTGAATGAAAGGAGCGAAAACTCTGTCCCGATATTTAGAAAATTAAACCAAAATAACCTTGAAATACAACATGCAAGACTTTACAGGTTTTATAGGTTTTCCATTTAACTCCCCCACCCCACTTTTTAAAAAATACACAGCAAAGGGAAAAACAGCCAACCGTTTCTTGGCTGAATTTTAAAATTTTGCTTTCGGTTTCTGCCATTTCAGTTCCTGTATCATGCTCCGAGGTGCACTGAGGTGCAGCAAACCCCGGGGGTATCCAAGGCCGCTTGAAAAACTTTGACTGCAGCCCAGGCAGCAGGAGATACTAATAATGGGATACTAATAATGGGATGTAAACACAGCCCACACTCAGGAACCTCCGGGAGAAGAATCCAGAGATAACCCTGGGTCTGTGGTACAGAGCACTTTGTGAAAATGCCTGACTACAAAAGGGTAGCACGGGTTTTACAAGGGCCACGAAGAAATGAATTTGAGTTAGTAAAACTTTTCATTGAGTGTTTACTGTGCTGCAATGTGCTTTACATCTATTACCTCACTTCATCTTCAAAACAACCCTCTAAAGAAATCACAACCATAATCCCCACCTTACAAATGAAACAAATGAGGCACAAAGAAGCTCTGTAACTTGACCAGGGTGAGGGGAAAAGGCAGAGACATGAGGTAAATGCAGGCAGCCTGGCCCCAGGCCTCAGCATTAAACCACTCTGCTACAGGGAACTAGATTCAATATCTCGTAATAACCTAGAATGGAAAGGAATCTGAAAAAGAATATATATACATATATACGCATGTATGTATAACTGAATCGCTTTGCTGTACACGTGAAACTAACACAACATTGTAAATCAACTATACTTCAATAAAAAAAAACCCATCAAGCCAAAAATTAATTAATTGATTGATTGATTGATTGATTAGCGGGACCAAAGGGGGAAAAAAAAGCCAACCCCACTCTGCTAGAGTGCCTGTCAGATGACAAAGAAACTTGATCGATTACTGCATTGCTAAGTTTTAGGTGGTTTTTACCCCCCAAAACGTGAACAAAATATAACTGAAATGTAGACAATAACATTTTTTAAAGTTCTTATGCTTAAATCTATCATTTGTTCATTCTTTTCGGGTTTTTTTGTTTGTTTTGTTTTTTTGGCTACACCACGCAGCTTGTGGGATCTTATTTCCCCGACCAGGGATCAAACCCGTGCCCCCTGCAATGGAAGTGTGGAGTCCTAACCACTGGACCACCAGGGTATTCCCTGTTCATTCTTTTTGACAGCATTTATCGAGTCCCTACTATCTGTCGAGCAATGTGCTAGCACCTGTCGGGAAAACAAAGGCGAATAAAGTGTAATCCCACCCAAGAGTGTTTCGAGTGAGTTTTGGAATCACACCTATGTAGGTTTGAATCTCAGTTCTGCTGCCTATGAGCTGTAGGACTTCAGGCAAGTTTCCCAACCTCTTTGAGTTCAGTTTCCTCGCATAGAAAAGAGGGATAGTAGCAGCTCTCTTACAAGGTTGCCGCGAAGAGTAAATGCGCTGAGGTGTGCAGGGTGCCAGCCGAGTGCCTGATACATCGTGCACACAGCAACCACTAGCCAGTCTCACCCTTACACCCTGTGAGGGAGGTGAGACTCACTAGACAAAACGAATGATGCCTTCCCTCTGGGATATCCCAGTGTGAGCCGTAGAAAACCACTGGGAAGCAAAACCTCAGGGTAGAGAATTCTTTTTTCTTTTTTTTTTTTGTACTTAAATTATGCAAGTAACAGATAATTACCTGATCAGGGAGAAAATTCAAATACACAGAAATCTATACTCTAAAAAGTGACTGTCCTTCACTTCCCTAATTTTATCTCCTCCACAGTATAACTTTAAATGAAGAAACTGATTTTAATGAAGTCAGTTTTAGAAATTGGTTTCTGGCCTGAGAACCGGAATGACAAAGTTCACGCTTAGCCCTTTGCTGTGTTCTTGTTATCAGTTATTCAGTGATAGGCAGGAGTATCTTTTTAGCTTTCACTACCGTAGTTCCTATCTGAGTTCCAGATATGTAATTGTGTTTTTACTGCATATTCTTTAATGGCATTGTATGCTAAGTCAATTGTTCTCACTTTAGTTCTTTGGCTGAGATGCAGTGGAAAGTAGGCCTAGGAGTTAGAACACAGGACTAACTTTGTGACTGGCTGGCTCTGTGTTTTGGAGTGTCTTTGGTCCTATGTCCTCACCTGTTTAAAAAAAAAGAAAAGTGAAGGTGTCCACT
This sequence comes from Eubalaena glacialis, assembly GCF_028564815.1. NCBI lineage: Eukaryota > Metazoa > Chordata > Mammalia > Artiodactyla > Balaenidae > Eubalaena > Eubalaena glacialis. Next base: position 111,180,168 of record NC_083718.1, on the reverse strand, counting down.
TATAAACCTTCCATCTCTAAATTCCATGTTTCCACATCTGAGCTATTAATTTCTCTGTATGGTACTCACAGAAGAAGACAAATAAAATATCCAATTGAAATAATTTTTCTTTTGCTGACTGCAAGCAGAATTAGCATATTTGTGCTTTGGCAAACTGTTACTCCTACGGTCTTTTGTTTTAACCCCAAAATGGTTTATTTTATATCTCAAACTTATATTCAAATGATTATATCTGATTTATTTTGCATGTCGGCCTAACCACTAAGCATATGTCATCACATCACTTAATTTATAACAGAACATAAATTTGCTGTGTCGGCTCCTTTAGCTAAAATAGAAATCTAGTAACTTACAGTCATCCACAAAAGGATTCACAGTGACTACTAAATAACGATAACAATAGCCAAAAGACTCTGGAGAGAAATTTTAAAATTCAAGGCAGATTTCTGGAAAAAAATTATTTTCTTTAAAAAAATTTCCATTACTCTTCTTTTTTTCTGTCTTCTTTCTTGCATCCTGCTGCCTTCAGAGAAGGCTTTACACACACACACACTATTCATTTTCAGAGGAGTGGGATGATTGAATAGGCACAGAGGGAAAGGAGATAGGTTGTTTGTTTTTCCATTAAATTTCAAGCCTCAAATTGAAGAAAAGATTTTAAAATAAATAAATAAGTTCTTAAAAAGCCTCAAAATCTTAAGTATAAGTTTTCTTGCCTTTTTCTGGGGGGTAACGGAAGCATTACAGAAAATCTAAAGAAAGCTATGGCCTCTCTTTCCAGAGGATGCATAGATAAATCTCAAAATTTGCAAACATTTCCATGGACCCCAGTTTAAAGATCCCTGGCTTAGTCATTGAAGAAAAAATTATTGAAAAATATTGTATGTATGGGACTTCCCTGGTGGCACAGTGGTTAGTACTCCACTCTCCCAATGCAGTGGTCTCAGGTTTGATCCCTGGTCAGGGAACTAGATCCCACAAGCATGCCGCAACTAAGAGTTCACATACCACAACTAAGCAGCCCACCTGCCACAACCTAATAAATAAATAAAATGAATAAAATAAATATTAAAAAAAATTGGATGTATGATTATCAGATATATTACATAGGTAATAGTGGTAAGCTAAATCCTTAGTTTTCCAAAATATTTAATGCATAATTTGTGTATGGTGTAGATCAATTCCCATTTATTATCCAGTAAACTTATGAAAAAAATAATGTTTACAGGTTTGGTTAGACAAATCTGGGTTTTAGACCATTGTACCCCCTCTCTGGAACAGTAGAGGGAAAAGTAAGGAAATTCTTCCATTGTACTAACTTGTTTCTTTCTCAAAACTTGAATACACCTTTTAACACATGTTGCCTTAAATCTACACATTCAGTATCCTCTGTAAGCCAGGACTCACATGGTGACACTTTTTATTTTTTTATTTATTTTATTTATTTTATTTTATTATTTTATTTTTTTAATGCTATTCTTGTCTGCTTACATTCTTTTTATGTATGTATGTATGTATGTATGGCTGTGTTGGGTCTTCGTTTCTGTGCGAGGGCTTTCTCCGGTTGTGGCAAGCGGGGGCCACTCTTCATCGCGGTGCGGGGGCCACTCTTCATCGCGGTGTGCGGGCCTCTCACTATCGCGGCCTCCCGTTGCCGAGCACAGGCTCCAGACGCGCAGGCTCAGCAATCGTGGCTCACGGGCCGAGTCGCTCCGCGGCACGCGGGATCCTCCCAGACCAGGGCTCGAACCCGCGTCCCCTGCATTGGCAGGCAGATTCTCAACCACTGCGCCACCAGGGAAGCCCACATGGTGACATTTTGATACTTTGTGTGGACATTCACCTCTAAGATACTGTTAGACAATAGAAGCAGCAACAAATCCATAAAAACCCTGACACTAAATAGGAATTGTCTTGATTAACATCAAGTTAGAACCTCCACAAAAATCCCTGATGCTTGTAAGAATTCAGTGACTCCTGTTGCTCAAACCAGATCACTCTAGCCTATGTTGATAAGAAGAATGTGTTGGCAGCCCACCAAAGACGTGTTGCCACTTACCCCATTGTTTTTAGGACAGAAATAAAAACCTATCTTGGTTCTTTATGAATTCCTCCAGGGGTTCTCATTGATCTCCAGAGAGGCAGTCTTCTAAGAAGACTGTGTTCAAAAAAAATTGTAACATATGGGAAGTTGTAGTAATAATTTGAAACATGGGTACATAAAGAGAAAACCAAAGAGAAAGACAAAAGAGACTCCACTGTAGGGGCCTGGAGTAGCTTTATTAAGCCCATGACTTGGAAGCATGTTGAGAAGCAGACAAATTACTTCCATAACCAGTATCCTGAATAAGCTTTTTCCATCCAAAAAAGGCCTTTGAGAGGTGACTAGGTCATGAGGCTGGAGCCCTGTGAATGGGATGAGTGCCCTAATAAAAGAGACCCCAGAGAGCTCTCTTGTCCCTTCCACTACGTGAGGTTATGTCCAGAACACGGACGCCTATGAACCAGGAAATAGCTCACACCAGACACCAAATCTTCAGGCACCTTGATTTTGGACTTCCTAGCCTCCTGGAATGTGAGAAATAAGTGTATGTTGTTTATAAGCCACCCAGTCTATGATATTTTTTCATAGCCGCTCGAATGGACTAGAACAGAAAACATGGCAAAAATGGAACAGGCATATAGGTTCTAATGCCCATCAATATTCTCAACGATGCCACACTTTGGGTAAGAGAAGATGAGAAGGGGCAAGATGGTGCAGTAAGCACAGAGGCTAAAAGCACAGCATCTCAGATAAGGCACGTCTGGGTCTGAATCCTCAAGCTGCTGTCCATTGACTTCAGGTAAGTCAACGAATGTCCCTCAGTTTCTTCATCAAGGAAAGGGGAATAATAACAGTACCTATTGTTCATGGTTGTGAGGGTTCAATGTAAGTGCTAAGTGCTAGGGGCACCGTGAGTACCTAAAACATGCTTGTTAAAATTATCAGACACTATTATGAATTTAATTTCATTGAATCATAGAATTCTTTTAAATAAAAACTGAGCTTGGAGTCCTTTGAGAGCAAGTGCTTACTTCTCATTTTATATGTTAACATTAAAATAAATTATCAGTAATTAAATATTCCCTAGTCCCCCACCAGCTGCCTTTGGCTGGATGCAAATTTAAGAAGCTGAGACCAGGTTAGATTACTCCATCTACTAAAGGGATAGAATGTATCAATAAAGTCTGCTGCCATATCCTCCAGCACCAGGAATAGTCCTGGCAAGTAGTAGGCACTTGGAATAGGGAGAAATCTTGAAGAGTATGGCTCGAGAAAGAAAGGGGCAAAAAGGTGTGTGTGTGTGTGTGTTTTAAAGGGAAAAGGAAACAGAAAAAGAGACTTTGGGAGGCTGGTAGAGGAAGAGGGAATTTGGCAGGAAAAAGAAGTATTTAAAGGAAACTGTAAGGATGTTTTGCTGGTGATGTGTGATGCAACCCTCCTCCCCCTCATCTTCAGCAGAAATCAACATTGTCATTCAAAGCCTTTGGAATCATACTTAGGGTATTTTGGCAGGTGACAAGGCAGTCACTGACCTCCAAGACAGTCCCTGGGCCCAGGAAGTTCTATTACATTTGTGTTGTATCTAGATCAGGGGTCCCCAACCCCTGGGCTTCGGACCACTACTGGAGGAAGCACGGGCACGTGAGGGATCTAGGTTGCGTGCTCCCTATGAGGATCTAATGCCTGATGATCTGAGGGGGAGCTGAGGTGGTGATGCTAACACCGGGGAGCGGCTGCAAATACAGATTATCATTAGCAGAGAGGTTTGATTGCACAGAGACCATAATAAATCAATTGCTTGCAGACTCATATCAAAACCCTATCAGTGAGTGGCAAGTGACAATTAAGTGCATCTGGTGGCAGGCTTTATAGTGGCAAGTGAGTTGACGTACTTCAATTGTACAGCTGCACCTGGTGGCAGGCTTTAAGTCAGAATCCGACACTTGTTTTAGTCCACACATGGCCCGCCCATTATTTTATATACCACTTCCGTCTGCGCCTCTTTCCTGCACTGCACACTTGTCTCAGTCACAGTTTTGGTAAGGCAACAGGCTAACCCTAGCCAAAATGAGTAAAAAACAAATGTTGCTGGAGAGCTTCTTTGAAAAGGGGGAAAGACCCAATGATGAGAGCAGAAGACTCTAAGACTGCCAACAGAAAGAAAGCTGCATTTAAAAGAAAATACCAAGAGTCCTACTTAAATTACGGGTTCATTGCAACAGGTGATTCACACTCTCCAAGCCTGCTTTGTATAATATGTGATGACTGGCTATCCAACGAAGCCATGAAATCTTCAAAACTGCTTTGCCACATGGAGACCAAGCACCCTGCATTAAAAGACAAGCCTTTGGAGTTTTTCAAAAGAAAAAAACGTGAACACGAAGAAGATAAGCAATTATTGAAGGCCACCACATCATCAAATGTGTCTGCACTGAGAGTATCATTCTTTTTTTTTTTTTTTTTTTACATAATGGGTTTATATTTAATATAGTACTTCTCACCATGGAGATGTTAGCAGTTAATATAAAGATTTTTTTGTTTTTGTTAAACATTAAATCTCTTCTCCATTTCAATGTCAATATAAAGTATTTTTTTACTTTACATCTTTTCTCCATTTCAACGTTAGATACATCGAATACATTTTCTAAACTTTTTCCCCCACAAAGAGGTAAGTTTTAATTTTTGGCCAACTGTATTTAATATCTAGGTACAATATTAACTTGGGAGATAACAAAACAAAAATGCATTAAAAATATGGAGAAAAGACTCCTCAATGATGCAGGAGGCAGTGATTATAACTAAACAGTGGCAATTTCCTAGGATTCTGGGCAAGAGTTTTCTTCTTCCTATTGAGAGTTCTGAAACTATGAAATATTACTTCTGCAAAGTTCAGCCATCTCACTTCTTTGACCTTCTTTCTAACTAGCAAATGCAAATTACAGACGGCATTTTTCAGTGCATTATTTGTTGTGAAAAAAAAGTTTTGTTTTCCATTTAACATAATATATCAGTTTGTTCCTATTTATAGGGAAATAACCGAGACTATGAAGCTACCCTATTTACTGTTTCTTGAGAACTTTCAGACACCAAAACTCAGTTCTGAACCTCAATAGCACAAAGGTTTTCAGGGCAAGGTTTGATTCAGGAGGCCCTTCAAAGTCACATCTGTCCATTTCTCTTTCGTGCATATACCCCCAAACAAGCACAAATGCCTGTAATGCTGAGAACCACACCTAACAAGAGAGCGATTGCATCTCCGGCTTCTACTGCTTCAACAACAGGCAGCACCAGAAGCAATGAAAAGAGGACTAGGAACAATTGTGTTGAAACTGAGATCATGATGTTGAGATCTTGAGGTGACTGGTTCTTAAAGGCTGAAGGTTCCAAAGAAAGCGGTTTTTGTTTAATTCTATCAGTTCAGGATGCTGAGGCTAAGAGGTTCCACGTGACAGCGCCTTCCAGGAAGCAGCCATTACAGGAATGAGAGTATCATTCTTAGTGGCTAACTGCATTGCTAAAGCTAAGAAGTCCTTTACTGTTGGTGAAGAGTTGATCCTGCCTGCTCCTAAGGATGTTTGTCGTGAACTTTTAGGAGAGGCTGCAGTTCAAAAGGTGGTATGTGTTCCTCTTTCGGCTAGCACCATAACTAGATGAACTGATGCAATGGCAGAGGATATTGAGGCACAACTGTTAGAGAGGAAGTCTACCGATGTCGACAACAAGGCAACAATGATTGTTTTTGTTCGATATATTTTTCAGGAAGATGCGCATGAGGATATGTTATGTGCATTTTTGTTGCCAACCAACACCATAGTTGCAGAATTATTCAAGTCTTTGAATGATTACATATCAGGAAAACTGAACTGGTCATTTTGTGTCGGTATATGCATGGGGACAGAGCGGCTGCCACGACTGGACGGCTTTCTGGTTTCACTACTCAGGTCAAAGAGGTCGCTTCTGAATGTAAGTCTACGCACTGTGTCGTCCATGGGGAAATGCTGGCTAGCCGAAAAATGTCACCTGAACTTAACAACGTTTTACAGGATGTGATTAAAATTATCAACCACATTAAAGCACATGCCCTTAATTCACATCTGTTCATGCAGCTCTGTGAGGAGATGGACGCGGAGCACACACGTTTTCTCTTATACACAGAAGTGAGATGACTTTCTAAACGTAGATCACTGGCCAGAGTTTTTGAGTTTCGAGAGCTGCTGCAGAGATTTCTTTTAGAAAAAGTCACCACTGGCAGCACATTTCAGTGACACACAATGGGTCACAAACTTGCTTACTTGTGTGACATATTCAGCCTGCTCAACGAACTCAATCTGTCACTTCAAAGGAGAATGACAACTGTGTTCAAGTCGGGGGATAAAGTGGCTGCATTCAAAGCCAAACTGGAATTATGGGGGCGACGAGTGAACACTGGGATTTTTGACATGTTTCAAACATTAGCAAAGATTTTGAAAGAGACTGAACCAGGGCCTTCTTTCTCCCAGCTGGTGCATGATCACCTATCTCAGCTTTCAAAAGAGTCTGAGCATTACTTCCCAACCACAAAAGAACCCCGAACTGGGAAGGAATGGATCCGCGACCCATTTGTGAATAAGCCGGGTGAATCGACTTTGTCCGTGCTAGAAGAGGATCAACTGCTTGAGATCGCAAATGACACTGGCCTTAGAAGTATGTTTGAGACAACTTCAAATCCCCATACGTTCTGGATTAAAGTCAAGGTGGGATATCCTGAGATTGCCGCAAAAACACTGAAAAGCCTGCTTCCATTTCCAACAGCCTATCTTTGTGAAGCAGGGTTTTCTGCAGTGACAGCAACCAAAACAAGATTACAGAGTAGAACGGACAGAAGCAACACACTTCGGGTGTCACTGTCTCCCATCACCCCCACATGGGACCATCTAGTTGCAGGAAAACAAGCTCAAGGCTCCCACTCTGCATTATGGTGACTTGTATAATTATTTCATTATATACTACAATGTAATAATAATACAAATAAAGTGCACATTAAATGTAATGCGCTTGAATCATCCCGAAACCATCCCCCCACCCACCCACCCTGGTCCGTGGAAAAATTGTCTTCCACGAAACCGGTCCCTGGTGCCAAAAAGGTTGGGGACCGCTGATCTAGATGAATAGGGGTCCAGAGAGGTCAAAGGATTTGCCCACAGACCTAATTAATGGCAAGACCAGAACTCAGATCTCCCGATTTCTACCTCACGGGCCTTCCCATGAACTGGTGTGAGGCTCTCTTCATCTGCTGTCATACTTACTCAACCTCACTGTGAAGAAGTTAGAACATGGTCAGTACAACCTATTTCTGGCTCTGCCCACAAACCGGACCTCTGTTCACAGATGCTGCATTGTGACTGAGTGTCCAAAGATTTCAGACCTGGCTTGACCATGTACCATCTGTGGAGCCTTGGAAAAGTCATAACCTCTCTGAGCTTTATTTTCATCATTTGAAAAATGGAAGCCAAGACTACTTTCCTCTCAGTGTCTTTGCAGGGATCAAGTGAGATGCTGTGAAAGCTGCATGTAAAACGCTAAGTATTAGACACATGTTTACTGTGTTTTTTTTTCTGGGCGGGGAGGACCAAGCTGCGAGGCTTGTGTGACCTTAGTTCCCCTAACAGGGACTGGACCTGGGCCCTTGGCAGTGAAAGTGCAGAGTGCTAACCACTGGACCACTAGAGAATTCCCTAGACACATGTTTCTTAAGTAGTTATTTCTATTATTATTGTTATACTGCTGTATAATATTTCTTAGAAGACATTATGTTTCCTTTTTTTCTACTCCCTAAACTAATGGTTCACAGGAATTGTCATTTTTTAAAATCTTATTTTCTTTCATTATGTAATACATAATCAATATAGATTCTTAAAAATTATAGAACAAACTTCATACATAATTCCTTAACTCAGAGAGAGCCATTTTAAACCTTTTATATGTTTATATCCCTTTTTAAACTTTGCGTATATTTACGTAGATTTTCAAACTGTGCTCGCAATATACACTTAATTGCATCATTTAAAAAAATTTACTTAATATAGCATTTTAAGCATTTTTTTACACCATTAAATATTCTTCAAGAATATGATTTTTAATGACTGCACAAATAGTCCATTATCTGGACATATCATAAATTTTTAAAATTTTTTTTTTAACGAAGTATAGCTGATTTACAATGCTGTGCCAATCTCTGTTGAACAGCAAAATGACTCAGTTATACACATGTATACTTTCTTTTTAAATATTCTTTTCCATTATGGTTTATCACAGCATATTCAATATAGTTCCCTGTGCTATACAGTAGGACCTTATTGTTTATCCATTCTAAATGTAATAGTTTGCATCTACCAACCTCAAACTCCAAGTCCATCCTTCTCTCTCCCCCGTCCCCTTGGCAACCACAAATCTGTTCCCTATGGACATATCATAATTTACTAAATGTTTTCCAATTTAGATTGTTTCCAATTTTCTTCTATTGTAAATACTACTTTGATAAACCACTTTGTGTATAATCTCAGTTCTAAGCTTACCATCCTTTCTGTATCTCGGTTTACTTATCTGTGAAGACATAATAATATTAACTACTACATGTGGCTGTGTGAGGATCGAGTGAGTGAATTCGTGCAAAAGATGAAGGATTGTGCCTGGCACATAACAAGCACTCAATACCGTTAGTTACTATTATTAAGACTAACTTTAGATATTTGTGCTTAATATCTAACACATAGCTAAATTGAGTACTTGGTAATAAATACATCAAATTATGCCTTCTAAAAATACTGCAAGAATATTTTTACAGCTTTGTTCAGAAATTTGCTTTTTCAAATTGCCTATAATTTGCTGGATGTTTCATGATGAATAGTCATTGAAAGCATGTTTGGTTAGATTTTATTTCTGTGCCTCAGGATGTCCTTGGAGGGAAGGTGGGGGTCTTAACATATCAGAAGTCATTTCCTGGTTTTAGAGTTTAAAGGAAATCAACAAAGGCCTACTTATTTGATTGGCCAAACACTTGTTTAACAGGGTTAAAATCTAGTTAAGGTGCCTTCTTGATATTCCGTGGTTGGTCTAGCAGCTGTGGGTCAGAAGTTCAGAACAAAAAGTGAAATCCTAGGATTAACTGTCATACTCTTACATCAAATATTTTTCTGTTGAATCAACTTCCCATGGTAATTTTTTCTGGATGAGGCTTGGCCACCACTACTGTCTGCCACATTCTCAGTTGGCACCAATAATGTAGTTGGGGGTAGAAAAGCAGCTCAACTGGTGGAAGATAGCTTTTCAGGACCTTCCCTGCATCTCATGAGGCCCTCGGGGATCTGCGGGGTCTGCAGATTTCGCTGGGTAGCAGCATGAAAGGCAAGAGAGCCTGGAATCACGAGGACAACACTCTGAGCCCTGGCTCTACCACTAACCAGCTGTGCGACCTCAGGCAATCACTCAAGCTTTCTGCGTCTCAGTTTCATCCTCTGTAAAAATCGATGGTAATAATAATACTAATCTTATTATTCCCACCCTTAACATTTACAGGACCCCAGCCAAGAGCTTAAATAATTCCCCCCCACCCCCACCCCCCGCCATTGTCCTTCTCTTTCTACCTGGTTCCACTGAGGAGTTTTGTGCATTGTGTCCTGCCCCCCAGCCTGCAGGGCCTAAAAGCCTTCCTTACTCTTCCCCACCGTAAACCAACCTGGGAGGGCACACCTGAGGAAGAGGACCCCGCAAGTCCTAGAAGCAGGCCTGGGCCACTGAGGCAGGGGATTCTGGGGTCCTTGGCAGCCAGACCTTGGTCCAGAAAGGGAGTGTGGGCTCGGGTGGTCGCACCCTTCTGGCCCCAGAAGGAAGGAGTGGCAAGTGGAGGGGTCTCTAAAGTGTGGGAACTCCATTGCCTGGGTCTGAGGATTAAATGAGTCAGTGCACGCACTGTGCTTAGTGCAGCACCTGGCACGTTGCTAGCATGTGATACACCATGCAAGCTACTGTGACTATTGTTGTGGTGGCAGTGCTGTTGGAAGGGATCTCAAAGATGATCTCGTCCAAATCCTTCACGTTACGTACGTGGTGAGGAAACACAGACATATTACAATTAACCGTGATTAAACACATGCCTAGTGGCAAAGCCACAACCTGACCCAGGGCTCTTACCATGCAGCTGCCTTTCCTCTGCTCCATAACGCAATCTCCTCAGCAGCACGAAGACTTTAGGGTCAGCACTGACTTTAATATTCCCAGTCCGCAGAGGAGACCTGTGCTATGGCCGTCTTCTGGATAGGAGCAGGGAGTGTGTCCTTGAAGAAAGGGGACACCTTCAGTGGGAGCCAGTGCCGGGAGCCTCCTGTGAAGGTCGCATCAAGTTGAGGCGGGAACACCTCAAATATTTACTGAACAATGAGAGAAGCACAGCCCTTACATGGATAAAGAAGAAGGTGACATTCTGTACTCCAGAGCAGTGTAGTGAAAGCTCCAGGACTGAATATTCTAAGTCAGAAAAACGTATTCTGGTTCAGAAATCAGATTTGCAGACTGACTGAATTTCTTCTCATGAGTTAAATATGAACAAAAGTAATTTGTAAATGCCCTTCCTTGTTCTCATTTTAAAACCTAGTTTGTTTCATTTTACCTGTAATCAATACATTCTTTGACTTTTCAGCAGTTGAAGATTGCTAACATGATTTGTATTTTTGAAACTTTCAATTATTGAAATGCTCAAATACATACAAAAGTAAAGGGAATAATATAATATGATGAAGTTTGGGTATAATGATGTCCAGTGTACCCACTGTCCCCCCCGCCCTGCTTCCAGGGAGATCACCTATGGCTAATCCTGTTTCATCTGTAAACCTGCCTTCCTTCCCCACCCTGGCAATGAAGTTTGAATCAAATCTCAGACTTTTTATCATTTCATCCATAAACACTTTGTTTTCTATAAGATTTTGATGAATTTTAAGCTCTTTCTCCATCTGGCTGCTTTAGACTTTAGTTTGTTCAGCTGGGGAATCAACGGACCAAAGCTTAGGCCCTTCTAGAGGCCTTGCATGGTCATAGGTCCAGAGAATTCAGAGCAAATCAGCTTGAAAATGGAGCCTCTATCATTTGGCTGCCAGGCTGGAACTGAACAAGGCAACATTTTGGATACTTTTTATTCCTTGCTGAATTTCTGCCAACTCTGTATATGGTATTTCCATAAAAGTCTTGTTTTCTTTCTCTTTTCTTTGAAGAATGAAACTTCTTTCCCCTTTTTTCGAAAGAGAAGACTGTCATTCCAGACTCCATCCCTCCTGCTGCTGTCGCCTTTTCTTCTGTTTGATTTCTGCACTAGTCTCAGTTTGCAAATTCTGGGGTTTGGCAGTTCACAGGAGGACCCAGGGATGGGGAGGGTGGCCCTACTCAATGTCATTGAAAGATTACTGTACTTCAATCACTGGAGCTCAACTGAAAACTTTGAAAAGTTCTCTTTATAATCATTGAATTTTAAATAATTATCCTAAAAAGACTGAGGGAAGAAAAAGGATGCCAAGTTCACATTTCTCTGCCAGAAACACTGTTCTTATTTTCAGTTGAATGGCTTGGCTATTAATTAAGGCTTCGTGCTCCGCAGCTATCTCTTTGTCTACATTCTTGCCGCTAATCATCATACATGGGACACATGACTTCTGTTTAAATGCTAAAGTTTATTAGAGTGGAAAAAAAAATCAGTTATACAGGGAAGGAAAAGAGATTAGGAATCAAGTCCAAGCATTTCCTTATTCATCTGCATATGGTTAAAAGATTTAAAAGAATCCATTGGTTTCTATTTCACTGCTACATGCAGGCCAAGGAGCAAGGAGAAAAAAAAAAAAAAAAGCGTTTTCCGATCCATGGTGTAGAAATACATTTTCTTCCTTTTGCCTTGGAGGGAGAAATCGTCTCCTCTCCTAATAATAAGCCAAAGTAACCAAACTTTAGAGGGACTGGCTCCTTCTGAAAAGTTATTGTTCTAATTACCTACTGCTTTGAAATGAATTCCCCGAAAACTTAGTGGCAGAAAACAGCAAGCATTTAATTCTGCTCATGGACGCTGTGGGTCAGAAATTCACTGGGCACAGAAGGGAGGGCTTTTCTCTGCTCCATGGTGTTTGAGCCTCAGCTGGGAGGATTAGAAAGGCTGGGAGTGACTCAAATGGCGGGGCTGGAATCATCTGGAGGCTTCTCCCCTCACACGTCTAGCACCTGGACTGAGATGACTCAAAGCCTGTGCTCAGCTGTGACCGTGACCTTGAACACCTACACCTGGCCCCTCCGTGGGGCTTGCGCTTCTCACAGCCTGGTGGCTGCCTTCTGTGAGGGCATCCCCCAGGGAATGTCTGAGTTAGAATGTCACTTCCCACTCTCGCTGCATTCTGGTGGCCGCTTTAAATTCCAAGGGAGAGCAACCAAACTCCACTTCTGCGTGAGGAAGCGGCCAGGTCATATTCAGAGCATGTGGCCGGCCAACTTTGGAAAATACAGTTCACCTCCGTGGTCTGGGTTGAGGCCCTTTAGGGAGGAGGTGGGAGAGGGAGTTACTGCGTGCCAAGGCCATCTTCTCCCTCCAGGCCCCCCACTGGCTCTTTTCACCCAGTTCTTACTCAGCTCTTTCCCAGTGGCCACGCTTTGTCCCAGCACCTTCAGTCTTTGTTCAGTCTCTGGTCGTGGGCAGAGATGGAATCACAGTAAACAAAACACTCCCTGTAGCAGCTTCCTGGCTGCTGTGCTTAGTTTTTGCTTTGTCTTTCTTCATCTGTATACACACCCACAAATATCTAAGGACAGATTCCCTGACTACTGATGATAGTTTTTTTCATTGAGAAATAATTCACATGCCATAAGGTACACCCTTTTAAAGTGTACAACTCAGTGGGTTTTAGTATATTCATAGTTGTACAACCATCACCACTATCGAATTCTAGAACATCTCACTTAAAAGAAAATCCCACATCCATTTAAAGTCACCTTCATTGCCCTCTCCCACAGCACCTGGCAACAATGAATCTACTTTCTCTCAATGGATTTGCCTATTCTGGACAGTTCATATAAATGGAATCATACAATATGTGGGTTTTTATGATTGGCTTATTTCCCTTAGCATGTTTTCAAGGTTCATTCATCTATGCTGTAGCATGTCATGAATTAGTCACATCCTTTTTGTGACTGAATAATATTTCATTGTACAGATATATCACTTTTGTTAATCCATCCGTTAGTTTGGTGGACATCTGGGTTGTTCCCACCTTTTGACTATTATGAATAATGCTGGAATGAATGTTTGGGTACAGGATGTGTGTGAACATGTTTTCAATTCTCTGGGGTATATACGTAGGAGTGGAATTGCTGGGTCACATGGTAACTTTAATTCTTTGAGGAACTGCGGAACTGTTTTCCACAGCTGCTGAACCATTCTACATTCCCACCAGCAATGTATAAGGGTTTCAATTTCTCCACATTCTTGGCAACATATGTTATTTTCTGCTTTGTTTGATAAAGGCCATCCTAGAGGGTGGGAAGTGGTTGCTGGGCTTAGTTTAAGGAGAGCCTTCCTTTAGGCCACTACATACCAAGGAAGCCACCTTGGTTGCCTGGAGACATAAGGTAACTGAGGGCTTACTATGTGTTAGGCTCTGTGCTAAAGGCAGTATATGTATCATCTAGTTTGGTGTTCACAACTCTAAAACTAGGTACCATTATTATGCCTATTTGACAAGTAAACAAAGTGAGGCACAGAATAACTTGTTAGAAGAGGGACGAGGTTTGGAAGACATGAATTTCCCGTACTAAAAAAAAGTTAGAGAACTTGGATACTAATGAAGGAGTCTGGTGGTCTAAGTAAAAGTTAAAAAAAATTTTTTTTTCCAAAACAAAACAAAAAACACCAGGTACATTGTAGCTGGCCAAATTCGAAGCTGGCCTCCAGTATTCTAACCATGATGCCCACACCCCGTACGATCCCCTATCCTAAAGTAGAAATGGGACCTATGAATATCATGGGCTATTGCTCTCCTGATTATGTTATATTAATATGGCAAAAGGGATTTTGAGGATGTTATTATGGTTGCTAGTCAGCTGACACTGATTTAATTAAAAGGGAGATTACCGTAGGTGTGCCTGACCCCAGTCACGTGAGTCCTTAAAAGCGACAAGCTGCAGTAGAGACTCTCCTGCTGGCCATTAAGAAACAGGTCACCATGAGCCCTACAGCTGCAAGGAACTGAATTCAGCCAGCAACACCCTGAACAAGTTTGGAAGATCTAGAGTTCCAGATCAGAACCCAGTCCTGGCTGTCACCTTGATTACAGCCTGTGAGACCCTGAGAAGAGAACTAGTTAAGCCCTGAATGGGTTTCTAACCTACGGAGCTGTGAGATAATGACTGTTATTTTAAGCCACTAAGTTTGCCGCACTTTGTTACACAGCAATAGAAAACTAGTACACAGAGCACAGACTGACTAAAGGCTGCTAGAGGAGATGAACTCATTGGTGTGTCATTATACATAAAGAACAGCACTTCTCAAAATGTGGCCCAGGGACCCCTGGGGGCCCTCAAGGTCTTTTCAGGGCTCCATGAGGTCAAAACTACTGTCATGTGATTAAGGCATACTGAGGTGTTATCGGTCATTTTCCTTCTCATTATTTTATAGTTTTCTAGATGCTACAGGACGTGTGATGATGTCATTGCTCACATGGTTAACAGAATGTGTCCCCGTCTATTCCTACGTTTAAAAAATTTCTGGTTTAATTTCTAATGTGGTAAATATTGACAAATATAACCCCCATAAACAAAAGTTCATTGGGGTCTTTCAATAATTTTTAATGAGGTCTTGAGACCAAAAAGCTTGAGAACCACTGGTCCAGATGAAATGGAACTAAGTAGGCCTAGACAAAGTCTGAAGGTATAAGAATTTATGTACTTACTTAATGGCTACATTCTGTCCTGAGCTGTGGTAGGTGTGACCAAGAGTGGAGCAAGGCACAAAAGCAGCATGAGGTACAGTCCCTGAAGTAAGGCAAACATAAAGAATTAATTAGCAAAAGCATCCGTGTCTTCCCTTCACAGGTGTTTATGTAAGTACAAGGTACTGCAATATGATGGTACATAATCCGTGCTAACCTTAGGTGTGGGCGGCTAGGACACAGAAGTGTGTAGAGAAGAAGCTGCTGAAACTAGGCTATGGGGGAACAGGGGATGTTTTACGGGAGAGGTGAAATGTAAGTTGGGAGGGGAAGTGGGAAGAGGACAAATATTTCAGGCACTCTGCCTCAAATCTCAGCTGAAACGTCTCTTTCTTAGAGAGGCCTTTCCTGATATCCCTCTCCAGAGCAGTCAGCACTGTATTCCCTTCACAGCACCCTGTTGATTTCCTTTCTAGCACTTTAAAAATTTTAAACCTAACATAACTGTTCAAGTAAGTCTGGCTGGAGCTACAGTACCTTGGTTCAAATGCCAGCTCTGCTACTTTCTAGTTGTAAAATCTTAGATAAGTTACTTAATCTCTTTATGCCTCAGTTCCTCAAAAAAATGTGCTAACAAAGCAAGGAATTTATGTTAAAGAGTTAGCTTAGTTGTGACCACGGGACTAAAAAGGAAGGTTGGATATGAACTAGCTCAAATGCAGAATCAATGGGTGAAATCAGATGACAAGGAGAGAAGAGGATGAAAAGATAAGGGAAAATTCTGGGGATATTAAAAAAAAAAAGAAAGGCAACCAATTATATGTGGATTAAAGAAAGAGTAAAAAAACAAAAATTATTCCAAAGTTTGTTGTTTGAGCGAGATGGCAGAGCCTGGCATCGGGTGACTACTTTGAAGGGAAAAGGAGGAGGCATGTCAAATCCATGTTTAAGGTGAGTGGGAACAAGAACACAGACCACTTGATTATAGAGCCCTGGGGTGCTGGGGCTTACAGAAGCAAGCTCATGGCAGATGACGAAATCTGGATGTCTGCTCATCGTTTGCCAAAGCTGAAATCATGGGGAAGAAACTACACAAGGTCCCCAACACCGAGCTGTATGGAGGACGACCTTCTTTAATATTCACGATGGCATTACTGTGGATAAAAGAAGCTTCATACATTGCTATCAAACTCTTTTTGGTGAGATGGGGCTTTTTAGGAGATATGAAGCACAGATTCAATGCAGGGAGCTGCACAGTAAGAGGTGGTACATTTCCCAATGTTAACCTATCTTGGTAAAGGCAATTAAACAGTGTGTTTCCAGTTGCTTTTATACGGGGAAGCTTGGGTCATCTCCCTTCTAGCAAGGACCTCTTGCTATTCAGTTTAAAAGTGTACAACATTCCTCTTGTTGGCATGGTTTCATAGCACTCTTCGTTCCAGGCGAAAGCTTCCTGTGATGACTTTTGGATGTCCCTTCTGAAACATTTAGGGTTTGACCTGGCAAGCTGCTGAGACCCTTTAGGACAGCTGAACTGTAGATAAAATCTTCCAGGGAAGTAGGTGTGGGCAGGATGTGTGGTTTCCCTGCCTCTCATTTAAAGACTGATGCAACTAATTTTTCATGAATAGTCTCTTCCAGTAAGAGTTGCATTCCAGAGTGCCTCAAGAGAAATTGGAAAGGACAAGTTAGCTACTGATTTCTTCAGTTTCAGTTGAGACTAGAGCACTAGCTTTCTTCATGCCTCAGAAATGCACAGCAGGGATACAGCCCCTACTGCAATCTCAAACCAGCTCCCTTTGCTAGTGCGACCCTGAGGACTTGAATTAGCCATAACAATAAGACACAGGGGAATAGGCATTTGTTTACCAAATAATCTGGAACTGAGCAAGAAGGCATGATCCCATGTGCCTCAGCCGGGCTCTGAAACGTGTGCATAGCAGCCCGAACCCAGGAAGATATTTCTGAACTTTTAGTGATATAACACACACAGATTCTTTCTCTGACATTCCAGGCTAACCACTGTCTAAGTTAAGGCTCTGCAAAACATCTGGGACATACGTTTCTGGAAAAAATCATGGCTTCTTTTCTACAATTCTCCATGGCCTAAGCATTGTAAGCTCTGGCCCGACAGGAGCCAATGCAGCAGGCTTAGTTGCGGGGGCCCTGGGACAGCTGCCCTGGAGCACAGACAGGCATTAACTGCACTGAACAAAGTCCACTCATCAACTATTCACCTAGTGCCACTCAGGAACAGTGACAGAGAAAAACTTTTCAAAGATACATAAAATGTACGTGCTGCTGTCTCTAAAAAAAAAAAAAAAAAAAAATCACTTTCTCCCTAGAAAAGTAGAGGCTTACTTCATCTCCGCTCCTGGTGGAACCACACAAATATGCTACCTGATATTTCAGACCTTTACGTCAGGTGACACAGAGCCAGTGCCTGAGATCTGAGATTTAAAGTCAAAGCACAGTGAACTAGCGCTTGGCTGCCCCACTGGCCACCGAACCCAGACGGCAAAGTGCTTTCACTATTCTGAGAGTCTTCTGCCATGCGTTTCTCCAGCCAAAAACCTGGGAAAATGTCCTGACAGATGCGCCTACTTTACTTTATTCAGAGAAGGAGAATTTCTAAAAGAACAAGAAAGGCTAGGGTAGCCTCAGCATTTTAATTTTATGTCATCTTGGGTGATCAAGCCTCTTTTCACCAAAAGTCAATTTCTTTGTTAATTTCTTACCATTTCTTTATTACAATTATATCATACTTATAAGACAGATTTAAGAGAGAAAAAAAAAACAACTTAAACATCACAAGAGGTTTTCTCATTGTTTGTTGCCTTGTTAAAATAGCAGGGAGAGGAATGGAATTCCTGTTTATTGCAGAGCTGCTGGGCCAGGCCCTGCATTAGGTGTTGTACTTCTGTTGTAGTTGACATGGCTCTTTAGGAGCACAGATTCTCAAGCAGGGCCAGCTAAATAATCGGCAAGGTCCAGTGCAAAATACAATGTGAGCCTCTTGTTCAAAATATGCTAAGAAATTCAAGAGAGAGACAGCAGAGTATTAAACCAAGTGTCGGGCCCTCCTAACTATGGGTCCCTATGTGGTCGCAGAGGCCACATGCCCATGAAACTGGCTCTGCTCTTAAGCTTGGGATCGAATTCTCGATTTGGCACTTACTAGTCATATGAGCTTGGAAAGTCATCTGTAAAATGGGGGTAATAACAGTCCCTACCTCATTGAGTTGTTATTAGAGTTAAATGAGTTAATATTTGAAAAGTGCTTAGAAGAACACCTGGCATACAACAAGCACTTAAGTAAATGCTAAGTAAATATATACTCTCCTGAGGCTACATATCTTAAAATGCCAGAGATAGCTATAGCCACAAAATCGTGAATTTACTATAACATTAAAAAAAATGTTTTGAGAGTTCGGCCCTGATAAACAGAACCATGTTTTTACTCGTATGACAGTAGTCACCTTCTAATTTATTTTAACAAACAAAAGATTTTAAAAGATATCCTGGAGTGAGGCCAACTACTCACAAAGCAAAACCAAAGAATAAAAACAGATACTGGTTTATGCGCTCAGTTCTGGAAGCCTGTGGAGTGCAAATTGTCATGAAGCCAATTTAATATAACTGCTTCCTTTATGCTGAAAGGATTCACTAGGGACCTCTCTGCTTCCATACAGGAAATAAAGCCTGTTGTGTCTGAACAAAAACTAAGAAATATTTTTCTTTTTCTTTCTATAATGCAGAATACTGTAAAAAAAAAAAAAAAAAAGCTGTAGAACAGGAAATGTGGCTAATCATACAAATTCTATATTTAGTTCTAGAAAATATTAGTAAAACAAGTCAGAAGATAACTTGCAGGTAGTGGTAAACACCTTTACACAGAATGGAAATTTGGAGCACAGAGGCATAAACACTTAATGGTTTATTAATGTTTGTTTTATAAAAGCAACCTCAGTTTCCTCACTGGGTTACTTATACATCTCTTTACTCTTGACCACCAATAATTCTCAGGATTCTCAAAAGCTTTTACGATAAACATGCAGTTTTTTGTTCCCCATTTATAGTGTACAATAAACATGCAGTTTTTTGTTCCCCATTTATAGTAAATATTGTTGACTGCAAAATTCTAAAGAAGTAAGTTGTCATTCATCAAACAATTCGCCCGAGGTAGACAGATTTGGGATATTTCTCCTTAAGAGTCGGCCACTGAACAATGAAGTAATCGGAGAGGTGAAACAGAATCTTTCCGGACAGGGATAAATGTTCCACTCGGCAGATGCTTTCAACGTAGACAATGATCACTTTCTTTATTCCTAGTATCCCAAGGAGAAGGGCAGATATACAGATAGGAACACATGTTCCTGGTCCGTTACATAACACCTTGGAAAAAGAAAAAAAGTTGAAGGTCAAATAAAAACACAGAATACTGCTCTAATTTTAAACTTAAAAACAGTCCAACATTAGGGAGGATTTTTTTATTATTCTAAGTCTTGAGCGATTCCTTGTTAAGATCCGGTCTGTAGCAAACTCGTGCAGTTAGAAGCCAGGTGGGGCTGTGTTGTCGGCTCTCCTGCTTACCAACTGTGTGAGTTGGGACAAAGCAGTTCACTTCTCTGCACCTGGGTGGCCTGTCCTGTGCTACAGGACGTGTGCACACAGTGCCTGGTGCTCAGCCAGCACCCACGGGATGGGTGCGTGTTGCTCTTCTCCGACTGCTTTGTGGATCTTGAATGTCACACAAACATATGGAAAACAGATAAAATCAGTTGTGATTCACAGTTTTCTCATATACTGACTTGTTCGTGTTGATTTTTTAAAGTAATCTAATTAATAGTTGGAGGACTGACATGTTAAGATATAGGAGAAAATGTCTTTAAATGACTAATTATGTAGAATATTTTTGTTGGAGGTAGAATCACTGTAGGAGTTCAATCCAACACATGGGATATTCGAGAGAAGGTTACTAAATGAATGAGATTTTCCCTCAAGAGAATTTAATCCACACTTGTGATCCAGAGAGTTTTAATGCTTTTGACTTCGGCGAATTTTTATAGAAAGCCACTGATTAAAAACAATTTAGTTGGTGAACCTAATAAGAGAAATAAAAATTTAACTCATGAGTAACTGCAAAGAATTTTTATAAGTTTTTTAAGAAAATGAGGGGAAAGCTATTACACAGAATTGTTGGTAAGATAATTTACTATTATTTTCAGAGGAGAAAAAGCATTTTGCACAGCATCTCAATCATATGCTCATGCTGACTGAATTAGTACAATCTAATAAAGCATTTTTTACCCCACAAATCATAAAACAGGAGATCTGTGGTCGTCTACACACGCCTACTGGGTATTACCTACAATGTCACATGATCGCTCCAGCACAAGGCCCACAAAACTTATCAGACATCAGAGAATCTTAGAGATGAAAGGGTCCCCAGAAATACTGTCTAACCATCCCAGCATTGCAGGGACCTTCCCCAACAGATGTCTGTTGGGGCTGTGAGACAAGGTGAGGGATATAACGGTTCGGTAAAGGTCATGTGAACTAAGCCCCACCCTTCCTGGAGGCAGGACCACCTGGAACACCATTCACAGAGCTTTGGGATCAGAGGGAGTAGCCTGCTTCAGGTAGGAACCAATCCTTTTTAGTCTTCCTTAGCTCCCACCTATGAGTTAAACCCCCTGCCTGTCTTTTATGAAGAACTTTTGTTCAGACTTTCTCCTGAAGTACCAGCTACTAAGCTGCTCTCCAGGCCAGCGCTCTTTAATCCCCACTGAGTTGTCCCTATAACCTTTCTTCATAGACCCTCAATGGAGCATAAAAGAAAGAAAATGGGACAGGGAGTCAGGAGAACGGGGTTAAACAAGCTGTGTACTAGCTCTGTGACCTTGGACGATGGTAATCATAATTACCACCTCAGCTCTCATTACCACTATTTATTAACAACACATCGTGGTCAGGTACTTTACTGAACATTTCACATGTATTCTTTTAGTTAATCCTCAGAGCAATCATTTGAGGCAAGCTTTCATATCCCTTTTTGCAGAATAGGAATCTGAGGCACAGAGAGATTGGGCCAGCTGCCTGATCACACATCTAGTCCAGACTAGATGACCTTTCCGTTAGCTCCAGGATTTGATAATTCTTTGAGTCTCATTTGTTTCTAGTTTTGTCTGAAGCCTAAGTTACAAGATTGTTCTGAATCCTTTCAGGGTTTAGAATTCTAAAAATCCTATTAATGCAAGGTTTCTCTAATAATGGCACTACTGACATTTTGGACCAGATTATTTTTCCTTGTGGGGCCAGTCCTGTGCATCGTAGAATGTTCAGCAGCATCCCCGGCCTCTACCCACAAGATTCCAGTAGCCAGGAAGATCAAGAATGTCTCCAGGCATTGCCAACTCTCCAGTTGCAAACCACTGTGTTCATGTATTCCCTAATCCTTGGATTATCTGTGTTGCTTTTCTCAATTTTTTTTTCCATAGTACAGAACAAAATAAAACCTACAGCTAAAAGATAATATAAAGGTCGCATGTTGGATCTTGAATGTCACAAAAATATTTTCATGTTTGTTGCCTTTAAAAAAAATGTACATATCCACATGTGTTCCTTTCAGTGTCTGGTCGGCCCGCTATACACAAGCTGTGAATACATTAATAGAGATGTCTGGATACAGGAGGGGAAGTGACTGGGCACTGGTGGGAGATGCTTTAATAACCTGCCATAGATCAGAGGCAAAAAGTAAAAGTGGAAATTAAAGGTATTTTGTTTATCTCTGTTGTATCTCTATTTTGAGGTACCTTACTACAAAAGTCCCAGAAACAATAAAATCACAAAACCCTAAACCAAGTATAAAAAAAAAAAAAATCTTAAGGAAAACTTAGGCAAAGGAAAGCTTCTTTTAATTAAGCACAGGTTTTAACTCTGAGTTTTACAGTAGCCTGGGCAAAAATTTAAAAATTGGGGATTATGGAGTTTCTATTATTTCATGGAGCATACCAGAGAGACTTATTCCAAGCACTAAACAAACTAGAATTTACTGAGATAGCCTGGGTAAAGACTTTAAACAATATAATGGTTAAGTTGTCTTTTTAATTTTATAAAAAACACAGAAATACTCTTTATATTTCTATTTCTTAAATCATAAGTTCTCAGTAAACGCAGGTACACTGCTCTTACTAACTCTCTACCTCACTACTTTGTAAGCTCCTTATGAGCAGGGTCAATTTCTAGGACAATCTATGTTTTGCACCTGGAACAAAATAGGCACTCACTAAATTCTGCTGAAAGAAAGGAAGGAAGGAAAAGGATTGAAGGATAAGGGAGGAGGGAATCCTTTACCTATCATATATGAAGTCAAACGTTCGCTTTGCCAGACTTGACCCTGTTTGTAGCTCTATCATACACATTTATCATGAACATAATGGCTGTGACTGACAACTTAAAAATTTTTTACTATCTCAGATCCATCGCCTTTTCCTCAGGGGAACCACTGTATCCCTTGCTCTCAACTTAAATGTTTGAATAGAGTTGACTCCACGCTCAACTATAAGGAGAGGACATATGACTCCAGTCTGACCAGTTAGATCATCAAATTTCCCTGGCCAAAGTCATCTGTTCAGGGAAGAGCATATAATCCAGTGAGAAACCACAAGACGTAGTGGGACATTTGTTGGGGCTACTGAGAGAGCAGTACCTTTTCTGTTGTACTGGCACCTAGGAGAATGTGGGCCTGGCAATGTTACATCTATCTTGCCACCATGTGGAGAGCTTGAGAATGAAGCCATCACAAAGCAGAAGAGAGCAGAGCTGAGTGATGAAGACAGGCCAGGTCCCAAAGATAGCATTTAAGATCCATGAATCCAGCTGTGCCTGAGGAAACCAGATCTACCCCTAGACTTGCCAGGTATGTGAGGGAATATATTCCATTTTTGCTTAAGCCAGTTTGAATCAGGACTTCTGTCATTAGCAATAAAAAGCATCCTAACTGACACAGCCCTTTATTTTGTCTAACTCCCTGACTAAGCTCCGACTGTCTGCAGTGCCAACCGGTAGGTGTTCATACGTGCCTGTTGGATGAATTAACAAATCAATAAACTTCTCTGAGAGCAGGAAATCCAAGAGATGTACTAAAGATAATATAAATTATGTGTCTAGAAAACTGAAGGAGGTCAGGGCTAAAATAAACATGAAGTCATAAGGATAGACGAGCCAGATCAAGGATCAAGAAGAGTTACAAGAGGATTGTTGTTCTGTAGATTTGGGTCACCACAGGTCAAGTCCTGTTGGCTGAGACATGACATCGGCATGCATGAAAAGACATATTTAACTAGGGTAGTCTGAACGTAACTCTTAGCCTAGTAGGAACCCCATACACAGAATACGGGCCAAGACCTTTGGGGTCCTGGGTTGGTTTGAAAGTCAGAGACCATAAAGTTGAGGGTGATCCAAGCATATGAAGGTGAGATTGAAAGCCAGATGGAGAGTCCAACTAGTCTGTAATCTAAAGAGACTGGACAGAAAAGCGGAGTCCAACTCTGAGACACTGGCCTGAAAACCAGACTTTTGGACACCAGCCTCTTGCTGGTGGAGGAGGAGGCTGGAGAGAGCTAACGAACTGAGGAACACAGCTGCAGGCAAGGTTTTACTGAGCTTCCAGGGCCATGGAAGAAGCTGGAGAACTAGAGCCCATTGTCAAAGCTGAGCTGGCTTGGGAAGACAGTCTCTATGGAGGTCACAGGTTCTGTCAAAACCAACACTTCCATATATAGGATATTGGTTCCACTACGTAGACAGGTAAAAGGGGAGATGAGGAAGGGAGTAAACACTGAGATGTAGGACTAGTCAGGAGACACAGGAAGAAGAGCTCGGTTGTAAGGCTTAAAAAGAAGCCTTACAGGTAAGGTGCTTAACAATGCATCCTTCTTTTTTTTCTTTGTTTGTATTTTATTGATACCCTTTATTTATTAATTTATTTTTTTAACATCTTTATTGGAGTGCAATTGCTTTACAATGTTGTGTTAGTTTCTGCTGTATAACAAAGTGAAACAGCTATACGTATACATATATCCCCATATCCCATCCCTTTTGCATCTCCCTCCCACCCTCCCTAGCCCACCCCTCTAGCTGGTCACAAAGCACCGAGCTGATCTCCCTGTGCTACGTAGCTGCTTCCCACTAGCTATCTATTTTACATTTGGTAGTGTATATATGTCAATGCTACTCGCTCACTTCATCCCTTACCCTTCCCCCTCCCCATGTCCTCACGTCCATTCTCTACGTCTGTGTCGTTCCTGTCCTGCCCCTAGGTTCATCAGAACCTTTTTTTTTTTTTCCCCAAGATTCTATACATATGTGTTAGCATACGGTATTTGTTTTTCTCTTTCTGACTTACTTCACTCTGTATGACAGACTCTAGGTACATCCACCTCACTACAAATAACTCAATTTCGTTTCCCTTTATGGCTGAGTAATATTCCATTGTATATATGTGCCACATCTTCTTTATCCATTCATCTGTCAATGGACACCTAGGTTGCTTCCATGTCCTGGCTATTGTAAATAGTGCTGCAATGAACATTGTGGTACATGACTCTTTTTGAATTATCGTTTTCTCAGGGTATATGCCCAGTAGTGGGATTGCTGGGTCATATGGTAGTTCTATTTTTAGTTTTTTAAGGAACCTCCATACTGTTCTCCATAGTAGCTGTACCAATTTACATTCCCACCAACAGTGCAAGAGGCTTCCCTTTTCTCCACACCCTCTCCAGCATTTATTGCTTGTAGATTTTTTGATGATGGCCATTCTCACCAGTGTGAGGTGATACTTCATTGTAGTTTTGATTTGCATTTCTCTAATGATTAGTGATGTTGAGCATCCTTTCATGTGTTCGTTGGCAATCTGTATATCTTCTTTGAAGAAATGTCTATTTAGATCTTCTGCCCATTTTTGGATTGGGTTGTTTGTTTTTTTGATATTGAGCTGCATGAGCTGCTTGTATATTTTGGAGATTAATCCTTTGTCAGTTGCTTCATTTGCAAATATTTTCCCCCATTCTAAGGGTTGTCTTTTCGTCTTGTTTATGTTTTCCTTTGCTGTGCAAAAGCTTTTAAGTTTCATTAGTTCCTACTTGTTTATTTTTACTTTTATTTCCATTTCTCTAGGCGATGAGTCAAAAAGGATCTTGCTGTGATTTATGACAAAGAGAGTTCTTCCTATGTTTTCCTCTAAGAGTTTTATAGTGTCTGGCCTTACATTTAGGTCTATAATCCATTTTGAGTTTATTTTTGTGTATGGTATTAGGGAGTGTTCTAATTTCATTCTCTTACATGTAGCTGTCCAGTTTTTCCAGCACCACTTATTGAAGAGGCTGTCTTGTCTCCAGTGTATATTTTTGCCTCCTTTATCAAAAATAAGGTGACCATATGTGCATGGGTTTATCTCTGGGCTTTCTATCCTGTTCCATTAACCTATATTTCTGTTTTTGTGCCAGTACCATACTGTCTTGATTACTGTAGTACAATCTGAAGTCAGGAAGCGTGATTCCTCCAGCCCCGTTTTTCTTTCTCAAGATTGCTTTGGCCATTTGGGGTCTTTTGTGTTTCCATACAAATTGTGAAATTTTTTGTTCTAGTTCTGTAAAAAATGCCATTGGTAATTTGATAGGGATTGCATTGAACTTGTAGATTGCTTTGGGTAGTATAGTCATTTTCACAATGTTGATTCTTCCAATTCAAGAACATGGTATATCTCTCCATCTGTTTGTATCATCTTTAATTTCTTTCATCAGTGTCTTATAGTTTTCTGCATACAGGTCTTTTGTCTCCTTAGGTAGGTTTATTCCTAGGTATTTTGTTCTTTTTGTTGCAATGGTAAATGAGAGTGCTTCCTTAATTTGTCTTTCAGATTCTTCATCAATAATGTATAGGAATGCAAGAGATTTCTGTGCATTAGTTTTGTATCCTGCTACTCTACCAAATTCATTGATTAGCTCTAGTAGTCTTCTGGTAGCATTTTTAGGATTCTCTGTGTATAGTATCATGTCATCTGCAAACAGTGACAGTTTTACTTCTTCTTTTCTGATTTGGATTCCTTTTATTTCTTTTACTTCTCTGACTGCTGTGGCTAAAACTTCCAAAACTATGTTGGATAACAGCAGTGAGAGTGGGCAACCTTGTCTTTTTCCTGATCTTAGATGAAATGGTTTCAGTTTTTCACCATTGAGAATGATGTTGGCTGTGGGTTTGTCTTATATAGCCTTTATTATGTTGGGGTAAGTTCCCTCTATGACTACTTTCTGGAGAGTTTTTATCATAAATGGGTGTTGAATTTTATCGAAAGCTTTTTCTGCATCTATTGAGATGATCATAGGGTTTTTATCCTTCAATTTGTTAATATGGTGTATCACATTGATTGATTTGCATATATTGAAGAATCCTTGTATTCCTGGGATAAACCCCACTTGATCATGGTGTATGATCCTTTTAATGTGCTGTTGGATTCTGTGTGCTAGTATTTTGTTGAGGAATTTTGCATGTATGTTCATCAGTGATATTGGCCTGTAGTTTTCTTTTTTTGTGACATCTTTGTCTGGTTTTGGTATCAGGGAGATGGTGGTCTCATAGAATGAGTTTGGGAGTATTCCTCCCTCTGCTATATTTGTGAAGAGTTTGAGAAGGATAGGTGTTAGCTCTTCTCTAAATGTTTCACAGAATTCACCTGTGAAGCCATCTGGTCCTGGACTTTTGTTTGTTGGAAGATTTTTAATCACAGTTTCAATTTCAGTGCTTGTGATTGGTCTCTTTATATTTTCTATTTCTCCCTGGTTCAGGCTTGGAAAGTTGTGCTCTTCTAAGGATTTGTCCATTTCTTCCAGGGTGTCCATTTTATTGGCATATAGTGGCTTGTAGTACTCCCTCATGATTTGTTGTATTTCTGCAGGGTCAGTTGTTACTTCTCCTTTTTCATTTCTAATTCTGTTGATTTGAGTCTTCTCCCTTTTTTCTTGATGACTCTGGCTAGTGGTGTATCAATTTTGTTTATCTTCTCAAAGAACCACCTTTTAGTTTTATTGATCTTTGCTATTCCTTCATTTCTTTTTCTTTTATTTCTGATCTGATCTTTATGATTTCTTTCCTTCTGCTAACTTTGGCGTTTTTTTGTTCTTCTTTCTCTAACTTCTTTAGGTGTAAGGCTAGGTTGTTTGAGATTTTTCTTGTTTCTTGAGGTAGGACTCTACTGCTATAAACTTGCCTCTTAAAACTGCTTTTGCTGCATCCCATAGGTTTTGGGTCGTTGTCTTTTCACTGTCATTTGTTTCTAGGTATTTTTTTATTTCCTCTTTGATTTCTTCAGTGATCTCTTGGTTATTTAGTAGCGTATTGTTTAGCCTCCATGTGTTTGTATTTTTTACAGTTTTTTTTCCTGTAATTGATATCTAGTCTCATAGTGTTGTGGTCGGAAAAGATACTTGATATGATTTAAATGTTCTTAAATTTACCAAGGCTTGATTGTGATCTATCCTGGAGAATGTTTCATGAGCACTTGAGAAGAAAGTGTATTCTGTTGTTTTTGGATAGAATGTCCTATAAACATCAATTAAGTATATCTTGTTTAATGTGTCATTTAAAGCTTGTGTTCCTTATTTATTTTCATTTTGGATGATCTGTCCATTGGTGAAAGTGGGGTGTTAAAGTCCCGTACTATGATTGTGTTACTGTCGATTTCCCCTTTTATGGCTGTTAGCATTTGCCTTATGTATTGAGGTGCTCCTACGTTGGGTGCATAAATATTTACAATTGTTATATCTTCTTCTTGGATTGATCCCTTGATCATTATGTAGTGTCCTTGTCTCTTGTAACATTCTTTATTTTAAAGTCTATTTTATCTGATATGAGTATTGCTACTCCAGCTTTCTTTTGATTTCCATTTGCATGGAATATCCTTTTCCATCCCCTCAATTTCAGTCTGTATGTGTCCCTAGGTCTGAAGTAGGTCTCTTGTAGACAGCATATATATGGGTCTTGTTTTTGTATCCTTTCAGTGAGCCTGTGTCTTTTCGTTGGAGCATTTAATCCATTCACGTTTAAGGTAATTATCGATATGTATGTTCCTATTACCATTTTCTTAATTGTTTTGCGTTTGTTTTTGTAGGTCCTTTTCTTCTCTTATGTTTCCCACTTAGAGAAGTTCCTTCAGCCTTTGTTATAGAGCTGTTTTGGTGGTGCTGAATTCTCTTAGCTTTTGCTTGTCTGTAAAGCTTTTCATTTCTCCATCAAATCTGAATGAGATCCTTGCCGGGTAGAGTAATCTTGGTTGTAGGTTCTTCCCTTTCATCACTTTAAATATGTCATGCCACTCCCTTCTGGCTTGTAGAGTTTCTGCTGAGAAATCAGCTGTTAACCTTATGGGAGTTCCCTTGTATGTTATTTGTCACTTTTCTCTTGCTGTTTCAATAATTTTTCTTTGTCTTTAATTTTTGCCAGTTTGATTACTGTGTGTCTCAGCGTGTTTCTCCTTGGGTGTATCCTGTATGGTACTCTCTGTGCTTCCTGGACTTGGGTGGCTATTTCCTTTCCTATGTTAGGGAAGTTTTCGACTATAATCTCTTCAAATATTTTCTCGGGTCCTTTCTCTCTCTTCTCCTTCTGGAACCCCTATAATGCGAATGTTGGTGTGTTTAATGTTGTCTCAGAGGTCTCTGAGACTGTCCTCAATTCTTTTCATTCCTTTTTCTTTATTCTGCTCTACAGTAGTTATTTACATTGTTTTCTCTTCCAAGTCACTTACCCATTCTTCTGTTTCAGTTATTCTGCTATTGATTCCTTCTAGAGAATTTTTAATTTCATTTATTGTGTTGCTCATCATTGTTTGTTTGCTCTTTAGTTCTTCTAGGTCCTTGTTAAATGTTTCTTGTATTTTCTCCATTCTGTTTCCAAGATTTTGGATATCTTTACTATCATTACTCTGAATTCTTTTTCAGGTAGACTGTCTACTTCCTCTTCATTTGTTTGGTCTGGTGGGTTTTTACCTTGCTCCTTCATCTGCTACATATTTCTCTGTCTTCCCATTTTGCCTAACTTACTGTGTTTGGGGTCTCCTTTTTGCAGGCTGCAGGTCTGTAGTTCCCATTGTTTTTGGTGTCTGCCCCAAGTGGGTAAGGTTGGTTCAGTGGCTTGTGTAGGCTTCCGGGTGGAGGGGACTGGTGCCTGTGTTCTGGTGGGTGGGGCTAGATCTTGTCTTTCTGGTGGGCAGGGCTGCATCCGGTGGTGTGTTTTGGGGTGTCTGTGAACTTAGTATGATTTTAGGCAGCCTCTCTGCTAATGGGTGGGGTTGTGTTCCTGTCTTGCTAGTTGTTTGGCATGGTGTGTCCAGCACTGGAGCTTGCTGGTTGTTGAGTGCAGCTGAGTCTGAGCATTGAGACAGAGATCTCTAGGAGGGCTCTCGCCGATTGATATTACATGGGGCCAGGAAGTCTCTGGTGGTCTAATGTCCTGAACTCAGCTCTCCCACCTCAGAGGCTCAGGCCTGACAACAGGCTGGAGCACCAAGACCCTCTCAGCCACACGGCTCAGAAGAAAGGGGAGAAGAAAAGAAAGAAAAAAAAATTTTTTTAATAAAATAATTAAAATAAAAAGATAACAAAATTATTAAAATGAAAAAGGTAAAAAACATTTAAAAAAAAAGAAGAGAGAAACCAAACCCATAAACAAATCCACCAATGATAACAAGCGCTAAAAACTATACTAAGATAAACATAAAAGTCAGAAACAAGTCAGTTGCAGACAGCAAACCCCAAGTCTATAGTTGCTCCCAAAGTCCACTGCCTCAATTTTGGGTTGCTTCGTTGTCTATTCAGGTATTCCACAGATGCAGGGTACCTCAAGTTGATTGTGGGGATTTAATCCACTGCTCCTGAGGCTGCACAGACAGATTCTCCTTTCTCTTCTTTGTTCGCACAGCTCCTGGGGTTCAGCTTTGGTTTTGGCCCCACCTTTGCATGTAGGTTGCCCTCAGACATCTGTTCCCATCCAAACAGGACGGGGTTAAAGGAGTGGCTGATTAGGGGGCTCTGGCTCACTCACGCCAGGGGGAGGGAGGGGTATGGTAGTTATAATTGGAATGCGGGGCAAGCCTGCGGCAGCAGAGGTCAACATGATGTTGCAACAGCCTGAGGCGTGCCGTGTGTCCTCCCGGGGAAGTTGTCCCTGAATCACGGGACCCTGGCAGTGGCAGGCTGCACAGGCTCCTGGCGGGGGTGGGGGGCAGGGGGTCGTGGATAGTGACCTGTGCTTGCACACAGGATTCTTGGTGGCTGCAGCAGCAGCATTAG
Organism: Eubalaena glacialis; assembly: GCF_028564815.1. Classification (NCBI taxonomy): domain Eukaryota; kingdom Metazoa; phylum Chordata; class Mammalia; order Artiodactyla; family Balaenidae; genus Eubalaena; species Eubalaena glacialis. The sequence continues at coordinate 111,149,848 of NC_083718.1, read as the reverse complement.
CATCTCATGCCCATCTCTGGTGTCCGTGCTGAGAGCCGCTGCTCGCGCCCATCTTTGGAGCTTGTTTAGGAGGTGCTCTGAATCCCCTATCCTCGTGTGGCCTGAAACACTGGTCTCTTGCCTCTTAGGCAGGTCCAGACTTTTTCCCGGACTCCCTCCCGGCTAGCTGTGGCGCACTAGCCCCCTTCAGGCTGTGTTCACGCCGCCAACCCCAGTCCTCTCCCTGGGATCTGACCTCCGAAGCCCGAGCCTCAGCTCCCAGTCCCCGCCCGCCCCGGCAGGTGAGCAGCCAAGCCTCTCGGGCTGGTGAGTGTTGATCAGCACCGATCCTCTGTACAGGAATCTCTCCGCTTTGCCCTCCGCACCCCTGTGGCTGCGCTCTCCTCCGTGGCTCTGAAGCTTCCCCCCTCCAACACCCCCCATCTCCACCAGTGAAGGGGCTTCCTAGTGTGTGGAAACCTTTCCTCCTTCACAGCTCCCTCTCAGAGGTGCAGGTCCCGTCCCTATTCTTTTGTCTCTATTTTTTCTTTTTTCTTTTGCCCTACCCAGGTACGTGGGGATTTTCTTGCCTTTTGGGAAGTCTGAGGTCTTCTGCCAGCGTTCACTAGGTGTTCTGTAGGATTTGTTCCACATTTAGATGTATTTTTGATGTATTTATGGGGAGGAAGGTGATCTCCTCATCTTATTCCTCTGCTATTTTGAAGGTCCCCCCTCTTCTTTTTAAAAATTTTATTTATTTATTTATTTTGGCTGTGTTGGATCTTCGTTGCTGCGTGCGGGCTTTCTCTAGTTGCGGCGAGCAGGGGCTATGCTTCGTTGTGGTGTGCGGGCTTCTCATTGCGGTAGCTTCTCTTGTTGCAGAGCACAGGCTCTAGGCGTGCGAGCTTCAGTCATTGTGGCACGTGGGCTCAGTAGTTGTGGCTCATGGGCTCTAGAGCACAGGCTCAGTAGTTGTGGCACATGGGCTTAGCTGCTCTGCAGCATGTGGGATCTTCCTGGACCAGGGCTCGAACCCATGCCCCCTGCTTTGGCAGGCGGATTCTTGACCACTGCGCCACCAGGGAAGCCCAAAAATGCATCCTTCTTATTTTAGAAAACAAGAAAACCACAAAGTCACTTGCCTTAGCCGACAGAGACAAAATCTTCAGATTTGGGTAAGAGAAGGGTAATGGAAACCCCAGAGATGCCTACTTCCGTGAATCACTGAGCTAAAATAAGGGAGGGGAAGATGAGCATGAGGGAGGGAAAGCTCAGATAGGAGCTGGGTGAGCTAAGCAGGGCTGGGGAAAGGCTTACAGAATGGAACGAATGATCTATACGTGAACATAAAGACTGCGGGAACGAACTGGTGGTGAGGGAGGAACTGATTATATAGAAAAAAAGTGAGTTCTTTCAACACCAGGAGAAAAGAGTAAGAATTCAGAGTATTTAGTTTGAGATTGGTTTGGGAAAAATTGTACCTTCTGAGAACATGACAAAGGATAAAAACGGTGGCACAGGAAGTTTGCCCTCAACAGATTTTTCTTTCAATATTTATAACTTTCCAGCTCAATGTGAAAAGTGAGGAAAAGCAAAAAGAAGATAATGATCCTTCTAATTTCATCAATCTGTTAACATTTTGGTATATTATCTTCACATACACATTTATATTTCACTATAAAATATGTTCATGTATGCACATATATAATCTGAGAGCTTATATATAAATATTGTAAAGTTTTTTTTTGAAGTTTTGTTTAGTTATATTTTTGTGTGTTGTGGAAAATTTTTTAAATTCATGATTTTTAATGACTGCATATATTTAATCCTATGGATATCTCATAATTCATCTAACTATTCCTTCATTGTTGGAAATCCAGGCTGACTCCTTTTTTTTGCTATTCTAAATCATGCTGTTATGAACATTTTTGTATATAAATCTGTGACCCCTAAGGTTTTACTTTTGCATTGAACTATGTTCCAGAGTTCTTGCTGAGTGAGAAGTTAGAAGAAACAGCTTCAAGGACTTAAGGAAGTTGTAGAAAGTTTAATAAAACAACTGTCCTGAATTGGGGATGGGCCATGTGGCCTTTTGTTTTGTTTTTTTTTTGTTCCTGTCTGGAAACTGAGTGATTTCCCACTGTATGAGTTGTGACAGCAGGCAGAGCCCATCTCACAAGTGAGATACTCCTTTCTGTGTTCCCTCTGCAGCTAGTGGATGAGCCGTGACTTGGCCAGATGTTTCTGCCTAGGTGTGATCAGGAGCTGGTGGTGCAGAGAAGCAAGGCCAGAGGAGAATCTGTTCTGGTGGCAAAGGTGCCACTGGCAGAGTCTGGCATCCAGTACCAGTGGGGCCAGCTACACTGTTCACTATCCAGCAGTGGTGGCAGCACTGTTCCCCCAAACCAGCTCTGAGGCCATGGAATTTTGGCTGTGGTTCTAGCTGCTCAGCTCCCACCTTGTCCCTCCACGTTTACTAATCCTATTTCGTTAGCTTTCCCAGTAACTCTGAGAGCTCTCAATAATCTTTCCCTAAATTCTTTTTCTGTTTCAGTCAGCCAGAGTGGATTTTTATGGTTCGTTACCAAGAACCTGACTGGTATGGAAAACAACAAAGGCTTTGAGAGCAGCAGATGCAGAGTTAGAGAAGGAACAGGTCACGTCAGAGAACAGTCGCAGGATTTCCTCAAGCAGGGCTCAGAGCGCTGCACGGTGAGCACAGGAAGAGGCAGAGTGAAACAAGGATGAGGACCAAGCAGCAGAAAGCACCCAGGGTGAGTGTTTTGGTGGAGGGAAAGGATACTCGAAAGTCCTCATCTAAGAGAGGAGGAGGGCAAGAGCAGTGGGATAAAAGCCGTAGAAAACTGGATAGAGAAGCATCTGTGAGTAATCAAGAGAGTGAGGAAGAAAACGCAGTTGGAGGGCAGGTGGTCTATAACATGCAGAGGATATCGTCAGAGGACCGGAAGGCTGGGGGTGCAGCCTGAGGAAAGGCAGCACTGAATGTCAGCGCTCAGAGGAGGTGGACAGCAGGAAGGAACAGGACGCAGAGCAGATGGGATGACGTGTTCGCTTGGCTCACATTACGGTACACTGTATTTCTTCTTTTTTATGTGTATTTAATCGTCTGAGTAGTAACAGTTCAACAGGAACATCTAAATATCAAGACCAACATGAAATAACCAAATAAAGCCCTAAACACTGGAATCACCAACTATTTATGAACTTCAAGGTCTCTTACAATTCTATTGCTAACGCACAGAATTTTCAGAGCTGTCATCACTGTGTATACAGCATTTGGAGGTCTGCTTTTCCAAGTATACCACTCCTTCCTTCCATGTCGCTCCACAGGCATCAACTCCTTCACCGCTTGAACATGTCACGGTCCACCTAGCCCCTTCCCTACTTCTCTTTACCCAGGCATAGCTTTCATCTTCTTTTAAATCACATCAAAAAGGTAAGTAGAGTTATAAATTGTTTGTATCTAGGCTAATGGCTTATGTTGTAAAGACGCTGAGTTTATTGCTGGCTCCTCGAATATCAGTTACTTGCATTTCATTTGATAACAACTGGACCCAATTCTAATGTGTGTACGCGTGCGCACGCGTAGGCTGCCTCACAACAAACAATGCTCTGGACGCCAGCTGGTTGTCCTACAATTTAACTCAATTCTGACACTACCTACCTGGATATAGAATCAGATTCCACAGGTTAATGGCTCAGTCCCAAAGATTGCCCTCCCCCTTCAGATGCCTGTCACAAGCCCTGGCTGCTACCTGTACTTCTGGCTATAAATCAGAGGTTCCCACGACCCACTCCTTGAGATCAATTAATACGCTAGAATGGCTCACAGAACTCAGGAAAGCCCATTTACTCACTAGCTTACTGATTTATTACCAAGGATATTAAAAAATACAAACCAACAGCCAGATAAAGAGATACACAGGGTAAGGTATGGGGCAAGAGGGCGGAGTTTCCATGCCCTCTCAGAGTGTGCCATTCTCCCTAAGTCTCCACATGTTCGTTCACCAACCTGGAAGCTCTCCCAACACCGTCCTCTTGGGTTTTTATGGTGGCTTCATTACATAGACATGATTGATTAAACTATTGGTCATTGGTGACTGATTCAACCTCCAGGCCCTCTCCCCTCCCCAGAGGTAGAAGCTGGGGGTGGGACTGAAGTTCCAACCCTTTAATGACACAGTTGGTTCCACTGGCAACCAGCCCCCATTCTTGGTCCTTTCCAAAAGTCACCTCATAAACTTAACAGGCACCTTTATTGCTCTCATCACTTAGGAAATTCCAAGGGTTTTAGGAGCTGTGAGTCAGGAACTGTGGATGAAGACCAAATATATACAAAAAATATATTTTGGTCATCTGAATAACCAAATATATATTTTTCTTTTAAATCACATAATCATATAATGTAATCAAATAAAGAACAGTAAACTTTGGCCCTGTAGGATCTTGCCCAATTGACAAGTCCCTTATACCAACACCCCAACACTGATTACTCCCAGTCAGCCAGAATATTCTTGCTCCTGCTGCATTCACATAATCCACCAAGGAGCCGAGCAACATGGTGCTTATGGGCCAGGGCTTTGCAATCACACAGATCTGGGCGGTCTGCTTAACAGCAATGTGAGCAGTCCATTCTATGTCTCAGTTTTCTCATTCATGGATTCCTTTGTTCAAGAAATAGGTACTGAGCAAAGATAATATGCCAGGTACTTTCTGGGTATTAGGGATCTACTAGTGAACAAAGGTCCCTGCCCTCACAAAGCTTACATTCCAGTGGGAAGACAAAAAATAATAGGTATACGTTTATATAATATAAAGCAGGATAAGGGAACAGGGAGATATGGAGGTCAAAGAAGATCTGGGAGGAGGTGACCTGTAAGCCAGTAACTGATGAAGTGGTATGGTATTCTGGGTAAATCAGACAGCAACTAGAGCAAGACGGAGGAGAGAAGATGATGTAGATTTTGTAAACCGACCATAAGTCTGGGCCAGCAAAAAGGGTTTAGGAGGTTGGGGAGGGGTGTGGGTTTGAGACAGATTATAATTTAACAGAGCTGTTAGGTCCAGGTAACACTGTCTCTCAGGGGCTTGAACTTCTTGTGGTGAATAAGGTAAACAGAGACATATATATAAGGGCAAGATGAGACTGGTCCTGATGGTCCTTCAGGGGAGGTGGACAGTAAGTTCTAATGTATTCTCCTTCTTGGGAATTAGCAATGGTAAGGTAGAGAATGTCAGGGGTGGGGAATAGTAATCCAACCAGAAACAAATATAAACACAGGGAAGACAGTATATCTAGTTTTTAGTATTGCTATGGAGATCAAATAAGATAACACATGTAAAGCATTTAACATAGTGCTTGCCCCATGGTAAAAATTCAATAAATGGTAGCTATTATTATTATTATTATTATGTATATATGTATTTTAAATTATTTATTTCTTTATTTTTGGCTGCGTTGGGTCTTCGTTGCGGTGCATGGGCTTCTCATTGCGGTGGCTTCTCTTGTTGCTAAAGCACGGGCCCTAGGCACACGGGTTTCAGTAGTTTTAGCACGTGGGCTCAGTAGTTGTGGCTCGCAGGCCTAGTTGCTCTGTGGCATGTGGGATCTTCCCAGACCAGGGATCGAACCTGTGTCCCCTGCATTGGCAGGCGGATTCTTAACCACTGAGCCACCAGGGAAGTCCCAGCTATTATTATAATCCATCCAAAAGTAAAGTAGAATGCTTGTGGCATTTTTCAAATTCTTAAGAGTACTATGTGGCAGAAGGCTTGTCCCTCACTCTGTCACAGACATGGCACTGACCCGGCATGATCTATCCTACCCTTCAGAGGGTACCTTAGAAGACTAACCCAACCATCCATTTTAGCCTCTTTATCTTCAAGTCATATTTTTTGCTCTGCCTGATCCACTCCACGTGACGCTTATGTAAAAAAATGACGGAAGGAACCCGATTACCAGGAGCGGTGTTTTCTCTTTTTCCACACATGGTGAATGACTGAAGGATTCTTGAGCTCCCCTGCTCTGGATCTGGGGAGCCACTGTAGTGTCCTTCTCAGCCAAATGGCCATGAAAGTCCGTGGCCATAACACGGTAAACAAGCCTGATGACCTGGTGAGTAAGCCTGATCTTGTTCATTTCAAAACAAGGGTCGGCTATTTTGCCCTTGTATGGGGAAACTAGACTTCCCAACCTTCTGCGACCATCCTGATTTGTTGGGTTTGGGCTGAGTTACAGGGGTGGAAGTTAGGTAGGTGAGAGGTGCACAGACAGCAAACTCCAGTGTCCCCTCCACCAACTCTGGGATGCCCACCTGTAGTCTGAATGCATGTTAGCAAGATCCTACAAGACCCAGGGCTCCACACAGTTTGGCCACTCCATGTATGTTTATGGCTCCTCCAACTGTAAGTGCAGAGTAGGCAAAAGAGCTCAGAGGTTGTCGGTGCCCACACTGGGGTGACATTTTATTTCCTTGCCCTGATGATCCATCATAAAAAATATATAGATAAAATTAAAACTTAGGGGCTTCCGTGGTGGCACAGTGGTTGAGAATCTGCCTGCCAATGCAGGGGACACGGGTTCGAGCCCTGGTCTGGGAAGATCCCACATGCCGCGGAGCAACTAGGCCCGTGAGCCACAATTACTGAGCCTGCGCGTCTGGAGCCTGTGCTCCGCAACAAGAGAGGCCGCGATAGTGAGAGGCCCGCGCATCGCAATGAAGAGTGGCCCCCGCTTGCTGCAACTGGAGAAAGCCCTCGCACAGAAACGAAGACCCAACACAGCCATAAATAAATAAATAAATAAATAAATAAAAATTTTAAAAAAAAATTAAAACTTAAAAATTTTTTTTTTCTCTGAATGGTTAAGCTGTACCTACTTTGCATCATCATTAAAGATCAACGTCAGGCCAGCCAAACATTGTTTTCCTAACCTTCCTGGCTGATTCTACTTTCAGTTGAGGAAACTGAATCTTTTAGTTTTCCTGTTCTCTGGGCCAAATGGTCAAGGTGACGACTTCCTGACTTCTTGGTCTTTTTGTGTTTTCATTGTATTTTCAACACTCTGAAATGTTTTCACGGAGGTCTTTGAATCCTAGTAATCCAGTATTTTTTCCTTTTGTTTTCCCCACACCGTATACTCAGCAGCTCTCACAGAAGCCCTGATTGCTAACGCTAGATGCAGTCTCAGGAGTCACTTAGTTCAATCCTTGCCCTTTAGCTTGAGAAGGAAGGGAGAGACCTTGACATTCACAGGGCACATACTACTTGCCAGGCCCAGAGCGTAAGTGTGGCATTCTGCGTAATTAGCCTTCTTAAACCTTACCACAGCCCTTTGAGGTGGATGTCTTTATCCTCATTTTTTAGACAAGGAGACTCAAGACCAGAGCAATTAAGTGACGTATGAACGATCACACAGCTGAGACTCAAACCAGCTTTAGAAAACAAGCCTGGGGCTCTCCTGTCCCCCACCCTGGTCCTGCACCCACCAGTCAGGACAAGCATTAGTTGGAAGCAGGCTGAAGGCAAGGTAGGCTCCAGGGCAGATGTGACACAGGGAGTTTAACTGAAGGCAAAATTCTGGCAATTGTTATTAATATTTTATAGCCTTAGTAAAGAAATTGGTGGCAGACTATAATATGCCATTGTACTAAAATGGATTATGAAAGCTTTTCAGCAGATAAAATGGGGGCAAATGGTTAACATTTTCAAAAGAAAAGGGAGTATCCTTTCTAAACAGGAAGAACTGGCTTGAATTCAAAGCAGTTATGTAACTCCTGACTTCTGTCAAGGCCCTCTCTTAGGCAGATAAGTGATATTTTATTCATGATCCTTCCCTAATTTTTACATCCCTAATTTTTACACTTTTTACATCTACCTATGAATAAAATTGCTATCTTGCTGAACTGAAAACTAGTCAGCAGTTTTCCTTAGATAATTTCTTTATGTACAGATTATGTTTGCAGTATTAAAAAAGGCTTACAAATTTTTTTATAGAGGAGTATCTAATTCCTTAATTCTAAATCAAAAGGATACAAAAAAACACTTGTTTGTGAGTTTCTGGTTGTGTGTGTAGAAAAGAGAGGTAGACACAGATGCTCAAAGACAGACAATGAAATGGAGGCAAGAAGACAGAATTCAACAGAGTGAGATGCATTAAGGAGCTGTACCTCGTTGTGGTTAAAGAAAACGGTACTCTGGAGCCAAGCTTGGATTCCACACCTAGAATGAACGGGCAGGGTTCTCCATAGAACATGTGCTTCACTCTGTGCATTCAGGCATTCAAAAGGTGTTTCCCTTTCATCGTCCACCACGCATTTATCAAGATCTTAGCATTGGTGCACCTGACTCCATTGGTAACTTGCAGAAGTAGAATGACACTGCTTGTCAAAATCAGGGTGTCTCTTGGAGGTTTTTATTGCCTTCAAGCTTAGCTGAGTTTTGCTAGGTGTGTTTGGCTGTACTAACGACTCTCTCTTACTATACTCTTAGAAGACAGGAGCATTGATAGGAACTGAGAGAAGTGGTAGGTTTGTCCCAGTTCTATTCAGAGAGGACCCCTTTAAACCAGCAGGTAGAGAAGTGACTCCATGTTCGTATTTTGCAGGCCTTCACATCCCATTCACCCAGGGATACTTGTCAAAAATGCAGATTCTTGGGGGAGGGAGGGGGGATGGACTGGGAATCTGGGATTGGTAGTTGCAAACTATTACATTTAGAATCGATAAACAACAAGGTCCTACTGTATAGCATAGGCAACTATATCCAATCTCCTGGGATAAACCATAATGGAAAAGAATATTTAAAAAAGGAAGGTATATAGGTGTAAAACTAAGTCACTTTGTTGTAGCGCAGAGATGGGCACAACACTATGAATCAATTATACTTCAATTAAAAAATAAATAAACAAATAAATAAATAAAAATGCAGATTCTTTCCAAATCAGAATCTCTGGGTCTGGGGCCCAGGAATATGCATTTTAAACAAACTGCCAGGTGTTTCTGGTACAAATTAGCACTTGGAAACCTCTGCCTACCACTACAGGAAGGGGGCTGGCACTCTTCATAAGTGGCGCCTCGTCTACATTCCTGCAAAGGGGTCTGTGTGTGCTGAGGGAGCGAGCAGTGGCGGAGGAAACGTGGGGACTGGTAAGCCATCAAAGGCCATTCTCTCTCTCATCTCATCCTGCTCAAAACCACTTTGGGGACAAGCAGCCCAGCTGAACTCATCTGGAAGAGCTTTCCAGTGAGCCTCAGGTTCCTAATAGCAGTGAGAACTGCCAGGAATTGAGGAGCTCCGCCAGGACGCCCCTCCTTCCCTCTGTTGTCTAGATTTAGAGATCACCTCTTAGAGAGCCAGCATCCCTGGGAGGAGTCCTATCTTAAAGACTAGAAGTTAGCTCCTTAATTATGTTAATTCTTTAAAAATGATTAGTTGACAACATTGCGAGAATAAGGACAGGTTACAGGGAAGGAAGGCACCTGAGGGAGGGCAGAAAGGGACATTAGTAGGGAGGTGGCAAGGCGGCATATCCTCTGCCAGTCAAAGTCACCCTAGCTGTCAAGGTGCCCCATCCCACTGGTGCTGAAGGAGCATCTCTGCAGACGTGGAGAATGGTTTGCTCACGCTTCTCTGCATCACAGTCTGGGTCTTTGGGGAGGGGAGGGCTGGACAAGCAGGGCCTCAGTGGTGGGGCTCAGTCTGTCAGTAGCACCAGAGTGAGTCCTCTACCAGAGTCATCTTAAGGGCAGGGCAACAGGTTTTAATCCAGCAGGTGATCTGGGAAAATCACCTGATTTGACCAAAAGCCAAATTTTGTTAAGAAGAGGTTCTTAACCACTATGGAGAAAATACCAAACCTGCAGGTTTTCTAATTCAAATGTGGAGCCCCCCGTTTCTTGAAACAAGTTTCTGTTTTATGGTAAACAAGATGGGGTATCTGAGTCATTGACAGTCCAGGGAAAGGGCAGTGATGAGAGGATGGGCCCTGGAGCCAGACCACTGGGGAGTGAATCCTGGCTCCACTGCTTCCTACCTGTGTGACCTAGGGCTAGTTATTTCACCTCTCTGTGCCTCAGTTTCTTCATCTGTAAAATGAGGATTCAAGTAGTGCTTTCCACATAGCATTATGGTGAGGATTAAGTGAAACAGAGTTTGCCAAGCACTTAGAACTCAGCAAGTCCCTTATGCATATTTGCTGCTATTATTTTTCTTAGTCTCTCTGCCTAAGGCTGCTTCACGACAAAGACCAAAAGAGGGGTCTTAGAGTTGAAGGGGAACAGAAACCTTGTGTCATCTGTATGGCTGATGTTCTTTCAAGATCAACAGTGGCTCTTTTGACTGAACTGCAGTCTTCTCTCCTCCCACAAATCCTGCCGAGGGCACAGCTGCGTCACAGTCCAAGCATCTTCTGTTGGGGTAGCACGTTCTCAGGTCCTCTTTTAAGAGCCTTTTAAGGGAAAAGGAGGTGGGATGGCAGATGAATCAACCTCCTATTTTGTACAGTTCAGCTAACAGGGCAAATAATGTACACCAAATTATTACTGGTAGGGCTTCCCAGGGCAAGACTGAAAATAAAATTCTGTTAGAGGGACAGTCTATTCAGGGTATAAAATGGAATTATCTTCACCAGGATTAAATCACACTTCCTGACTGTGACAGAGCGTTTCCAGGGAGAGTAAGCGCCGTGCAGCCCTTAATGCCACTTGTTCATTGTTGCTCAGGACTCCTACCCACACTGGCTGTCTAACCCCATTCAGCCTCCCCCGCCCAGCCCACTTCGGTTTGAGTCTTTGAAACAGAGAGCTGGGTGCGGAAACAAGACTAGGCTCCCTCTGGTCCGGGGAAATGTTGGCAATGGGAATTCTGGAGGGGAACTGGAGCCAAGCACTCACACATGTTATAGATGCTAACTTTAAATTTGATGTTAATTATAATCAAGTATGTTTAAAATCCATGTTGTAATTCTAATAACTACCACTAACCCATCATTCTGGGTGGTCTCATCTGTATGACCCTGTTAGGAAATTTATTCATGAATTCAATAGTTATGTCCCGGGACTTCCCTGGTGGCGCAGTGGTTGGGAATCCGCCTGCCAGTGCAGGAGACACAGGTTCGAGCCCTGGTCTGGGAAGATCCCACATGCCGCGGAGCAACTAAGCCTGTGCACCACAACTACTGAGCCTGCGCTCTAGAGCCCATGAGCCACAACTACCGAAGCCCGCACGCCTAGAGCCCATGCTCCACAAGAGAAGCCACTGCAATGAGAAGCCCGCACACCGCAATAAGTAAGTAAGTAAGTAAATAAATAAATAAGCCCACAACTCAGCCAATGAAAAGCCACTATTCTTCGAACTCTTCCGATGGACTCTTTGTTTACTATCGCCCTTCCAGCTTCCTTTTCCCTTCTTTAAAAGAGTTCCCCTCTCCTTGTGGCCTGACAGCAGGGATCTGCGCATAATTGACCATGGTTGCAGACCCTCAGACTGCAATTCTTTGCTGATCCCAAGTAAACTCATTTTTGCTGGAGAAGTAACTGGCAGTCTATCTATTTATGGTCAACAGGTATTATAATGATGCTTGGCATTTTTCTCAGCACTTGGGCCTGGGAAGCTGAGTAAGCCATCAGGGAGCCCACAATCTTGCACTGTGGCACTGCATTCAGCCCCTGTCAAGCACTTTGCACAAAACGGGCACACAACAAAAGTCTTAGGGGAGCTGGCAGAAATTGCTGATTCACTGCTGGGTCTCTCTAGTTTTGGTCAGTTTAACATAACAAAATACCTCAGAAAAAACAATGGTTTTAAACACTGCCTCTACAAATATTGAACAAAACCCTTTTATAGTATGTCATTAAGTTAAAAATTCCCCGCTCCAATACTGAGTCTTTAAAAACTAGGAAATGGCAGGAAAAGCTTTAGTCTTCAAACAGAGAAAATAGTTTTCCATTGTTTTATGTAATCACTTACAAAACTAAAATATATGTTCACCATGGATATGCCCAATACTGCTCTGTTAAGAGGGGCACAGAGTGCTATGTCCAATTAATACAATCTATGGATATAAAAGGGTGAGAGAAGAACATCATGGACTGTTCTAAAGCCATAAAGTCGTTCTCCTTTCCTTCCCCTTCCACCTTGCAAAAGTATTCACTGATCTTTTCTTGTTTACTGTTTTCAGATCCTTGTTTTAAAACTGAAAAGTTCTATAACATCCTATAAAAACAGACTACAAGGAGAGAGCCTGTCCCAGGGATTGAATTCTCTCCATCCCACACAATAAAAGAATGCAATGAAAAAACCCCAAAGAAAATATAGTTCACAATACAAAAAACATCTAACTTAGTATCCACCTAAGTACTTTTGTTAGACCTGTTTTTTGGAAAAACTGAAATAAGGCTTCATGTGCCTTATTATGTGAATGGTTGACATAATTATGCACGAGGCAGGAGAATCTGCAACATCATGGCATTCTTGACAGTGGCCCCCCAAAGCCCCCAACACATTGGCTTATTTCTCTTTCTGCCTTCCTTTTTCCTCCTCTCTCTTTCCCGTTAGTGGAAGGCAAATCTCTGTTATGCCATACCCTGCAGCTTTAACCTGCCAGAGGGCTCCTTCTCCGCTCTCTCCTGGGGGACTGGTCCAGCCCCTCTTACTGGCCAAGTTCATCTCTCTTTTGGCTCTGACTCTCTCAGGCTGGATTCCCCATGTTAACCCTCTAATCCTGCTGGGGAAGGGGCTCTGGCAGCACTGCCATTTGAATTCTTATTATTTTAACTTTAGAAAACAGCCCTCTTACCAGATACATTTCTCTCTTTCCCCCTTCTCACCCAAACCCTGCCAATTCTACTCCTAAAGCCTCTTAAATCTGGGCGCGGCTGTTGATCTCCACTACTTGGTGTGGGCCAACTCCCCTCTCACCTGGTTCACCTCCTCCCTGCTTTGCATGCCCCACCCTCTCCTCCGTTTCACTCTCGTAGTGCTGCTACATGGCTTTCTCCTAAAATACAAATCTGACCCCGTTAGCATTTATCATCAGTGGCTTCCTGCTGCCCTCAAAATAAAGTCCAAATACCCTGAATTAAAAGTTCTTCCCTAAAACTCACTATCTGTACTGTTTTCCTTCATCATTGTGGCTTCAAGGCTCACCTGAAGTATTTTCTATGGTAATAGAGAAACTCATGAATATCGTTTAAGTTAATATAATAATAATAATAAATGTGAGGAATTAAGACGTACATTTCTCATGTAATAATATACCTGTTTGTAGCCATATATTGTACTTTGGTGACCCTTCAGGAACAACTAGTTTTGTAGTTCTAAAGTAGACTTAATTATCCCAAATGCTTTCTTTGCCCAAATTAATGAGTTGTGTAACACATATGCCAGGGTTAGAAAAGATCTGGCCGTTGCGCTTACTGGAAATCAAAAGCTTTAGGACCAGTATTCCTTCCCACTTTTTTTTTTTTTAAGCAGTAGTGAGGAGGGGAAAAATGACCAAACTGGGGTTCAAAAAGAGAAGATAGAGGGCAAAAAAGACATATCAAGCCACTGAATGACTAATTCTACTTTAGGCTGGTCCTGGTCAAAGAATGACAGCTAACAGGTACTCATATTCTTTGTGAACAGTATCTCATTTCATTTTAGTCTCCACAGCCACAATAAGAGATGGGTAAGATTATTCATATTTTATAGGTGAGGAAATAGACTGGCAATATTTATTTTGCCTCCTATGGTAATCGCTGGTTAAGTATACCACTTAGAGTTTTAAGGGCAAATACTCAACCTTCCTGTTTCCCTGGAGGGAAGGGAGTTTCCAGGTTCCAGGAAGGAGGAGTGAAGTTTCTGCTCAGTCTTCTCACTCAGCCCTTCCCTGGGGGGGAGGAGTGGCCTACCCATCAGTGACGAGGTTAGGAGAACAGCTGAGGATGTGCAGCTCAGCCAGGCCCCCTGGGCTTTTTCACTCTCTTCTTTTCAGCTTGTCTGTCTTCAACATCTATCCTCTATACCTGGCTTGTGTGCTAAGTACAGAGGCGGGCCTGTGGCCTAATTCAGCAGAGACGGAAACCCATGGTGGCTGCATATATTAGCCACATCCTCCAATCTGGCTTTTATCAGTTGATAAAGCTAATATTTTGATTTCTACTGTCTTATTTCTCAGTTGGTTGGGAACATAAGAGGGGAAGACAGAGGGCTATTAATTGGCTCCCTAAAAGCCAAATACAGGCACATAATAGGCACTCAATAAATATTTGTTAAATGAATGAATGAATTTGTCCAAGGCCACAAAGCTAATAAACCACAGAGACTTGAATCTATGTCTGACAGAAGAGCCCATGGTTTTCTAAAATTCCCACTTCCGTGCTTCTTGTAGAGTGCTCTATTTCCAGGCTTCAATTCATGCTTCAGCATGGCTGCCAGGAAACTGGAAACAAAGGCTGGTGTAGGCATTAACTACCTTAAAAACACATGTCTGCCTAAGAACTTAGCTGATAATCTGTTTGCCTACAGCAGTGACTAGGGACGAGTTCAGCCTGTCTGCCTGTTGTCCGCTGTACTGAGCCCTCAGGTACATGAAGGGGGACCTGGAGGATGACAGAAGCAGTGCAGGTGGCACCAGCAGTGCATGTAACAGACCAGGGAGGAGAAAGGCAGGCAGCCAAGCATGAAGCAGGATGTGCACAAAAGGGGCAGGGCAAGGGCCTGGGGACCAAGGGGAGAATGAGGCCCAGAGGGATTTCGGGGAATGGAGGATGGGAAGGAGGCAGGGGAAGGAAGAATGAACAGAAAAATCCCAGGAGAACAAAAGGCCATAGAGACAGGAAATAAAAGTATGTCCAAACAAAGAGCATAAAGCGGAGGCAGATAAAAGAACAAGAGTAAATCACTAGCTATGAAAACAGCCACAAACTGATTTTCCATTTCATGTCAAGATGATGAAAAGTGAGGGCTGTCCTGTGTGCCAGCAGCCTTCAGGAACTAAGAAATAAAACACCCAGGTTGAAAATAGTTTGGGGAGCCAGAGGATGACAAGATTCCTCCTGCAGGCAAAAGTGAAATTAACGGAATGACCGCATCTTCTACCCCTTTTCCCCACCGATCCCCCTCCAGTCACAAAAGAGGGAGGAGCTGCTTGGCGGGCAACCACGTATGACCTCAGCGGGGACCCTGTTCTGACTGAGCTAATATGGTTGCTTTTTAAGAGAATCTGGTAGAACTCAGGATTGTGTGTTCACAAACACCATATAAAAAACAGGGTCATCGCTGCCTTCCAAGCAGTTTTTTTCAGTCCGTTTAAAGGCCGGACTTCGTCTTTTTTTCCCCTCACTAGAGCAGCACACAAAGAATTCTCTGACACACTGCACCCACTGCAGATGAAAGTGCTTAAGTGTGAGTGAAAGCAACAATGTTTAGAGTGACATTTACTAGCTGCAAACAGTGAAATCAGAGAGCTCCAGTTCATGGAGATTAAATGTCAGGCTCTAAAACATTTAGCAGAGCATTCGCTATGGAAGTTTTTAAAATTTAGGATTTGGTTTTACACTGCAAACAGCACTTAAGAGTTTTTAAAGCAAACAACTGAGTCATAAGCTGAATAAGAATATATATTTTGTACTGAAGATGAGACAAGTGTAGGACAGTCACAGAGTTTGGCTCAACAATGCCAGAGGTGCTCGCTGGTCTTCACCTGTTCAGATGAATAAGAGAAAAGTGACAATCCCCACACTTCATGTTTTGGAAAATACAAGTCAAAATCCAGAAAACAGGAGTTTCTAGGCACATAATTTTCCACACTGGGCATGGACTTTACAAGCCCAAGCGTTTTTACATTACTGTTTCAGAATGAATGCTTTTTAATGCACCTATAAAAAGTCAGAGCAGAAAACAGATCCCCTTTTTCTTTTAAGAATATTTTCCATGGATAAATTTATGCATGATAAAATTGGCTATAAGTGCCAAATATAACATCCGTTTGAACACGACTGAACAATAAAATCTCCAAATCTGACAATATCAGCAGTCCATCCTTCCTTCATTCAAAAGAGCTGGTAAGCACCTTCTCTATTTTGCTTCTTATGAGGAGCTGGACAATACAAAGCCAATGAAAATGATTAACATTTCAAGCTTTGTTCTAAACACTTTATAAGCAGTATATTATCCCCATTTTACAGATAAGAAGACTGGGGCTTCCAGAGGTTAAGGACTTTGCCCAAGACCATAGGATCGCCAAGTCATGTAGGATTCAAACTCTAGCCACTGACTCCAAAGCCTGAGCAATTAACTTCTATTCAAGGAACTCTCAGTCTGGCAGAAACCACAGGCACGTGAACAAATAAAGGTTAACGCAAGAATATGACACAACAAAGATATGAACAGAGTGAGTAATTCTGTCTCAGGTCTGGGACCCAAGGAGGAGACATTTAAGCTGGGTCTTGATGTATGAGGAGGAGTTTTTCAAGGTGAAAAAGGTAACAGTTACCCTAGGCATAGGGAGCTACACTACCCAAACATGGAGGACTTGGCATGTCGATGGAATGTTCAGAGTTCACGGTATATTTGAAGGGGGGGTGACCATGGAGGCCAGTAAACAAGAATATTATAATAGTCTGGATGAAGATATAAAGGA
The DNA here is from genome assembly GCF_028564815.1 of Eubalaena glacialis. Classification (NCBI taxonomy): domain Eukaryota; kingdom Metazoa; phylum Chordata; class Mammalia; order Artiodactyla; family Balaenidae; genus Eubalaena; species Eubalaena glacialis. The sequence goes on along the minus strand of NC_083718.1, from coordinate 111,133,224 downwards.
AGGTTGGAGCAGGGGAAACAGAGGATGCCATTGTTTGGACAGCAGAAGTGATGGCCTGTGACCCACTGGATGTGCACAGTGAGGGAGATGAATCCATAGTTTCTAGCTTTTTAAGACTACTGTAAAGACTGAGAATAAAGGAAGGAAGACAGATTGAGGAGCGGGGTTAGAGAAGAGGAAGATGGTACCTTGTTTAGTTTTAGAAAAGCTGAGTTACAGATACTTGAGGGATATCTGGGCATCCTCTCTACTACACTCTCTACTTTAATAAACACTGAGAGCCTCTTGTACCAAGTACTAAGGAAGTTAAAAGAGAACAAAACTGGGTCTTGCCTTTTCAGAGTTCATGTACTGTATAGTCTGGCTCTCAATGGTGGTAATATATTAGGGAACTAACAAGATCATTTCTGGTTGTTACAGTGACTGAGGGGTGCTACTTGCACTTAGTGGACAGGTGCCAGCGATACAGATATTCTGCAATATTTAGTCTGTTTCATACAGCAAAGCACTATCCTGTATCTCACTGGTCATCCATATGGGTGATAATCCATTTACAATTATCTGAGCTTAGAACCTAATTCTGTTTTACAAAGAAAAACAAAATTTTTTTTGCCTGTTTTATATATACACTGAATTTTTCCGAATAGAACTACCATGGAAACTGAAGGAAGACTGTTGTACTTTGTTTTGTTTGGACTTTTACCAAGAGCGTTCACTACTTAAGAAAATTACATCAGGAGTTGGGGGAGATGAAAAAGTTCTGGAGATGGAAGGTGGTGACAGTTACACAACAATGTGGATGTACTTAATGCCATAGAACTGTACACTTAAAAATGATGAAAATGATATACTTTATGTTACATATTTTAAAATAAAATAACTTATAAATTGAAAAAAATTAAAGAGAAAAAGAAAAAGAATATTACATCATGGGCAGCAAACCTACTCATAGTTTTTGAAAAGTTACCGATGCAATGTGCCTACACCAGTCTGCACTGTAGCTGTCCTAATCGTGCTACTCCCACATTCCAAATCTATCTACTTCACAGTGTCTCCTGGTGTGGTCATACCTGGAGATACTGTAAAACATGTAATTTGATTACAAATTACTTTCTTTTTCTTTCTACCTTTGATTGCAACTAGGGCATTATATTGTATTTTTGGAATTATGTGCTGCATAGGTGGGTTATATTAACTATGAATTTCATTTCAGGATAGGGAAGGGTGTGTTATATTTGTTATAAAAAGAATACATTAGTTTGAAAGGGTTCAGAATCACTAGTGAGAGAGACATATATAAACGGAACTAAAGTACAAGGAAAACCATGGCAGCACCTCAGAGAGGTAAAAGTACAAAGGAAGAACAAGGGGAAGAGATATAATTGGCCATGTAGGGTCTGGGAAGGCCCATGGAGTAAGTATGATGTGAGCAGGTGCTGACTGACATCCTCTGTTAGAAGAATTCCAGAGATATGGGGCTTGGTATCTGCCTCCAATGATGTCCATTCTTTCTGCCATGGCGTTGATTTTTATCAAGTTCTTTTCGATGTTCTTCCTGTATCTCCCCCACGGTGGCCCTCGTTCTGGGAGGCCCCAGTGGGCAGAGCATGATGAATCCCTAGCCCATGCAGCATCTCTGCCAGAATCTGAAAACTGTGGTCTCTGTAATACTCTCTGGTTAATCTTCTCTTCTTTCGGCTAAATCTCCCTGCTTCCTCCAACTGTTTCTCATATAACTTGGTTTCATGTTCCCTTACTATCTGGGTCATTTTCCTCTGAACATGCTCCAATTTGTCAGTGGCCCTTTAAAAGTGTGGTGCCTAGAACTGAATGTGGTTTCCAGCGCTGAAATGTATAACTGTATTTCCTAATATCCCCCCAAAAGGGGAAAATGTTACTGCTCCCCACAGTGAGATCAGGATGGGGGAGGGAACAGGGGAGATCTGTCTTAAGCATCATTGTATTGCCAGTGTTGAAAATTTTTCCTTTTTTGTTTAAACAAGTTAAATCTGAATTTTTAATGGTCGCAAATAGAGTTCTGATCTCAAAGAGCTTTATTTTTCTTCCTCGTTTGTTTTTGTTTTGAGGATACAATGAAAATGTGGGTTCGGCTAATAAACGCTAACAATTATTTTTATTTGCCAATAGCATCTGTTTACCACCATCCTATAGTCATTTCTTGTCTGCCAACGTCCCAAGTCAATCTAGCCAAGATTGGCAAGGGTGTCACCCTTTCCAGGGGCTTGGCCTGTAAACTGGAATTAGTATTTCTGCATTAAGCATGGACCTGGTGTGTGTGGAAAGCCCCTGCACTCCCGTGTGTCTAGTGAATGTCAGCTTGAGCCCCACCATGCATAATTCCATCTAGGCTCCTGATTTTTCATCCCATTTTGGTCTGAGACTGAAAGCTTGCAATAACCTGATTGGCTCTTACCAACATTCTGTCCCCTCGGACTGAAACAGCACCAGCTCATCTCTTCATTCTAGATGCTAAGGGCTCTTGAACCACAGTGACACTGTCCACTGGTCTGAATCTTTGGAAGCTACAGCAGAACTCTGCAGAAGAACATCACTCTGACATAAATGCCAGCTTGCTATCCACCCTGAATGCAGAGACTTCAACTAACTGACCAACAAATAGGGAACAGGTTAGCCTCAGAAGGTTAAGCACTTTATGTCACATCTGCTGGCTGCCCAAGTCCCAATACACTTTTGCTGCTGAAAAGACCAGCTCAAAGGTAAACTATGTGATAGCTGGGTTATTTGTCTGTTTTGTTAGTTAATGTACCCCAAGCCCTCGGAACAGTGTTTAGCATATAACAGCTGCTCGACAGATATTTGTTGAATGAATTAATAAAATGAGCTGGTATGGCAGATATCTATCTTCGTTTTGCCCAGTATTCTCTTCTTTTGAGAACTGCTTCTTGATCGTGCTGCCAATCATGAGACTGAACAAGCTAGCAAATGGTGTTACACGAGTCTGGCGCTTATTAATCTGCCTGTCCCTAGCCCCTAGATTCCCTACAATTCAAGCAGGTATCTGCACCCCTTCTCACTTCTGGAGAATCCGAGGCAAAATGTCAGGAGGTTTGATGAATGTGAGTGGTACATTTTGCAGGTAGATCATTCAGAGGCTAAACTTTATGTGAATGTCAATCACAAAACCCAAGACAACAGGATAAAATGAATCTCTAAGCTTATGCTTCTAACATTATTGATCTTCATAACTAATCAAATACTAGTGTCATAATTTATCTTATTCACATTCAAATAAATTTGAGATGAAACGTTTTCAAACTTCTAATGACGGATGAAATACAGTTTTTATAATGTCAGCTTTACCATGATAATGTTATTTAAGGTTTCTCAGAAAAAAGTTAATCTGTGAAATATGGAAAAAATATATATTGGATTAAACTGATCCAATAAGTGGGGGGTGGGAAGGAGAGCAATAGTTGGATAAGGCTTTTTAAAAATTGTGGTAAAATACACATAACAAAATTTACCCTTTTAACCATTTTTAAGTGTACAATTCAGCATCATTAAGAACATTTATAATGTGTGCGACCATCGCAACTAACCAGCTCTAGAACCTTTTCATCATACCAAACAGAAACTCTGTACCCAATAAATAATAACTCTCCACTGTCCCCTCCTCCCAGGCCCTGGTAATCTCTATTCTACTCTTCATGAATTTGCCTATTCTAGGTACATCATATAACTGGAATTAAACAATATTTGTCTTTTATTTTTGGTCTGGCTTATTTCATTTAGCATAATGTTTTCAAGTATAGATGTTGTAGCATGTACCAGAATTTCATTCCTTTTTATGGCTGAATAATATTCCATTGTATGTATATACCACATTGTGTTATCTATTCATCTGTTGATGGACACTAGGGTTGTTTTCCCCTTTTGGCTAGTGTGCTATGAGCACTGGTGTACAAGTATCTGTTTGAGTCCCTGATTTCAATCATTTTGGGTAAAACTAGGAGTGAAATTGGTGGATCATATGGTAATTCTATGTTTAACTTTCTGAGGAACCTACATAAGGGTTTTAAAGATAACTTATAAAATTAAAAAAATTATTAATTTAGGAACTATATTCTGCAATAAGAAAGTTATTCCTCACCTGATACTTCACATATCATTACTGGAGACAGAAAGGCTGCTGTAGTAAACAGAACAGAGGATACATCATTTCCTTGTAGTGAAGGAGGAATTTCCAAATAACTATAGATTCCCAAGAAGGTAATATGTGACAATAATTGCAACTTGCTAAAATGTAAACACCAGGATTTTCACAAACACGAAATATAGTCTTCTTTAGAAAACTCAAACTTTCATTCAGAAATAAAGAAAGAATGAATCCCACTATATAATCATACAACTGTAGTCTCTGTATGCAAAATAATTGATCAGTTTGCTTCTAAAGTGTAAAGGTTATGAAAGACTAGGAAAGACTGGAGAAATGTCAGAGATTAGAAGAGACGATGGAGACCTCGTAAGTAACCAGGATTGGAATCTCGGATTGGATCTCGAACAGAAAAAGTATGATGACGGAAAAACTCACGAAATCCAAATAAAGGCTGTAATTTAGTTAATAGTTATTATACCAGTGTTAATATCTTGGTCTTGATAACTGTACTATAGTTATGTAAGATATTAATTCCAGTGAAAGCTGGATGAATGATATACAGGAATTCTCTACTATTTTTGCAACTTTTGTGTAAGTTTAAAATGATTGCAAAATAAAAAGCATTCCATATTTTAAAGAATTTATACCATTTCTCTACAATCTCTTTCAGAGGATAGAACTGGAGGGAATACTCCCTAACTCATTCCACGAGGCCAGAATTTCCCTAGTTCCAAAACCAGACAAAGACTTTACAAGAAAACTACAGACCAATATCTTTCACGAACACAGATGCAAAAATTCTCAACAAAATATTAGCAAATTGAATCCACAATGTTTGAAAATAATTATACACCACAATCAAGTGGGATTTATTCCATGTATGCAAGTCTGGTTCAACATTTGAAAATCAGTTCATGTAATCTATCACAACAACAGGCTAAAGAAGAAAAATCACATGATCATATTAATGGATGGAGAAAAGAAGCATTTGATAAAATCCAAATCCATTCATGATTTAAAAAAAACTCTTAGTAAACTAGGAATAGAGGGGGAACTTCCTCAATTTGATAAAAAATATCTACAAAAAACCTACAGCTAACATTATACTTAATGGTGAGAAACTAGGAGCTTTTCCACTAAGATCAGGAACAAGGCAGGGATGTCCCCTTTCATCACTCCTTTTCAACATTATACTATAAAGTCCTAGCTAATGTAATGGGATAAGAAAAGGAAATAAAAGGTGTACTAATTGGGAAGGAAGAAATAAAACTGTCTTTGTTGGCAGATAGCATGATCTGAAAGAACTGACCAAAAAATTCCTAGAACTAATAAGTGATTATAGCAAGGTTATAGGATATAAGGTTGATACACAAAAGCCAATCACTTTTCTATTGAACAATTGGAATTTTAAATTAAAAACACATAACCATTTATAATAGCACCCCAAACAATGAAATACTTAGATATAAATCTAACAAAATATGTATAAGATCTATATGAGGAAAACTATAAAACTCTGAAAAACAGAATCAAAGAAGAATGAAATAGATATTCCATGTTCATGGATAGGAAGACTCAGTATTATCAAGATGTCAGTTCTTCCCAATTTGATCTATAGGTTCAATACAAACTTAGTCAAATTCCCAACAAATTATCAATATTTTGTGGATATCAATAAACTAATTTTAAAGTTTATATGGAGACGCAAAAGACACAGAACAGACAACATAATATTGAAGAAGAACAAAGTTAGTGGACTGACACTACCTGACTTCAGTAAGTACATACTGACTTTGTACTTACAATAAAGCTATAGTATCAAGACAGTGTGGTATTGGTGAAAGAATAGACAAGTATGTCAAAAGAACAGAATAGAGAGCCAGAAATAGAGCCACATAAATACTGATATTTGACAACAGAGTGAAGGCAACACCATGGAACAAAGATAGTCTTTTCAACAAATGATGTTGGAACAATTGGACATCTACATGCAAAGAAAAAAAAAAAGGAGAGAATCTAGACATAGATCTTACACCCTTCACAAAAACTAACTCAAAATGGATCATAGACATAAACATAAAATGCAAAACCATGAAATTCCTAGAAGATAACACAGAAAATCTATATGACCTTTGGTTTGGCAATGACTTTTTAGATATAATACCAAAGGCACAATCCATGAAAGAAACAATTGAAAAGTTGGACTTCATTAAAATAAAAAACTTCTATTCTTTGAAAGACATTATCAAGAAAACGAAGACAAGCCACAGACTGGGAAAAAATATTTGCAAAAGATATATCTGATAAAGGACTGTTATCCAAAATATACAAAGAACTTTTAAAACTCAACAATGAGAAAATGAATAAACCGACTAAGAAACGGGCCAAAGATCTTTACAGACACTTCATCAAAGAAGACATACAGATAGCAGATAAGCATGTGAAAAGATGCTCCACATCATATGTCATTAGAGAAATGCAAATTAAAACAACGAGAGACCAGTACAAACCCATAAAAATGGCCAAAATCCAGAATGCTGACAACATCAAATGCTGATGAAGATATGGAGCAACAGGGACTCTCATTCATTGTTGGTGGGAATGCAAAATGGTACAGCCGCTTTGGAAGGCAGTTTGGCAGTTTCTCAGATAATTAAACATACTCTTATCATATGACCCAGTAATTGTGCTTCTTGGAATTTACCCAAGGGATTAAAAACTTATGTATATGCAAAAACCTGCACACAGATATTTATAGCAGCTTTATTCACAATTGCCAAAACTTGAAAGCAACCAAGATATCCTTCAGCAGGTGAATGGATAACTAAACTGTGGTACAACCAGACAATGGAATATTATTCAGCACTAAAAAGAAATGAGTTGTCAAGCCATGGAAAGACATGGAAGAACCTTAACTGCATATTACCACCTGAAAGAAGTCAATCTGAAAAGGCTACATACTGTATGACTGCAACTATATGACATTCTGGAAAAAGCAAAACTATAAAGATAGTAAAAAAAAAAAAAATTCAGTGATTGTCAGGAGTTGGGGCAGTGACGAATGAATAAGCAAAGCACAGAGTATGTTTAAGGCAGTGAAACTACTCTGCATGATAATATAATGGCAGATATATGTCATTATATATTTGTAAAATACATAATGTGTAACACCAAGAGTGAACAATAATATAAATACCAGGACTTTGGGTGATAATGAGGTGTCGATGTAGGTTCATCAATTGTAACAAATATACCACTCTGGTGAGGGACGGTGATGACGGGGGAGGCTATGAATCTGTAGGGGCACAGGGTACATGGGAAATCTCTGTGCCTTCTGCTGAATTTTGCTGTAAACCTAAAACTGCTCTAAAAAATAAAATCTACTTTAAAAAAAAAAAGGGAGAGAAAGAAACAACAAGCTACAGTATACTGATATTTCTATCAGCCACGTGACTACTCATTTGTGTATTATGGATTTAGAAAATACCACAAGAATGAGTTAGTTCTTTTTGCCATTCCTAAGTTCTACAAAGAAAAGAAAGTTCTTATTGACTGGAAGGGAAAAAAATATCACCATATCATTCCATATTTAGTGAAAAGTTCTACAAATTTGGAAGAGAAAATTCCAACAGGGCCTAGCAGAAATATAAACAAGCAACGTTCTTCATTATATAAACAAAGAAATTGAATAAAGTCAGAGGAATTGTTCTTATCATATACTTAGAATACTGTGTGCTTCTCTGGCCACACTATGATCAGAAAACCAACTCAGAAAAGAACAAGGTGTATAAAAAAATAAATAAAGTAAAATTCAAAAATTCAAAAAAAAGAAAAGAAAAGAATGAGGAATGGTGTGTGCATCTAAATTAGCCTAGAAACCTAAAGATTCCAATTACTTCCATATAAAACAGGATTAAGACTCTTCATTATTCCTCATTATTGAAATTCAAAAACTAAATTTGATCATCGTTTTAGTCTTCACTTCTATTGAGTAAAAGTGATAAAAAGTTTGGGGGGGGATGGATACATGTATATGTACGGCTGAGTCCCTTTGCTGTGCACCTGAAACTATCACAACATTGTTAATCGGCTATACTCCAATATAAAATAAAAAGTTTAAAAAAAAAAGTGAATTTTATTTATTATTTCATCATATGAACTTCCATGTAAACATGGTTTGGATCTTTTGGTGAATGTCATGGTAATCCAAAATCTCTAGTTTAGGGAAATACTATACCATCCAACTTGGTGAGAAGTATAGTTGGAATTAAACTTATATGAACTATTTTCCAGTTGCTTTGTCTTATTAGAGAAAGCTACCAAGTTATTATAGTAGAGCCCAGTAAGATTTTGCTGCTCATTAAGTAATAATGAGTTCTCCACATTTGTTACTAAAAAAATACAAATGCCAGATTTGGTGGTCACCAAGGCTATGCTGACAGCGTTAGGGCAAGTTCTGAGGTACCTCTAATCAGGCAATCCTCTGCAGGTCAGTCACACACTACATCATCATACACTGGGTTTCCCCTTGAGAACATCTATACTCCAGGGCCAACAGGGCCTGTTCCAGGCAGCCCTGCTTTGGTGGAATTTCCTAGTATATCAAATTAGAATCAGTGAATCAAAGACTCAAAGCTGGAAGGAACCTTAAAGATCAAAAGTGGCATCATAGGAAAAAGTATAATTTGGTAAGATATTGTCCAACTCTGTGTCTGCGCTGTTGATTAAATGACAAAATAAAACAAAAAATAATCCAGGAGAATCTTTCCCTCTCATCAAAGATATTAGTTGCCATATATTTGTAATCATAGAATTGTCTCATTTTTCCAATGCAGGACAAGTAACAGGCCATATTTGAACTTGACCAAAAACTATTGTTAATTTACAATTTATCCTAACCCTCTACTGCTTCTGATGGAAGTTTCCTGTGCTTTATAATAAAAATACAGCAACCAGAACCTGGATGTTTACAACGTTTTGCCAACAATTAAAACAAACAATCCACCAAACCTGCACTGGCTCCGTAGACAAAAGAAATCAAAAAATTACTTCAGAGTTCCAAAACTAATTTATTGGTCTAATGAGGCCTAGACTCCAACTTGGATATTTTACTGTTTTCTGGTCCCCAGTAAGATAAAACGCTTCGGCATATATTTTTAGAATTGAGTTATTTTTATTTTAATAGCATTGCCTTTAAATTACTTTTCCTTAAAAATAACAAAAAACAAAACAAAAAACCCTCCAGCATTTCTAACTTTATGATTCTCTAATTAAATTATGAAACTCGATTATGAAACAACAGTTTAGTTTACTTTACCCAACTTTTATCATTTTGTGTTTAGAATTATTCTCAGAAATCCAAATTGGCTGATTACTGAACAAGTTCTAATTACTCCCCAGAGACTGTGGGAGCGGGGGTGGGGGGGGGGGCTTTTAGCATTGTTCACTGTTTGGCTGGGAAACAGGCTTCCTCTTGTAGTGCCCGATCTGTTATTGATTTAAAAACTGACCTAAAGGGCTATTTGTTCTGGGCTCTTTGAAGTACATTTGCTGCTCCCGCCTTCTGGAACTATTCTGTCAGACATCCTGAAGCCTTATGCCATATTCTTCACTGTGTAGTTTGTGAACGACGGGATAATGGCTCATTAACGTGCTCTCACCACCAAAAGAGGGCCTGGGATTTAAAACACCTCCAAATAATCACACTGGTGTTTCTGTCTTGAACCTTGAGGCGGTCAGTTCAGTTCCCAGTTCACATGATCCCTCCTTCCTAATCCTGGACTTGGGGCAGTGCCTGCTTCCTAAATTATATACTCTTCTGAGCATGAATGCCACCCATTTCTCATGGTCACCTCTATCTTCCACGGTGCCCAGCTCAGGTGTCAGCTCACAGCAGTTATTCAATGTAAAATAATAACACCACTGTAAATAATTTATTTATTTACAATTATTTATAGATAAATTACAATTATTTGTAAATTTATTTACAGATAATTTTTTATTTGTAAATAATAACAAGTTTATTAAAAAATAACAAATTCAGGGGGGCTTCCCTGGTGGCGCAGTGGTTGAGAATCTGCCTGCCAATGCAGGGGACACGGGTTCGAGCCCTGGTCTGGGAAGATCCCACATGCCGTGGAGCAACTAGGCCCGTGAGCCACAACTACTGAGCCTGCGCGTCAGGAGCCTGTGCTCCGCAACAAGAGAGGCCGCGATGGTGAGAGGCCCGCGCACCGCGATGAAGAGTGGCCCCCGCTCGCCGCAACTAGAGAAAGCCCTCGCACTGAAACGAAGACCCACACAGTCAAAAATAAAAATAAATAATAAATTAATAAATTTTTTTAAAAAATAACAAATTCAGGAATGAATGACTTCAAAGGACAGAGATTCAGATTATAACCAGTAAAAAAATCTTGCTCTGATATCTAGGTTTTATGATCCTCAGAAGTGGCATCAGAAAGCAATTCTGCATTGATAGTTTCAGGTCCTCTTAAAAAATAAAAAATAATTCAACGAATAACATTTTCCTTAAGAATCAAGTGGGTATTTTGGCAGAATGACAGCAGAGGAAGACCCAAGTTCCTCAGGCTTGGTTATGCTTCCCAATCCTTTTCAATCTGAAGAGAGCTTTGCACAGTTTTAGACTTGCCACAGCGCTCGTAGAAGAGGGGAGGTCCAAGTTCCCATGCTCTTTGATAACTAAGAGGATGGGGCACACCTGGCTAGTGGGGAGGGAGAGAGGCACAGGAATAAAGGTGATCCAGGAGGCAGTTCAAGGGTCCCCTGAAAGTCATTCACCTCTGAGTGGGACCTAAGAAGGAAAAGAGGGTGGTAGCCGAGGAGGAGATATTTAACTGGCAGAGAAGGAAGACAGTGCAGCGCTCTGGGGAGAGCTGGGATCAGGAGCTGCTAATATTTGTCATGGTGTCTTCCAGTTCCTTACAATCCAGTTATTAATCAAAGACCTCCCTAAGCAACCACACATTGCTAAGCTCCCTAGCGGATAATCATACAGCCAGAAGACTGTTTTTGGCCCTTAAAGTGCTCACAATGTAAGCTGGGGAAGGAGAAAATGAATGGAAGTGAGATGACCAGTGACAGTGAAATGTTAGTCCGAGGAGTTCACAGGCGGGAAAGATCTGGATGGACTGATAGTCCAAGACACAGCTCAGCAGAAGCTTCCAGAAATTGAGGATATGAATTGTGTAACTGAGAATCAGGCCCATGCCGACAAGCTCCTCCTTGAGAGGGGCAGATTCAGAAGGATGCCGTTGAACGGTGGCCCAGCAGGAGAGAGAACCTGACAGACTGCTTTTGGAAAGGCTGGAGTATGTGACGAAAACACAAGAGGGCCAAGAATGAAAGAACAGAGAAGCAAATAATCCTTGGTTGTTTTCATGCCTGAAGGGGCTCACTGTGGCATGAAAATCAACATGAAAACAGTTAGACATACCACATCATCCAAACTGGGCACTGTGCAGACATTCCTTGGCTTAAGTTTAAAAATATTTATTAACTCCTTGTTAGCCTCTCAATTTTTGGAAGAGAATATTGAACCTGGTGATAAAGGGGTGAGGAGGACCTAGGAACCTACCATGGAGGCCCCTTGTGTACATACTAGTTATATTCACATAAGACTATGAAGTAGGTTTCATGGTCTCTGTTCTACAGATGAGGAAAAGGAAGTTTATGGAGATCAAATAGCTCACTTAAGCTTGCCCAAATATTAGAATGGCAGACCTAGATTCTGAACCTTACTATACATGCTGCCCAAGCCCATTTCCTTTGTTTCATGTAGAGAGTATACACTTGGTTGCTCTTAGAGAGGAGAGAAATCTATGTTTCATTTGTAGTGTGGTCTAGAGCTGAGCCTGGAGCTGGGAGTGAGAAGAACGGGGTTTTTCGTCCATGCTTTGCTATTAGTTCTAAGACTCGAGACAAGGCATGTCCCCTCTTGGCTTTATTATCTAAAGTTTATAAAGAGGATGTGGGATTAAATGATTGCTAAGGTATTATCTGTGTAAGTTTATGATTCTAAGAGTACAAGTGGATTCCCCACCAGGGAATGACTTAATATGACTGTTCTAATAAAAAGAGGAGGGGGAATATGAGACACGTATTGATTGCTGTATATAGAAATCCACCAGGATATAAATAATCTAATAAATAGTTCTGCCACAAGAGCAGTGGCAGCTCCAGGACTTCAAGGAGTAAGGGTTCAGGGTTGGCAGGTTTGTCTTGCTACTGTGCACAGTGAGCCCACCACCTTCACGTGCATAGCCTGCATTTAGCCCCCCATGTGTATGAGGCCTACAAACCACCCTTTCGCACTGCTACCACCCATTTTTGTTGCTGGGAAAGGCATGAAAGCTGAACACAAACATAATCCGCTCAGGGAGCCTATATAAATGAAACAACCAGAGGTAAGAGAGCATGTACCCCAGACAGAGCAGTCACTACTCAGCTCTAGGTGATACCTGCCCTGCAGTCACCTGCCCTTCCAATTTTTCAAAAAGAGTCAGAAATATGGATTTCTGTGCCACATGAAATACCTGAAACAACCATGTGGTACCAATGCCGACCAGCTATGTGAATCAGACAAAACATGTTTGTATCTACATGTGATCCAAGATCATCAATTTGCTTCAGAATTAGCTGATAAAAAAAGAGAACGCAGGAGGCCTAGTCTTAAATATTTTAAAAAGGGCTCACTGAAGTAGACAAAGAAAAGGCATTGAGAAAGACCTTAGCCATTTTATTTGAATAAAGTCTATCAGTAATGCATAAGCTCTTACACATCTAACTCTGATCATGCTTACAATTTTTGTCAATACCCATCTGTTTCCTATAGTCAGTAGTAAGAGAGTCCTTGAAACAAAGGTGAGTGTGCTAATTCAGGGACAAAAACTGGGAGACTTATGAAAACTTAAAATTTAGTTCTATCCGGGACTTCCCTGGTGGTCCAGTGGTTAGGACTCCATGCTCCCAATGCAGGGGGCACGGGTTCGATCTCTGGTCAGGGAACTAAGATCCCACATGCTGCACAGCACAGCCAAAAAAAAAAAAAAAGTTCTATCTCCTAAGAGACCTAAGGGAAGAAGAATTTCTGCAGTAGAAGTTGATCAAGGCAGCTGGAGAAAAGTGGAAGATAATGGGCCAAACCCCGGGGCCATCAACATGAATCCCAATGGGAGGGCAGAGGTGTGAGTGAGAAAGAGGAAGAAAGAGAAAGAAAGGTCAAAGTATGAAAAGAGACAGAAGAGAGAAGGCTGCTGTATAGGGCGGGACAGCAGAGGGATAGCCAAGCTTTCGAATGGGTGTGTATGGGTGATAGGTGTTCCTTAAATAAACTATGAGGAACCCCAGAAATACTCTCAGGGCTAACTCATCATCATAATTTAAAAAATATGTTTTGGGCATCCACTATATCTAAGATACTATGAGGTGCAGGAGCTCCAATGAGCGTCAGTCATTCAGACACGAGGTGAGCAGGAGTTAGTGGTTTCGAATGGTCGGGAATTAATCACCTTCCCGGCAGAGGGAGTGGCCTGTTCAAAAGCAAGTGGATCTGACATCTGTGCTCTGCCTACTGTGCCTTCCTATTATTCCCATTTGATTGGAGGAGAGGCCAAGCTCAGACAGGCTAAGTGATTAGCTTCGAGTCACATGCCTAATTATTCACAAAGCTGAGAGTAAAACCAAAAACATCCTGATTCCCAGTATGGCATATTTCCTCCTCTACCACGATCAAGGTATAGTGGATGCAAGCCAGAGAAAACGATAATGTGGAGATTTTCAGAAAAAAATGTAAAGCAAATACTCAGAATGAATTCTTGATGAAACCTATATAACAAAAATGAGGAACTCTTCTTCATGACCTGAAGACTGGAAGTTTGCCACACACAAGCCTCACCTAGTTCCCACAGAGGAGAGGGAAATCCATACTTCCACCCACTCCCAGCCTCGACCCCACCCCAATTCTGTTCTCCATTCGTATTGAGCAGGGAGGGATTTTTTTTCTCCCTGTGTGACTTCACAGAGATGAATCATGGCTCCTTGAAAAGCTGAAACAGGAAAGTTGGCTTGGGAATAATAAAACAGCAACAGACTAAGTCCCCCGAGCTCTGGGCACTGCCTCCACTAATGAGACTTATCTACAAAATACTGTATTGTGTAAGCAAATCTTTTGAAAAATAGCATCTGGAGCTTTGAAGATGTGGACACAACTGACTTGAGCATGACACACCTGTCTTTAGAAAAAAGTAATTATTTAGCCCATAAGCGCAAACCTGTTTTCACAAACTGTCAGCTATAAACATTTTTTAAAAATTGCTTTGTCAAAGATTTGTATAAATGGCTTAAGTATGATTTCAGGAAGACCAAAAATGCAAGACGGTATTCTGCTAACAAATGGAATTTGCTGCCCTTTGCAATTCTACAGCTGATCCCACTGCAGATTTCATTCTTTATGGCAGAATATGGAAATTTTGACATCATATACATATGAAACTTATAAATCTGCTGTTCACATTTCTTAAAAGGAATGATCAGTCATGACATGTTCTTTCTGTAATTCAAAGGTCTTATCAGCAGGGAATGTTTTGCTATTTTTAAGAGAGCTCTCAAGCTCTCTAACCTGTTTCTAATTGGACCATTTTCATTCCTCTGAACGATAATGTTAAAATATCTTTTTCTGTAAGCTGCAACAATGTTTGAAATTTGTAAGGTGTTTATTCCTTCCTTTAGTAAATCTAGAGTAATCACAGTTTCCTCATCCCTGATTATAAGGTCCTTTTGAAGAATATTTTTATAATTATTTGTCCATGTGTCTTAGAGAAAATCAGAGTTTGCCCTTTTTATCCTGTGGCAAGGATCCATGGAAGATGAGAAGCACCTGACTTACATCTCCTACAGAATGCTGTCCTGGTGTAAGTGGAATCTCAAATCTCATGCTCCATGTAGAGAAGTGATAAGCTTTCTGGAGCTGATTGAATTTCCAATATGTTTAGCACTAGAAAAAGAAATCCACGACCAGGAGGCTTCGCTGTATGCACACTACAAAAAGTAAGAATTATACCAGGAGGCCAGGAGAAAAAGAAATCACCAAAAAACAAACTACCAAAGAGGAAATGCCAGCCTAAAAAGGTAAGTTTTACCCAATGATTCGTGGGGAGGGAAATGAGAAATTTAAAAGACAGACTATGAAGAAGATGGCATTTAGTCTCCAGAGGCCGTTAGAAAACACTGACTAGGTTTCAATCTTCTTTTTAAAATAAAGTTAAAAACTCTAAGTGGTTTCAGGATACTCAGGCATTAAAGTAAAGCAACTGTTGATGAAAATGTTTTGGAATCTAATACAGGTGGTGCCCAACATTGTGAATGTACTAAATGCTACTGAACTGTACACTTTAAAATGGTTAATTTTATGTTATGTGAATTTCATCTCAATAAAAAAAGTAAAGCAACTGTATTCTGCTTGAGATGAAAGAAATTTTTGCCATTTCCTTTTGATTGCTTCGACAAAGACAATATTTAACGCTTCAGAAACGTGCTATCAAGAAAATCCTTAGATGAATTCCAGGGATTAATTCAGTCGGTGCAAAGGTTAGCCAAGGAGCAGTTATGCAATGCTTTTTCCCCTATTCTATTTTTTCCACCCCCTTAAAAGTGCTAAGCAGTCATCACTAAGTTTTAATAGCTTCTCTCTTTCTTTCCTATATTCCTCCTACTCAACTTCTCTCCTTCAATATTTATTGAAGTCCTACATGCCCCCGAGCACTTTAATAGGTGCTAGGATTGCCAAGATGAGTAACACATCTTACCTTTCCTCAAGGAGTTCACAGTCTGCATTCAAATTTCAAAAACTCCCCAAGCAAATGCCTCTAGTGTTTTCCAATTAAATAAGAAACTGCCTGCATTTCTTCTTATATATATACACATATATCAAATATTATTATATATTATCATGTTAAGTATTTCTCATGTTACTCATGTCCAATTTTCTTGAATATTTTGATCATAATGGGTGTTGAATTTTGTCAGACTTGTTAAGTATCTGTTAATATGGCTATATGACCTTTTTTTCCTACACTTATTAATATGGCATATGATGTTAATGGATTAACTAACATTAAAACAACCTCATATTCCTGCAATAAACTCCACTTGATTATGGTGTATTATTTTCTTTAATGTGGTGTTGGATACTGTATGCAAATATTTTATTTAGTGATTTTGAATTGACATTTATGAGTTATATTTCTCTGCAATTTTCTTTCTTTATATTGTTTTTTAAATCTGGTTTAGGCTTCTGTTTTATTATTTTATTCTTTACTGTCAGGTTTATCAGTTATTTTCAGTATCTTTTAATGTCCATCTATTGCCCGTACAACAATAAGCTTTTTCATTTCTTTCTTTCCTTTTCTTTCTCTCTCATATTTCAGTTGCATTATTTCAAATTTATCACAATACATAACCTTTGTGCATTAGCATATCACCTTCATTCCACCTTTGTTTTATTCTTACGTGTACATTTATAGAATTTAAAATGTTGACCATTTGTCTTTTTGCTGAAGTTTTCCCAATCATCTTTTGGTTGGTTGATGTCATTCATTAGTTGTTTCCTTAGGAAAGGCTGATGAATGCAGAATTCCTTAAGTTGTTATGTGTTGAATATTGTTTTTTCATTGCCTTGGTCTTTGAAGGACACTTTAGCTGAATATAAAATCACTGGTTTACACTTTCTCTCATTGAGTTTTGAAAAACATATTGCTCCACTGTTCCTCTGCTTTTTAGATTGCTTTTCAAATGTCTGATGCCTCAGTCTAATTATTTTGCTTATGTAAATTATTTAATAATTATTCATCATTTAATGATTATTTAATTATTGAAGGCCTTGATGACTTTATCTTCATATTTGAAATCTAGTAGTGTCTTGGATTTGTCTAGGATGTGTCTTACAGCTGACTTTATAAAATATTTCAGAGACTAGATTTAAAAATTATTAACCTCTTTGTAAAATTAACATAATCTTGATATGTTAATTTTAAATAAAAATAGTAAACAAACAAAAACAAAAGCTCCCCAAGCTACTTCTTCCACACCAACTCAAGTTCCAGACATCTCCAAATCTTTAATGACTCCACTGGACTTGGACTGCAGCAGCCCTTCCTAAGCTCTCACATTCCATACTCAGTTATTGTTCTGATTGTGCTCCTTTCTTTTCTTTTTTCCTTCGGACCAAAGGGAGATTTTTAAAATTCTAAACAAAAACAGCACTTTAGTGATTTTCAGATACTATAAAAATAGAGCTAGGCTGATTCACATGAAACTTTAAAATAGGCCCTGTGAGGCTGTGAAACTGGCTGATTCTAGGAATCATTATTAAAATTGAAGATCATTTCAAAGATTTCCTTTCTCTTGATCCCACCCTCTGGTCTCACTTAGCCACTGGTGCCTCCATCACCTTTTTGCACAAGGCCAGGTCTCTCTGATTTCATTGTCTCTGATTACCTATCAGTCCTTTCTTGGAAAACGGCTTTGTTTCCATCATGCTTGCTTCCCTTATTCTTATCCTTTCACAACTGAATGTCTTTTCCTTCAACTTTTATTTCTGTTTTCACTGTAGCCACATTGTTATTCTTAGGAAAACACACTAGCTTTCACCTTGAAAGGAAGAGGCCCCACCAGGCCCAGATCTCATATGTGCCTGTAATGGGCTGAAACAGTGACAACTCAGAGAGTGATGCAGGCAAAGCGAAACAAGAGAAAAACGGTAGGCAAAGCCACACTGGCTTCTGCAGAGAGGAAAAACCTAATATTTGCCAAGTGGAAAAAGGATCAACTCAAAAAAGAAACAAAAATCATTTTCAAGCTTCGGAGAATCCCCCAAAGTGGAGAAAAAGAAAAATAATTCAAAGCCATCTCTAACTGAAAATATACAGCCTAATTTTGACACAGATTTTGTTCTAAGGTCATTCAAAATGTGAAACAGAAACCATAACATTTAAATTAAATACCTCATTTGTGGATGGAAGTAGCTACAGGTTGTCACCCAGCCAATGTGTCAGTGGCACAGCTGGCAATTTCACCATGCAGCTGGGAAATGCAGTTTGTCAGTCATAAGAAACCAGATATATGGGAGGATTTTCACATAAAATCACTCCTCACAGTGGACCCTGACCTTCATCAGACTTGCTAAATGAACGTACAACACAGAGCTGGTTCTTCTGTATCTTTATGAAAGCTGCTAAATTTACAGTGCATGTAAGGAGGGGAAATACAAACTGGGAAAAAGTAACACTGGTATTATTTTAATGTATTCCAGAGGACTGGTCAACAGAGGAACAGGAACTGAACAAACTTAAACAAATGGCTCCCAAGTATGATTTCATTAATCTTGGAAAACAAGAAGCAGTAGATGATTGTGATCTAATTGTTTCTTATTTGACTTGGCTTGAAAAATCTTATTCTCACTTAACTCCATTTATAGATAGGCATCTTGGGCCAGCTGACCTTTTCTTTGTCTAGCTAAGTTTCCTTTGAACATGCTATAAAGGTTTTGATCACCAAAAAATATAATACCAGATGAAGGTCATTACATAAAGAGAATCAAACCAACAGCAATTAAGGGGAAAAACGAAGTTCCTGTAAGGGTTCTGGCATATCAACAAGAAGTTAATTGACTCTTCTTATTGTTTGAAACACATGTCAATCAATAGGGCAATAAAATTTTTATATACTATGCAAACAGTGGTAATCCCAGTTCCACCCAGTTGTGGCTCACCACAAAAAATACCTAATTAAAAGAAAAAATCATAGTATCCCATTTATGGACAATAACCCATTATCCATGTCATCAACTTGCTACTGCTATGAACTTAGGCATTTCACAGCTCAAACTGGATATAGAACATGGAAAAAAATGACCAAGTAAAATAATGGCTTTCTTTCATACAAAGCACGAGTGTACATGTAATAAATACATCTAAATTTGTCATAGTGAATTAAATCAGCTTCAGCTTCAGGCAAAAAGGCAGAGTATTAGGATGAAATGGTCCATTTCTTTCCAGTTTGTTATACATGTAGAATCTGAAATTTATTTTTTTACTTGATTAAAAATTAAATTAGGTTTCATTTTTACACGCAGAGTTCTTTCTTTGAGTATTTCATTTAACAACAGCCAGGTTGGAAGGAAGCCAGTAATCAAACACTTCAGACTTGGGAAACCCTTCTGGTTTTTCAGACTCTTAATAAAGCCTGAGAAGAATACCAGTTTAGGGAGCGGGTGTCTTTGTTTTGGGGATGACTCACATCATTCAGTATTCATTCATTTATTTTTAAGTCATTCCACAAATATGTGGAAGGCACTTTTCTAGGAAGGGACCATGGGAAACACACAAATACATGGCCTTTACCCTCAAGAACTTTACAGATTTTTCCCCCTCAACATAAGCATTCCTCTTACTTTAGTTTAATGATCAGCAACCTAACAAATTCAACGTTCTCTTCCTCACCTTGAAACAAACAAATTTCTTCTCAGGAGTATATTTTCAAGAGAGCATGAGATCAGCCCACTTATTCAAAGAATGATTCAAAGACTCCTACTTTTAGGAGAAACTAAAAAGACACAATAGAGAAGAAATATTTGGGTTTTGAGAGACAAAACAGTGAACTACAAGGACTACTTAAAATTCATATGACTGTGGGATCAATGCGTACATTACACTAGGGGAAAAAGGGCATAGAACGAATTATGAAGGGTCAAGATCAATGAGACCATTTAGACATGGTTTTAGAAGGGCTAACGAAATGTTCCATGTCTCTCACAGTTATCTGTAGACCTATTAGATGGAAAATCAGCAAAGATATAGAAGGGCTCAGTAACATCATTCAGCAACAGGATCTAATGGGCAATTACAGAACACACCACACAGCAGAATACACGTTCTTTTTAAGCACCCATGGACAATATATTCACCAAGATAGACTGTATCCTGGATCATAAAACATTACCTTAACATATATTAAAAAAAGAGTATGTTCTCTGACCATAATGGAATCAAACTAGAAATCAATAACAAAAAGATAATAGGAAAAAAATCTCCAAATACTTAGAAATTAAAGCACTCTAAATAATCCATGGGTCAAAGAAGAAGTATCAAAGGACATAAAAAATACTTAGAACCAAATGAAAATATAACATACCTACATTTGTAGGATGATGCTACAGCAGTGATGAAAGAGAAATTTATAACACTAAATGCTTACATTAGAAAAGAGGAAAGGTCTTCAATCAATAATCTAAGCCCCTACCTTAAGAAACTAGAAAAAGAAGGGCAAAATGAACCCAAAACAACCACAAGAAAGGAAATAGTAAAGATAAGAGAAAATAAATGAAACAAAAAGCTGACTCTTTGAAAACATCAGTAAAATTGATAAGTCTCTAGCAAGACTGACAAATATAAAAAGAGAGAAAACACAACTTGCCAATATCAAGAATGAAACCAAGGCTATAACCACAGATCCTAAAGCTGTAAAAGAGGACAACTGGGAACATTACAATTCTGTGCACATAAAGTTGACAATTTAGATGAAATGGAATAATTCCTTGAAAACCACAAACTACTAAAATTCACCCAATATGAGACAGAAAATCTGAATAATCTTATGTCTATTAAAGAAATGTAATCTGTAGCTAAACACTTCTGAAAAAGAAATCTCCAGGACTAGATGGTTTCACTGGAGAATTTTACCAAACATTTAAAAAAGCATTAACATAAATTCCTAACAGTCTCTTCCAGAAAACAAAGAGGGTGAGTCATTTTATAAGGCCAGTTTAATTTAAATACCAAAATCAGACAAAAATAGTACCAAACAAAAAGCCAAAGACAAATATCCCTCATGAATATCATCATAAAAATTCGCACAAATTATTAGCAAATGAAATCCATCTATATAAAAAAATGTTTATACAACATGATCAGGTGGGATTTATTCAGGGAATGCAAGCCTGTTTCAATATTTGAAAATCACTCAATGTAATGTACTGTATCAATAGCTAACAAAAAATTATGATTGTATCAATCAATGCAAAAAAAACTTGTAACACAATTCATTTTGTCATTAATACATTAATTTTTCTATTGTCATTAATAAAAACATTCTCAGTAAATTAGGAATAGAGGTTGTGATGGTTAATTTTCTGTGTCAACTTGACTGGACCACGGGGTGCCCAGACATTTGGTGAAACATATGTCTGTGAGGGTATTTTGGGGTAAGATTAACATTTGAATCAGTAGACTGAGTAAAGCACATTGTCCTCCCTAATGTGGACGGTCCTCATCCAATCAACCGAACACTTGAATAGAACAAAAAGGCTGAGTAAAATCCTATCCTATTGATTCTGGTTCAGTTTTTCTGGAGAACCCTGACTAATAGAGAAGGGAAAATTCTTCAATTTGACAAAGAGCATCTATAAAAAACCTACAGTTGACATCATACTTAGTGGTAAAAGAATGAAAGCTTTTTCCCTAAAATTGGAAAAGAGACAAAATTGTCTGCTCTCATCATTCATATTAAACATAATACTAGAAGTCCTAGCCAGTGCAATAAGGTAAGAAAAGGAAACAAATTATATACTGGTTGGAAGAGAAGAAATAAAATTTTTTCTATTTGCAGGAGATATTGTCTAGAAAATCCCAGAAAATCTGTTTAAAAAAGCAAGATCTCAGGATATGAGATAAACAAAGCTCAATTGTATTTTGATATATTAGCAACAAACATGTAGAAACCAAAATTTAAAACACAATACCATTTATAACTTATAATTATTCCAAAAAAGTGAAATACCAAGATATTAATTTAAAAAACATGTACATGATCTTGATGCTGAAAATTACAAAACTCGGATAAACGAAATAAAAGAAGATCTAAATAAATGGAGAGGCATACCATGTCCACAGATTGGAAGACTCAATATAGTAAAGATGTCAATTTCTCCAAAACTGATTTATACATATAATGCAAGTCCTATCAAAATCCCAGCAGAATTCTGTTGTATACATAGACAAGCTTATTCTAAAATTTTTATGGAAAGGCAAAGGAACTAGAATACCTAAGACAATTTTGAAAAAGAAAAATAAAGTGGGAGAAATCACTCTACCAGAAGTTAAGATTTACTATATACAGCTATAGCAATCACAGCAATGTGCTATTAGCAGAGGAAAAGACTCAGAGATGAATGCAACAGAGATTCCAGGAATAGATAAACACAAATACACCCAACTAATAACTTCTTTTTTAAAAAAAATTCCAACTGATTTTTAACAAAGGGGAAAAGCAATTCAGTGGACGAAGGAAAGGTTTGTTTATCTGTTTTTAACACACTGTGCTGGGCATCCATAGGCAAAATAAGCCTTCATCTAAACCTCACACCTGATATAAAAATTGATTCAAAATGACTCATACGTTTAAATGTAAAACATAAAACTATAAAACTATTACAGGAAAACATGAGGAAATGTTTGGGATATAGGACTAGATGAAGAGTTGTTAGACGTGACAACAAAAGTACGATTCATGAAAGAAAAATTTGATAATTAGACCTCATCAAAAGTAAAAATCTTTGTTTTGTGAAAGACCCTGTTAGGAAGATGAAAAGACAAGCTATGAACTGAGAGAAAATATTTGTAAACCACATATTAGACAAAAGTCTTACATCTAAAATATACAAAGAACTCTCAAAACTCAAAAGTAAAACAAACCAATTAGAAAATGGGCAAAAGACATGAACAGACATTTCAGTGAAGAAGAGATATTAACGACAAATAAGTACATGACAAGATGTTCAACCTCATTAGCCATTAGGGAAATACAAATTAAAAACACAGTGGTATATCACTACACACGTAAAAAATACTGATAATACCAAATGCTAGAGAATGCAGAGAAACTTGATCTCTCAGACATTGCTGGTGAGATGTAAAAATGGTATAGCCACTATGGAACATAGTTTGGCAGTTTCTTACAAAAGTAAACTTGAACTTTCTATCAGACCCAGCAATCTTATTCTTGGGCATTTACCCAGATAAATAAAAACTTATGTCTATACAAAAACCTGTACATGTATGTTCACAGTAGCTTTATTCATAGCAGCAAAAAAGTGAAAACAATTCAAATGTCCCTCAATGTATGAATGGTTAAACAAACTGTAATACATCCATACAATGAAATCCTATTTAGCAATAAAAAGGAATTATTGATACATGTAAAAAACTGAATGGATCTCAAGGGCATTATGCTCAGTGAAAAAAGTCAATCTCAAAAAGTTCCATAGTGTGTGATTCCATTTATAGAACATTCTTGAAATGACAAACTATAGTGATGGAAACCAGATTAGTGGCTACCATGGAACAGGGACTGGGGATAGCACAGGGGAGTTCCTTTGCAGTGATGGAACAGTTATGTATCTTGATACATGGATAAACAGCATAGAATATACACACACACAACCACACGTGAACACATATGAAATACAGTGAAAACTGAATAAGGTTTGTAGTCTAGTTGACAGTATTGTACTAATATCAATTTTCTGATTTTGATATTGCACTATAGTTATATAAGACCACCACTAGTGGAAGCTGGGTGAAGGGTACATGGAATGCTGTGTACTATTTCTTCAACTCCTTGGAATCTATAATTATTTCAAAATAAAAAATGCTAAAAAAAATTGTGTTCAAATGCTTTTTAAAAGAATCTCAAGCCCCCAAATAAGCTGTAGGCTGAAGAGATGGAAAAACTATTTCTGATTTAAATAGTTTTTTTCCACCAACAGAATTACTCTCTATTTCATGCCTACCTGTTGTTTCTTTAGTCCACTTTTCTTGAAGCCAACTAAATTTAAGCTTCTTGAGGACACAGCTATATTTTATTCATCCCTTTCAGTGCCTGCTGCAATACAGACATTAAAAAAAAAAACTACTAGTTAAGTTTTTAATTGAGTGAGTTATCTAATTCTGGCAAATCTGATACATTTCTAAAGAGAACTAGAATTATGCTACTCTGACTAGCTCTGTGACCTTGGTTACTTAGACCTCTCTGGATTCTGAGCTCCTCATCTATAGAATGGCGGTAAAGAGTACTGTGTCAGAGGACTGTTAGGAGAATTAAATGAGTTAATATATGCGAAGTACTTAGAATAGTGTCTGACACATAGGGAGAGTTCAATAAATGTTATTTTTCTAAACATTTTTAAAAATACAACTTTTAGGTGTTCTGGTCACATGAATGAAAACAATAAATCAGTAAAACATTTAAGTGTCCATTTCCTTTAACTTCTACTGGATTTAAATGAAAAGAAGTCTGTTTATGGGGTTTATAGAGGAAAAGCCCAAAATGCCATCTTAACAGTATCCATAATATTTAACCTTATAAAAATGACTACCTTGGGGCCTTCCCCGGCGGTCCAGTGGTTAAGACGCCGCGCTCCCACTGCAGGGGGCGCGGGTTCAATCCCTGGTCGGGGAGCTAGGATCCCGCATGCCGTGTGGCACGGCCAAAAAAAAAAGACTACCTTGCTACTGCATTCAGGTCTTAAGTTCCAGATCCCACTAATTTCTAATAGCAAGAAAATATTATATGTAAAATGCTAATTAATAAAAGTACAGTCTAAAGATTTCAACCTTATATACATTATGTGACACTCACTCAACTGACTTATTAATCTTTCACTCTTCTTAAAATGACCTTTTCCTATTCTCTGACTCATTAGCTCTTATCCATCTTTGCTTAAATGTCATCTCCACTCTCAAGCCTTATCCAGCTCCCCAAAGAGGACCAATCACACTGCAACCACCCAGCTGTGGGCAAGACTGCTGTCCACTGTGCTTACTTACTTTTATACTTCCAACACACAGTATAAATCCTGTCACAGAGTAGGGTCCTTGACAAGTATCTGTGAATGAATGAACCACTGAGTTCTTCTTGAGTGTATACTGAAAGTCATGCTTTCATGACTTTAGTATCATGGGAGTGATACTCCCACAGCAATTTTCACTTACCACCATAAGGCACTTGGCACACTACATTATAATTACTTTCCCATTTGTCTCCCCCACTAGAGTGTAGGCTCTTTGAGGGAAGGGCCCACAGCTCACCCAAGCACAGTGACTGGACCATTCATCAAAGATACGTACTGAGAGGCTACCAAGTGCCAGGCACTGTTGCATCAGTATAACGAACAAGGCAGTTGCAGTTTCTTATGGAATGACAAACACATACATAAAAAAGATAGCTTTTTATTGGGATTAGTACTATGAAGAAAATAAAGCAGGGCAGTCTGACAGAGGGATGAGGACATGAGCTGGAGGAAGGGCTAGTATCAGGATAGGCTTTTGTGAGGAGGTAACATTTGAGCTCAGAGAACAAAAAGGAGCCAGTCACGTTTACAGCAGGGGTGAAGAGCCCCATGCACAGGGAATGGCAAGTACAAAGGCTCTGAGACAGGAATCAGCTGGGTTTGTTGGGAAAAAAACAAACAAACAGGCAGGTCTGGCTGGCACACAGTAAACTAGGGGAAGAGAGGAGGAGAAGAGGTCAGAGAAGCAGGTTGGGCTAGAGCGTACAGGCTACACTGAGAAATTTGGACTTTCTTCTAAGAGCACAGAAAACCGCTGGATGATTTTAAGTGTGGAGTAACAGAATCTGATGTATGTTATAAAAGAAATCACATTGGTTGTTAAGTGGTGAAGCAATTGCTGGGGGTCATGAACTTCCTTCCATAGGCAGACAAATTAAGAGGCTATGCAGTGGGGGTGGGGTGGCGCTGGATGGCGTGGGGCAGAAAGATGGACAGAAACAGACAGAAGTCACGATAAATTAAGAAGACATGGTTGGCAGGCCTTGTTATTGAACAGGGCAAGTAGGTGTGGCAGAGAGGAATGAAAGATGTCTCCTGAGGATCTGACTTGAGCAAGTTTACCAAGATGGGGAAGAGTAGGAAATATCTACTATCTTGAACCAAGAAACTTTCAGATGCCTATTGGATATACAAGTGGAAAAGTAGTACATGTTAGGCACTTAATATAGACTTTCAGTAACTAGCACTTTGAGGATGATAGACTCACCTAAAATCAAACATATAATATAGTATTCCAAACATGACCAACTCTATTTACTGCTTCCAAGGTTACAAATGTAAAATAGTAAGCGATTGAAATGACGAGAAATCTCAGTTCATTTGATAAACGATGTCGTTTTTGGCTGCTACTGACGCTCCCTGACCCAGATTTTTAATTCAGCAAAGGTGCTGAATTTTATGTTAGAAATTTTAGACAAATGCTGTAACTCAATTCCGGTATTTGTGCCACTTAGAGAGGGTCTTAAAAACACTGGAGGGCTTCCCTGGTGGCGCAGTGGTTGAGAGTCTGCCTGCCAATGCAGGGGACACGGGTTCGAGCCCTGGTCTGGGAAGATCCCACATGCCGCAGAGCAGCTGGGCTCGTGAGCCACAATTACTGAGCCTGCGCATCTAGAGCCTGTGCTCCGCAACAGGAGAGGCCACAACGGTGAGAGGCCCGCGCACCGCGATGAAGAGTGGCCCCCGCTTGCCACAGCTAGAGAAAGCCCTCGCACAGAGATGAAGACCCAACACAGCCATAAATAAATAAATAAATAAATAAAAAAAAAAAAAAAAAAAAAAACAAACACTGGAGAGGTGAGGTGCCGAGAGGAGCAAGCAATGACTCACCAAATCACTTTTACTCAAAGATAGGAACATGCCATATATGAAGCAACTGGGAGCCAAAGGTTTTGATGCTTTTGGCCATGATTCACATTTTAAAACTCATATTTGTTAAGATATAATTTACACAGAGTAAAATTTACCCTTTTTAGCGTACAGGTCTGAGTAATGACAAATGCATACAATTAAGTAACGACCACCATCACCAACATCACCACTACAATCAAGATACAGAACGGCTTCTCACCCAAAAAAGTTCTTTCAAGTCTTTTTGTAGTCAGTCCCTCCCCCACCCCTGGAGGGTGAAAACCAATGATCTATGTTCTGTCCCATTATCCTTTTAAACTCAAGAACAATCTTATGAACTTATGACTCTTATCCACAGGATGCCTGGCAAAGCCATATTTCTTGAAAAATATGATATGTGTAACACCAGAACCACCTAAAAAGTATTTAATGCCCTTGTAAAAGAAAAAACCATCCACTCCAATTACTAAGGATTAGATTCAGGCCTCCAAAACAGAGTTTATAACTTTCCTCTAAGATGCTTTTTGTCTAGTAATTGGCTTGGATGAAACAAGCATGACTTTCAATATACACTCAACAAGCAGATTTACACATTTTTTCCTCAAAACAACCTGATGTTTTGGATTACTATCTCATTCAAAGAGTTAAATTAAGATATAAAGCATTACATACACTCACAATGGTTTTATATATGATTTTCTATAACAGGAAACTGGTAAATACGAATTTGATTAATTTTCTAAGTCAATCTCATTTGCAAAATTCTGTAATAATACTTTTTTAATAATACTGTTCCTCTTATTTTAATTATCCATTTTGAATTTTAAAAATATTCTATTTTGACAAATATACATGACACTTAATTTTGAAATATATACTATCATTATTATTCAATTAGATCAGGCTTTGTTAAATCTACTAAAGCAGATACTTAATTTGATCTGTTGGGATCTATTTAAATTTTACATTCTTATTTAGAGGGAGTGATGTTTAGTGTAATTTATTTTAAAAGTAATTTATTAACTGATTCTTAATTGGCCTGAATGAATGAACACATCTTCCATGGTGAGCCAGAAATGGTGGTATACAGTCCAGTGGTTAAGGCCTTGGGCTTTGGAATCAGAAAGACCTGGATGCTAGACCTAGCTCGGTTATTTACTGATTATGCATACACTCTGGGCAAGTAACTTCTTGTCTCACAAAGCCTCACTTCCCTCCTCCATTAAATGTGCATAACAGTACTACCCACCTCATACAGCATGAATGCCAGTACTTAGGACCAGGTCTGGTACATGTAAGTGTGCTCAATAAATGTTAGCTAGTACATACTGGATGGAATTTCCATTTAAAAAACATTGAAATGTTCTATTATTCAGCATTTGCCCTGAAACAACAAGGAAAGTGACTTTATTTATATTTTATAGATGACAAAGTGAGGCACAGAGACAGTTGAATGGAGAGCAGACTTACTGGCCCAGGTGCATACAGTTAAAGAGAAGCAGAAAGTCACCTGGTTGTTCAGACAACTCAAGTAATTTAAAGTCTGATGCTACTATAGTTTCTAAAAATGGGGTTTTCTTTTTTTTTTTAAGAAGTAAAGAAGAAATTTTGATGAAAATCATAAGAAAGCTAAGGATGCACAAAAACAGACATATGGATCAATGGAACAGAATACAGCCTCCAGAAATAAACCCAGGCACCTGTGGTCAATTAATTTTTGACAAAGGAGTCAAGAACATACAATGGAGAAAAGACAGTCTCTACAGCAAGTGGTATTGGGAAAGCTGGACAGCCGCAGGTAAATCAATGAAGTGAGAACACACCCTCATACCATACACAAAAATAAACTCAAAATGGCTTAAAGACTTAAATATAAGACATGATACCATAAAGCTCCTAGAAAATAACATAGGGAAAATATTCTCTGACATAAATTGTAGCAATGTTTTCTTAGGTCAGTCTCCCAAGGCAATAGAAATAAAAACAAAAATAAACAAATGGGACTCAATCAAACTTATAAGCTTTTGCACAGCAAAGGAAACCATAAACAAAACAAAAAGACAATCTACATACTGGGAGAAAGTATTCACAAATGATCGACAAAGGCTTAATTTTGAAAATATACAAACAGCTCATATACAAAAAAACAAACAACCCAGTCAAAAAAAATAGGCAGATCTAAAGAGACAATCCTCCGAAGAAGACATACAGATGGCCAACAGGTACATGAAAAGATGCTCAACACTGCTAATTACTAGAGAAATGCAAATCAAAACTCACACTAGTCAGAATGGCCATTATCAAAAAGTCTACAAATTATAAATGCTGGAGAGGGCGTAGAGAAAAGGGAACCCTCCTACATTGTTGGTGGGAAAACAGTATGGAGGTTCCTTAAAAAACTAAAAATAGAGTTGCCATATGAGCCGGCAATTCCACTCCTGGGCATATATCCAGAAAAGACGAAAACTTTAATTTGAAAAGATACATGCACCCCAATGTCCATAGCAGCGCTATGTATGATAGCCAAGACATGGAAACAATGTAAGTGTCCATCAACAGATGAATGGATCAAGAAGATGTGGCATATACATACAATGGAATATTGCTCAGCCATAAAAAAGAATGAAATAATGCTATTTGCAGCATCATGAATAGCACTAGAGATTATCACATACTAAGTGAAGTAAGTCAGACAGAGAAAGACAAATACCATATGATATCACTTATTTCTGGAATCTAAAAAAATGATACAAATGAACTTATTTACAAAATAGAAACAGACTCACAGACATAGAAAACAATCTCACGGTTACCAAAGGGGAAGGGAGGGGGGAAAGGATAAATTAGTTTGGGGTTAACAGATACAAACTACTATATATAAAATAGATAAACAACAAGGTCCTACTGTATAGCACAGGGAACTATATTCAATATCTTGTAATAACCTATAATGGAAAAGAATCTGAAAAAGAATATATATATGTATATATAACTGAATCACTTTGCTGTATACCTGAAACTAACACAACACTATAAATCAACTATACTTCAATTTAAAAAAGGCAAAAATATTCAAAAAGAAAAATAAAATAAAGTTAGTGCCATTTACAGTTTTAAAAAAAGAAAGCCAAGGATGAATACAGGAGAGATCTGCATGTTGTTCTTAACCATTAACTTCGTGTGTGTGTATAAGGGAATTTCATTAAGTGGGAGTTCATTTTGTGAAGCCAGCCACATCAAAGCAACTGACTGGATAATGTTCAGGTTTGAAATAATTTTGAAAACTCAGTTTAAAACAGAAATAAGTATTTCACATTTCCCCCCTTTTCCCTTTTTATTCCTTTAGAAACATAATAGTCTTTTTTTTCCCTTCCACTCTTTATAGGCAAATTTATGGCACTCATAACATTTTAGACTAAGTTTGAAGGAAACTGAGAGGACATCCAGTCCAATCCTTTTGTTTTAAGGTAGAGAATGATGCCCAGAAGGGAACTAAAATAAAATAAAAGCCAAAGTGAGCCTGGGACCAAGTGTCCTAATGCCCCATCAGTTACTCTTTCTACTACAAGGGTATCAAAATACTTAGGCCGGGCAGTCACCGGAGCTCCTCCATGTCCACAGCAGACATCAGCCATCATGTCACTACTTCCTTCTCACCTTCACACCTTAGAGTCCTACAGTCACCACATTCAACCTGGCTGCTGCCATTGACAGTGGTCATGCCCCCAGTAATTTAGTAAATGTAAACCCAACATTTCCAGCTTAAAATGTGAAGACCTTTTTTCTTCCTTCCATTTTGTCTCAAGTTTCAGAAATAATTAAATCTTTAAGAGTAGTAATGATCTTTTAGGAAAACATATGAGTTCCACACTCTTAAAATGTGGTTGGAGACTGTGAGATAAACTTATTTTGTCAAAAATTTAAAAATAAATATAAGCAAAATTAATCTATGGTGATAGAAATCACCAGAAAGTGGCTGATTGGGAAGGGGCAGGTGGGGTGATGGAAATGTTCTATATCTTGATAGAGATGTGGTCAAACTATATACTTAAGATCTATGCATTTCACTGTTTGTAAATTACAGCTTTTAAAAACAATCTAAAGTACTCATGTAGACAATTCAGATTTTAAAATTCTCATCCAAGGGAGGGACCTGAATTGCAATCCAGCTGGTGAAAGGCAATGACCAAACTGATAGAGATCTTTCAAAATCATCGTAGCTAAATGCATTTTTGTTCAATTATTCATGAGAATAACACACACTGTGCCAGAACTCATGTATATGGAAAGCAAATAAAGAGTTTCTTTAAGGCTATGCAGATTAATGGATTCTGCCTTAAACAGGAATGAGAGTATTATTTAAGTACTGTGTACACTACTGTGATAACATATCTGCTGATCTGCATTGCCTACTGAAGTGCATTTAGCATTTAGTAATAGAACTTCATCCTAAAGACCACAGAGAACTTAAGAGTTTTATAGATAAGGAAGGTAAGGTTTTATACAGTGCACTAAAGCTTTCACATTTCTATTTTCTGTATTACTTTCCTATAAAAACTTGAGTGTGTATGACATTCTGCCCACTGCATATCATTTTCTGGTAACAGAGCTTTTTGTTTTTGTTTTTGTTTTTCTGTGCCTACTAGATTGCTAACTTAAAAAAAAATTTTTTATTGGGGTATAATTGATTTACAATGTTGTGTTAGTTTCAGGTGTACAGCAAAGTGCATCAGTTATACAAATACAGATATCCACTCTTTTTTAGATTCT
The DNA here is from genome assembly GCF_028564815.1 of Eubalaena glacialis. Lineage (NCBI taxonomy): Eukaryota > Metazoa > Chordata > Mammalia > Artiodactyla > Balaenidae > Eubalaena > Eubalaena glacialis. The sequence goes on along the minus strand of NC_083718.1, from coordinate 111,101,545 downwards.
TTTCCCATACAGGCCATTATAGAGTATTGGTAACAGAGTTTTGACAAAATAAGAAGAGTACTGAAAAGGAATAGAAAAAACTGGCTCCTCTCTGGCTGACAAGCAAGCACATGACGTTGGCTCAGAAACCACAGGTGGCTAGCAGCACAAATTGATTAAAGATAGTGCTCGGTTAGTCCTTATTGCCATGAGACAGAGGGGAGAAAAGGGCAAATTTAGAGTTCAAGTTATAGCTAGAAAGGGAAGACAAATTTCCCACCTCTTTGAGCAAAGTGCATTGAAATAAATTTTAGCACACGTTAGTAAAAGGTCTGGTATAGTATCTGGCGCACTGATGAATGGTAGCTGTTCAAGAAAACAATATGTCCTGTTACTAATGAAGGATCCACAGGAGAGTGACCTTCTCTCTCCTCCGATGCTCATACGTACCAAATCTGGCTTCACTCGGTGAGTCAGGGGGAAGGAGAGCCACATAGAGTACAAGGTGGTGAGTACCGTGGACAGCCAGGACTGCTGGACCTCCCGGCTTCTGGGAATGCGGTGAATATAGTATTCAGGAAACTAGAAGGAAATAGTGAAAATGCAAATCAACTGGGCCAGTGATACTGAAGTTAAACATAGTAACAGTTAACATTTGTACAAACAGGAAATGCTCTCTCAATTTTAATTTTCATTGGAAATATTTTTAAACTAAGTTATAAAGGCTTTTTCGTGCTTTATACAACACACATCACTGGGTTATGACAAAAAGTTCCTGAATATGATTCAAAATGTTAAAGTCAGTGTTGACAATAAGCTAGGGGAAATTTTCTATAAAATATGTTTCAGGCAAAGACCTTAACATACTTATATACAAAGAGTCCTTACAAATCAGTATAAGTAACCTAGTATCAAGATGGGCAAAGGAGATGGACAGACAATTCCAAACAGAAGAAACACAAACAGCCAATAAACATTTGAAAAGATCGTTAACAATTAAACACAAAAGAAAGCAATGAGTCATTTTTCACCTACCTAACTGGCAGAGATTGTGGATACTCAGCGTTTTTGAGGATGTAGGGAAATAGACATTTACATTCCCTGGGCAAATACATTAGCACAACTTTTTGGGAGGGCAATTTAGGAATATCTATCAGAATTGTGTGTCTACTTTTGATCCAGCATTACTGCTACCAGAAATACATCCCACAGATTTACCCACATGCTATCTACTTTATCACTGTTTGTATTTGTGGAAATTGGAAACAGCCCAAATATCCTCCAACAGGGATTGGAGAAGTCCATACAATAAAATATATGGAGACACATGAACAAATGACATAGATTTATACGAACAGATATGGAAGATGTGCCCAGATAAGTTGTTAAAGTGAATATACAAGTTGCAGGACAGTATGTTTAATATGATCCAGCGTGTATTAACAAATCACACAGCTGTATGTGTTTGTATACACATTGGTACACATATCAGTATTTGCATGAAGAAAATCTGGACCTGTTTGCCACAAACTGTATATTTGATGTGGAAGGGATTACACAGGGAACTGAACACCAGAAGGTGAGAATCACTGGGAGTTTCTCGCAGCCTGGCTACCACAAATGTTAAGTCAAGTCGGAGAGTAAAGGACTAAATACCTAATACATTCCTCTCCCCATCCCCCCACCTCTGGCCCTGAGGAACAATATGCTCCTAGAGAAAAGAACAGAAAAACCTTTTCCTAAACCAATGGAAGACACAAAACTACTGGTCCTACGTTTTTTCAAATTTAGAAAAAGGTGTGAGATTGTGTGTGGAGGCTTCTGTTATGCTCCAGGAGGGCATCTGTGTAGCTCCTATAAAAACGAAATCGGGCTGCACATGTGACCACTCTGTTTCACATATGATGGATATTCCCTCTTCCTTCCATACTACACCAGTGGGGAAAGACAGATCTGGACTCAATATGTTATTCACTATTTTTATTTATTTATTAATCATTTATTACATCAATGGTTTTTTTTCTTCCAAAGGATTAAGGTACTAAATGTTCAACTAGAAAATAATACTGAATAGTTCCCAAACTATAGACCATACAAGGAGCAGTATCCAAAAGGGGGCAAACTTGTAAGGAATCTTGTTGGAAGTTTGTGCTTGCCTAATTTGTGGAGATTATTAATTTAAAAACATGTAATGGGTAAAACAGTACTGAAACTGAGCCCCCCTAAAACTGAGTTTCCTTACTGAGTTTATGATTAATCTCTCTATCCAAATCTTTATTCCCTTTCTTGTCCCCTCTGACCTCTATCCTGTGCTAACTGAACACTTGTCCACCAGAGTCAGATGACTAAAATTGCTGTTGTCCATAACATCGTTAATGTACTAAAATTGCTATTATATATATCATCATTAACGTACAAACCCAGGTTGTTTCTCCAGGGCAAGATGAGCTAATGGACCCCCAAGCCACGGACCACCTGGTCTGAGCCTCATAAACCAGAACATCCCGACTCCCGAAACTATGATTAAGAAATGTCACAAGACAATTAATCCCAGCCTTTGTTCATCCCTTTAAAAAAAAAAAATCCCTAACTCAAAAGACCAAGTGGGAATGGATCTGAGGCTTGTCTCCCACACTCTTGCTTGGCCCCTTGCAATAAACCCTTACTTTGCTGCAAACTCTTGGCTGTCAGAGTTTGGCTTTCTGCACTGTGGGTACATGAGGCCTTGCTTGGTTTCAGCACTATAGAGCTAAAATGCCTAATCAGAAACCTTTTGGATCGGAAGTGTTCCGAACAGGTAATACAGGACATATACCATATATTACATAGTATCCACCGCTGAAGTTTGGAGAAGTAATCAAACATATTAACATTTCTATAGCAAAACACGAACATTCACACTAAGTGGGATAAAGACTATACTCCCCATGCCAATTCAAACCAGGTTTTACTGTCAAATAAACTTGTGACAAACTTGGAACTTTTTTTTCTCCCTCAGTTTTCCGAGCTTTCTAGGATTTCAGATCAGAGATTGTGGACCTGTACTACAAAATACATTTGAACCCAATAAGATGTCAGTATTATTATAGTAAAAATAACCCAATAGTGTCCCATTATAAAGGTTTTTTCAATGTTACTTCAAAAATCTGAGGCCTGATCTTAATATCTGTAATATTTTCTTCAAAAAACCATGGGTGTCTACCATGTCCCTTGAATCTTTTAAAGCTGTGAGCATATAACTTTTAAAAAATTTTATTTTATGGAAGTTTAGTTGATTTACAATGTTGTGTTAATTTCTGCTGTACAGCAAAGTGATTCAGTTATACATATTCTCTTTCATATTCTTTTCCATTATGGTTTATCACAGGATACTGAATGTAGCTCCCTGTTCTATATAGCAGGACCTTGTTGTTTATACATTCTATATATAACAGTTTGAATCAGCTAATCCCAAACTCCCAATCCAGCCCTCTCCCTATCCCCTCCTCCTTGGCAACCGCAAGTCTGTTCTCTATATCTGTGAGTCTTTTTCATAGATAAGTTCATTTGTGTCATATTTTAGATTCCATATATAAGTGATATCATATGGTATTTGTCTTTCTCTTTCTAACTTACTTCACTTAGTATAATAATCTCTAGGTCCACCTATGTTGCTGCAAAGGGCATTATTTCATTCTTTTTTATGGCTGAGTAGCATTCCATTATATATATATATATACACACCACATCTTCTTTGCTTATAGCTATGTAAAGAAGCAATGAACAATACTTTTGGGTATTTTTAGTGTCCTGAGGGGCTGGAAGGGGTGGTCAGTCTGACTCTGGCTCTGGAAGCCCAGCTCCTCTGACTCCATCTGAGCTCCAGAGAGGCAAACACAAAAGCCTGGTAGGGCCTACACAAGGGTCTAGAGACAGCTCTCTTAGACTTGGACATGGAAGAAAAGACATCTCGTCCCGGGGAGCAGCCTGTGGAAGCAGAGAAAATGGGTTCTGGAAGTCTCCAGTCCATTCCCAGAAGGACGGAAACTAGTGGAGGCATGTTCTGGGGTGCGACCTGAGGGTCCTCCTAGATGGAGACTAGAAAAACAGGCCTGAGGGTGAGCAAACAAGGTAGTGACTGAAGAGTGATGACCTGTCTTCTGACTTCTGGCTGCACCATGGAAGGAGCCCAACCTCAGCCTTCAGATCAGATGCTAGGCTGGGGAGGGGAGTCTTGGTTCCACTTGTGGGCTGGAGCTAACTGAGCCAATGACCTCATGCATACAGTGACCCACCACTCAGTTTGCACAGGATGGTCCCAGTTTATACCTGTAGTCCTGGCATAATTATTAATAGTACTCCCTTCTGCTCTCAGAAGTATCCCAATTTAAATGATAAAGTATATGGTTACCCACAGGGTGGGCAATGAGTAGGTTCTTTCTAGTGATAGGGAAGGAAATTTACTCAGAATAGCCCAAGGCAATGGGATGCAAGAATCTACATTACCATCAAGGACAAGAGTCTAAGTGGTAGCTGGGAAGAAAGCCAAGCTGGAAGTCCTACCAGTGAGATAAACAGGAAAACAGAGAGTTGGTGACCAGCGTGGGGAAATGGGGGTGGTGAGGATCGAGCCAGGCAAGGGGTCAGAACCATGACCCTGACTGGCAGGAGACCGGGGATGGGGGGAGGGTCCATATGGTACCCCTCTCTGGCTTATGGCTCTACGCTAGAGAGGCCTATACCTCCAAACCCCATCTAAGTCTTCGCCACATTATGACGCTTTGATAATAAGTTCAGGGAACTGGAAATCCTACCAAAAAAGAGATTTCTCTCCAAATCCAAGTCTCTTCCCACCCATTCCCCCACCAGATCAGTTCTCAGAGGCACCTTTCCCGACTGACCTTTCTAAATAACCCTGCTCCTCCCACCTGTACGCACACTCCTCTCTCCTCCATCACCAGGTTTGCTTTTTGTTTTAAAATTACTCTATTTCCTCTACTGGCATATTATATGTTTATTTACTGATACCTCCACGAGAATATAACTTACCTGAGGACACCAGGAACTTTAATCGTTGCAATCTCAGTGCTTGTAAGAGTATTTGGTTTACAGTTGGTGTGCAATACATATTTATTGAATAAATGATTCAATATGTTTTTGCATATTAATATAAAATAACTCAATCTTCCTGTCACCTAGCTGAGATGTTCTTAGACTGGGAATGCAGAAAGGACACAAAGGAGGTAATTTCACAGTGCTTAACCTGGGGCCTTATTTGTAAGGCCACTCAATAAATGGGTTGAACTGAATGGATGGAATTCCTGGGGCAAGAGGGAAAATGCCGGAGCAAAGCAGGGTATTGAGAGTTTATAAACAGCCAGAGTCAGGAGGCACCAAACCCTAAGGGGAGATGAGAAGGAACCAAAGACAAATGCCCCTCCCCATCAATGTGTCCTAGATACACAGCCCAGAGGGCCTCAAGGAACTTCTCAGCCCTTGTGGGTCCTCTCCCCAGAAAACAAGTCCATGAGAGAAGAGTGTCCTGAGGCTTGGAGGTCTGAGCACAGAGGGAAAGGGAGTCTGCTAGGTTAAAGCAAGCAGAGCCTTCCACTGTACACCTAAAACTTCTTGAAAAATTCTATGTCCACTGGTTCTGTATTAAACCTGCTATGCAGGGGTGCAGTCAAGTGGATGGAAACCTGGGGCCATCTTGATAGGGACAGAGCCCTCAGAATAGCTATGCCTGATACACAGAAGTTGGTGCTAGGGTATCTGATGTCCTGTATCACCTAGAAGAAATACTGAGAGCCAGGCCATGACAAAATCTTAAGAGAGTTTTTATTACTTTATATAGTTTTAGAAGATAATCAAATATATAAAGAAGTCAATGAGGAAAAATTATCAATAGAATGCCTGTATTTTGGTCTTCACTAAAGTTCCTTTGAAGACAAAGGAATGGGAGAGAGTTTCAGAGAGCTACAATTTAGGCTCGGCTATGACCAGCCATTCCTAGGGGTTGTGGCATCTAGAGAAATCCAAGTGAAGGCACCTTTATAGACATACTGTTTTTATTAGTCTGTACCTCTGCCTTGAGGAAACTGTCCCTGATCCTCTTCTATGTGCTATTAATGGGATGCAGGACACAAAGGATACTTCATCCATCATTTTACCCCCTGAGCCCCATCTCCAGACCCAACATTTGGTTTCAGAGTGGCCACATGACCCAAGCAGGGTCAGTCTTTTCCTGGATTCTTATAGAGACCCAGGGAAAGCTCTTCCTTTTAGAAATACCGTGGGCTGCTAAATGGGCCCTCAATAATCCATTCTACTGGGGCAAGAAATACATACTCGTTTTGGTATTCCTCTATTCACTAGGCTTTTCTGTAACAACTCAAAACTGAACTATCATATTTGCCACCAAAACATGCTATTCCTGTGTTCCCAAGCCAGAAATTGACAAATGAACAGTAGAACCTATCATAAACAGGTTTCCTGAATAGATGTGAAGATCATGAAGATCTATGTTGGGACTGGCACGGACGAGGGTTGGTGGGGGCCACTCTGAAACCAAATGTTGGGTCTGGTGATGGGGTTCAGGGGGTAAAATGATGGATGAAGCATCCTTTGTGTCCTGCATCCCATTAATAGGACATAAAAGAGGGTCGGGGCAGTTTCCTCAAGGCAGAGGTACAGACTAATAAAAACCGTATTTCTATAAAAACTGCCCCCATGTTTCCTTCTTCCAAAACCTCTACACACATTCCTACCTGCCCACCTATTCCCAACATCTCCGCTACTCTCGTGGTCCAGGCCATCACCACCTCTCACTGTGACTACTACAATTGCCTCTCAAGTCGTCTCTGCTTCTCCTCTTGCTCCCCTTCATTTTATCCTTTACGGACTCTCCAGAACGATCTTTTTATAATGTACAGCAGATCTTTCTTTCTCCCGCTTAAAGCCCTCCAAAGGCTCACCACTGCACTTGGGATAAGATCCAGGTTTCTTACAACTGCCTCCAAGGTCCCATGTAGTCTGGCGCTGGCTTATGTCTCTAGCCGCTCCCTGCTCGCTCCCTCCAACCACGCGGGTCTTCTTTCTGCTGTCTGAATGTGTCACCCTGCTCGCTCCCTCCAACCACGCGGGTCTTCTTGCTGCTGTCTGAATGTGTCACCCTGCTCGCTCCCTCCAACCACGCGGGTCTTCTTGCTGCTGTCTGAATGTGTCAGACTCGTTCCTTCCTGAGGGCCTTTTCTGTTCACTCTGAGCTGTCTGCCCTGCTCCCAGACTGTCTCATAGGAAGCTCCTTCCTGCAGGTCAGGTCTCGCTTGAACATTATCTCCTCAGAGAGGATGCAGCTCTCCCCCACCATCCCCTACCCCCAAATCATGGCTGCCCTCCACCGCACTGTCTTATTTCACCATCTTCACAGCAATTTATTGGTAACTCAAATTAACTTGCTCATTTATAGTTTGTCTGATTGCTGTCTGCCTCTCTCCCCAGAACGTGAGCTCCGTGAGAGGAAAGGACTTCATCTCGCTGCCTGCTGTGATCCTGACGCGCAGAATGGTGTTTCACACGTCATGGGTGCTCATCACTACTCGCTGAATAGATAAATGACTGTCGTTACAGTTTCTAGAAGTTCAGTCTGTGGTCTATGCTGGGGAAGATGCTAACTCCTTATCTCATAACATCTCAGGAATGTAAGAGACCAATTAATCGAACCTTCTCACTTCACAGGTGAGGCATCTGAACCTTCCCACGGGGACAGAGCCAGCAAGTGGTAGAGCCAGGACCTGAACCCAGGCGTTCCACGTGTCCTGAAATAGGCTGCTGACTCACCTTCATGAAGGCCGTTCTCGGTCCCTGTGCCTCCCTGCTGAGAAGCCTGCCCCCTCCAACACACAGTGAGCTGAGCCGGCTTCCTCTGGAGCTGTGCTCCCCGCCGCCTGTGGTTTCTGTGATAGCCAACCACCCATCCTGACCCACTTCCTTTCCCTTCTCTGTTTTGTAACTCACCAGCCCTATATATCTACAGCCTTCAACCCCCTGAGTGTGCTGTGTCTCTACCTGCTCTATGGGAAATGGGCCGCTGGCCTCCTCCCACCTCTCTGGGCTTTGTGCCCTGCTCTGTGCTGTAGGTTTGGCACCACTCCCCCACCTACCACTGTCACCAATGACTCCCTCCTCTGCCCGCGAGCCTCTCTGGGGAAAAAAAATCAGAAAAAAAAAAATATAGGGGCTTAGAAATCTTCAGACTTTTCTGGTGAACCTTAGGCCCCCAAGTCCCTTCTGGCAAGTTCTGCTGTTTTGCTGCTGCTCCTACCTGGCAGCCGACTGGGAAAGTATGCTTTAGTTGAGTCCTTGCTTTCTGTGCAGGTCAATGTGTATACCCTGCAGTATGTGCATATCTTGCAACGTGATCCAGTCTGTTTCACACAATTGGCAGTCACATAAAAGAGAAGAAAGACTCTTTCTCTCTTATTCTCCCTCCACCATGTAGTTAATGAAACATCCTTTCTATCTATCTATACAAGCTTCCTAATTAAGAAGTGGCAGGGACCATGTCCTACATTACTGTGTATGCCCACAGAGCCTCCCAGTGTTCCCCACACGTACTTGATTGATGCATAACCAAACCCACAGTGGCAAGACAGACAGCAAAGGTAGACTGCCTAAGAGTAAAAACAAATAACGTGGAGAAATGGATTTTTTTCAGGCTTCTAGTCTGTCTGGAATTATGTGAAACACTGAGTTAAATGCTAATAGTATATGACAACTTGTAACTTTCACAGTATCTTTCAGAATTACATCACTGCTGAAAACCACAAACATATCTGGCTTTAGATTTGTGACAAACTAAATAGAAGTTTATAGTGATTTAGATGGAAATAATTCCACCAAGGAATCCAAATGGCATCATAAACCACAACAGAGCAGGTCAAGTGGTCTATGAAGTCATTCTCTACTGTTACCACACACTGAAACGTACAATACATTTATTATTTAGTGAATGCCACGCTATTGCAGAATCTTGGAAACAAGACAAAATGAAAATGGTAAAATTTCATTCAACCAAAAATGGTTTCAGTTTTCCTTCATAACCGCTCTTTTAAAAATAGTGAAGAGTACAATATATAGTAAAAGCATGTTGGATGCTTCACCCAATCATTCTGAAATCAAGATGACCATAATTTACCACCCAAAAAAAGTTTTTATATGCATGTCCTTCAAGAACTTGGTAGATGCTCACTTCAACGTAGGTGATGATGAGGTACCATGAAGTGTCTTGGGATGAACGAGCCGTGGGTTCCAGGCTGGGTCCCGCTCAGATAACCAGCTCTGTCACCTTGGGTGAGTTAGCCTCTCTGGACCTCAAGTCTCTCACTGTGAAGCAAGGAGGCCTGGCTGAGATCAGAGATCCTCAACTAGCCATCATGATCCCACAACTGGTTCTCAAGCCTGTCTTGTCAGAGACAGGCTTCCTTTTACCTTTAAAATGGTATGAATTTAAAGACCGCTGTTCCAGGCCTGCCTCACGACTTGGGGCCACTCCTCACTTTACCTCGAGAAGCTCTTCCTTGCCTGGAGGTCTCAGGCTTCAGGGAAATAAAAAAGAAGTTTGTTCTTGAAACACTAAGGGGAGTCTGGTGCAAAAGATTTCTAAAGTCCTTCATAATGAATATTAGTATTCCTCTTTCCAGCCTTTTATTGCCCCTTTCTTTTGCCAGAAATAATCCAATTTTTCCTTTGGGTAACTCACTCTTGCTCACATTCTCAGCCAGATGGCTTTGGTGGGATTTCAGCCCCTGTCTCCTTAACCCCTAACCTGTAGCTGCAAGAGTAGGCCTGGAATGGCTTAAGCACCATGGAACAACACTCATCTCTGGCTACGATGATTAGCTGAAAGATGGGAATATAACCCAGTTGAAGACCATCAGGCAGGAGATATTTGCCAGGACTTCTGGGAAAAAGAAGCTTCACCTCTCCCTCTCCTACATGCTGTAAGACAGCTTCTTCTTCCTTAGATCTTTAGTGCAAAGATGTGAAGCCAGGAGGCGCTAATGCTTTTTGCTGCGCTGAGGGAAGAGCCTGGAGCTGCTGGAGGCAGCACTGGGGAGCCTGACGGGAGGATGCTGCAGAGGATAGAGCAGACACACCACTATCCTTGGTGGCCTCCCTGGGCAGCTGGACCAAGTCTTGCCAGAAACAACACTGAATTTTTCCCATTTCGTTGAGTCAAAAAATGCTCTTTATTGTTCAAGCCAGTTTTGAGTTTAGTTTTATGTCACTTGCAGTTGAAATACCCTTCCTTTTAGCTTTACAATGGTATGAATTTATTTATTTTTAAAATATTATTTACTTATCTGGCTGCACCGGGTCTTAGTTGTGGCACGTGGGATTGCCACGTGCAGGATCTTTAGTTACGGCACGCGGGCTCTTAGTTGCGGCATGCGGGATCTAGTTCCCGGACCAGGGATTGAACCCAGGCCCCCTGCAATTGGGAGCATGGAGTCTTAACCCCTGGACCACCAGGGAAGTCCCTAAAAATGGTATGAATTTAAAGACTGCTTTCCTCTTCTTAAAAAGGAAAAGATATTAAAATCATAGATGCAACAAGTGTTTACAGCGCTGGCTATTAGAACTGTATTCTTCATTGTGAGCACAGATATACTCCCAAGAGCACCTACCAGGTGACAGGAACTGGGCTAGGAGCACAAAGGTAAATAAGACGTTTATAAAGAACTCACTGCAGTCTGGTGGGACAACACAGGACAACTAATAATTGCAATCAGAGAGACTGATACGGTAAGAGACATCATTATTAAATATAATGTTAGCACCAAGTAAGAAATGATGAATTGTACTTTGATAAACCCAGTCAGGCTTTATAGAAGAGATACTTTACCTAACTTGGAAGAATATGAGATTTACCAGGTGTAGCAGAGGAGGAAAAAAGTTTCTTCCGGCGTGTTCACAGCAGAGAGACATGAAATGGCATGGAATATCTGGGGAACTATATTTTGGCATGTAAAGAGGACAGAGCAGCAGAAGATGGACCTGGAGAGGTAGGGCCTTCAAAGCCATGCTACAGAGTGTGTACTCAAATCTAAAGGCAAAGAGGAGTTACTGAAGGATGCTAAAAAAGGAGAGTACTGTAATCAGATCTGCTTTCAAGAAATATCACTCCGGCAGTGACGAAGAGAATGGACAGAAGGGTGGCAGCTCAACCAGAGGAGGAAAATCATTTGAGAGATCACTGAAAGACACCAGGAGAATGACGTTGAAGGCCTGAAGCAGGGGTCCCCAACCCCCGGGCCACGGACCGGTGCTGGTCTGTGGTCTGTTAGGAACCGGGCCGCACAGCAGGAGGTGAGCGGGCCGCCCCCCATCGCTCGCATTACCGCCTGAGCCATCTGCCCCAACCCGCCCCCCGCAGGAAAAGTGTCTTCCACGAAACTGGTCCCTGGTGCCAGAAAGGTTGGGGACCGCTGGCCTAAAGGATACTTACAACACTAAGCTGAAGGACTGGAGAGGGCAAACAGCGGGAAGCAGGGATTTAAGGAGGCTGGGGAGCTTGGGGTGACTCTCAGGTTTTTAGGGGAGTGAACGGTAAAAGGGGAAACAGACTGAGAGCATACCGTTATTCACTGTGGTTCGGTTTTGAGCATAATTTTGTGAGTCAGTAAAACACTCTCTAAGTACAAAATATATCCGTGTTAGAGAATATGTACAGGTAATTGTCAGGTTGAAATGGGATAGACAGGGGTTTGTACTGGGAACTTGGCCAATGAATTCACTTGGCAGGCGGGCAGACAGAGCAAGACAACTGGGAATCTCAGAAAAGGCAGTGCTGGGAAACCTAGATTCCAGGCAGGCGCCGACAGGTCCCAGGGCGGCCTGGCCTGGAGCAGCAGCCTCGCTTGTCTTTGACAAGTCAGACTTGACAGCCAGTTGTGGGGTCAAGGACGCTAGTTGAGGATCCCTGATCTCAGCCAGGCCTCCTTGCTTCACAGTGAGAGACTTGAGGAGAGGCTAACTCGCCCAAGGTGACAGAGCTGGTGATCAGCAGGACCCAGCCTGGAACCCATGGTTCCTTCATCGTAGGTCACTTCATGGCACTTCACCCTCTACCATGACTCGAGCATCTTTCACGTCCTTGAAGGACAAGTGAACACCCTCTGCACCCGCTCTTCCACTTTTGCTTCCCTCTAGTGCTCAGCTCGCTGGTCAATCCTGGCTAAAACCAACACCTGTCATCCTCACTACTTGTAGCACTCAGAATTATGTTGTCCCTGGCGGGATTGCAACTACTGGCTCCAGAATTATTTCCTGGAGCTTAAAGGCTAAAAGGGACCAAAAAAAATCTCCATTTGTGCAAAAGGAAGGATAAAAGGAAACAGGCCACATCCTGATTTTGTGACAACAACAAAAAAGAAATTATTGTATGTTTGGGCCCATAATATAAGTATGAATTTTAAAAATATGCTATTTATGGAAATGTTTAAATTCAAACATTGGTTATTAGAATGTCTTTAATTAGCTTTAAAAGAGAAACAATAGCACCGTATTGTAAAATGTTACTAGCTCTGCATGTTGTAAGAATCCCATACAAATTTCACTGGCACAGGGAAAATGGTCAAATTACCTTAGAGCTGAAATAACTGCAAGACATTATTCACAGTTATTTCAATACCATCAATTCAGAATCTGATTCAAAGAAAGTTTAACCTAACATGCCTTTGTTGTAGAGATGGAGGATGGGAAAACTAAGATTTGGGAAGGAATTTAAGAGATTAAGCTACTTAAATACTTTAGAACCATATATAACATCTATCTCAAAATCATCATTTATTCACTGAAACAGCGACATCACAGGATCTCTGTGTGCAATAAATTTCAAATACTTTCTATTTTTCACGCATCTAGAATGATCATCTTCCAAATTAGAGTTTTTTTTTACTTTTACCTATAACTGAATATAGTTAAGGTCCATTATAAAGAGGAAAAGTGCATATATACATTAGTCACACTCAAAAAATGTAAAAATGTTAAACTATAAGTTGTAATACACAATTTAGAAACTGAAACAAAACCTCACAACTGCAATTACATAGTTCACAAACTTATTTCTTTTAGAATTGCTTGGGAATTATGAAAGAGAGATATCAAATGCATTAGCATTAGATTTAGAAGTCTCAGCAGTTAAACACAGTCTTAGTTCACTGTGTGAACTTAGCAGCCCACCTGGTGGAAAATAGCAGGTGTTGTTAAATGGAAGCACGTCATGCTAATTTCAGAAGTACTAATAGATAAATCCTGCAATCACGAAACTGTCACTGAATCATACATACATATGGGCTAAGAGATGAAACCAAAAGATCCCTATTTATTAAAGTAAAAGAAAAACTAATATGCTTCCAAAATACAATTATACTAGTCCCAAAATATTAGTGCTGATGATACGTGGGTTATTTAGAAAATTATTACTTCCACTGGGGCTTTTATCTCTTCTCAGCTTTATTTCTTCAAAATAACAAAAAAAACCAAAAAACTTGCATTGTTTTCTAATTATAACTTAGAAAACACAGAAAATGTTCAAACAAAACCAAAAATGAACCATTATTCATAACTCAAAATGATCCCTACACCTTCTTTGTACAACCTTAAAAAATAATCAGATCACTTAAATCCTTTCTGCAACTGAAAACATTCTAAGATGGTCTCAGGCTTCTACAATTGAAATAATTTCTCGTCTTGTAATTTAACCAACTGCTTTCCCAATCTCCTGTCATGTTCTTGTCAAACACTCCCTTCATTTGTCTGAGCAAGTCCTCCACTTTCCACCTTCCTGCACTTTTTCCCATGTTCGCTCTTCATATTCCCCTACCCTTTTGGAACTCTCCAGCCCAGAGAGTCTCCCTCCTCTGCATTCAAAGCAGCATTTTCTTTTCTCTCTCTAGGCCTGCTGAACATGGCTGTCTTCACACTGGAACTCCCTTCACTGCCATCCTGAGAAATCCCCTTGCTGCTCTCTTGGGCTGGCGCCCAGATTCTGGGACTGGCGTCTTCCTCCTTCTTGGGTTTCCCTTGTTTTGGTGGAGCACATCCTCTGTGAAAGGGTATATGGGGAATCAGTTTGAGGACATTTCTCCACTGTCATTCTGAATGTCACTGGAACCCCCAATGTGACTCCTTTCCTTTTTCTTTCTGGATGTTTTTGGAATTTTTCTCTTTATCACTAGTTCTGAAATAGTATGATGATATATCTTATTGTGACTACAGTTTAACAAGGCTGGGGATAGTCCTTTAGTTCGAAGGTTATGGCCTTCCAGTGCCGGGAATTCTGCTTGGGTCACTTGTTTTAAAAAAAATTTTCCCATGTCCTTGTTCTTTTTAGATAGTACACCGTCGACATCCAGTTTAATTATTTAATTTTCTTACCTTTCCTCTACTGTATTTATTTTTTTGTTCTGATTTACAACAGAGCTCTTGAATAAGATCTTCCAATTTTTTTTTATTCCTACAGTTACAATTTTAATAGCCAAAGGTCTTTCTTATTCTGTGAGGATTTAAAAAGAATAGATCTCATTTTTTTTTTTTAAGACACAACGTCCTCTCATTTCTCTGAGGATATTGCTTTCCTTTAATACCCATCCCCCAGCCCCCCACATTCCTTTTCTCAAAGTTCCTTTCCCTGTTTTGCTTTCTCTTATGAATGGGACTTTCCTCCAATGGCTGGTAGTCTGTGGATGCCGGTTCAAACCAGTAGTTCTCAAGAAAGAGGGGGAGATTTCTCCCCCCAGGGACATTTGGCAAGGACAGGAGACATTTTTGGTCACCCGTTACATTTTTGGGAGTGAGGGGTGGGAAGGGGATGGGTGCTACTGGCCTCTAGTGGTAGAGGCCAGGGATGCGGCTAAACATCCCACAGTTCAGAGGACAGCTTTCCAATGAGATTTATCTGGCCCAAAAAGTCAACAGTACCGAGTCTGAGAAACCCTGGTTCCTATTAAAGAATGAGGCACTAAAAGGAAGACAGAAGCTCTGCGTGCTGGGTAGAACTTGTCAAGTAGAGGATAAAAATAGTCAGGACTTGACCACTTCATTGGGGGAAATCCCAAGTGTTGGAATCTATAGTTCTCTTCTCCTGAGCAAAGCATTTTCTTCAAAGCTAATCTTTCATCTCCTATCTGGGGGAAATACATGAACATATTGGAAAGGAGACCTAAGTGGTGTGTGTTGAGGGGACAGGGGTAGTTATTTACATTGTTTAAACCCTGGGTTTTCAGGGCAATGTCTTATCCCATTCATAATTTGGCTTGTTGTTCCTAAAGCCAAAACCTCTTTATTCAACTTTTCCAGTGGGTAAATCTTGGGTTTTCTATCGGCATAGGGCAGAGGGGTTGGGAACCTAACTGGTCTATAGGCAGCCTTCAACCAAAAGGCTTCTTTTGAGCCCCACTGTGCACTCCAGGCTCCAGAGGTACCTGGTGCCTTTATTATTTTTTAGTCACTAGCACTGCCCAGTAACACTTTTATTAATTAATTCCTAAGGTTTCCAGTATTCATGCTTTTGCCTCTCCAATTGCAACAAAAAACTTCAGACAAAGGGCACTTCCTTTCCTTCCTTCTTCATAAAACATAGTCCAAATTCTGCATACAGAAACTACTCAATCAATGTCGACTTTTGATTTTCAAGAAGGATTTTACTTTTGGGAAGGCTTCTAGGGAGCTGTTCTACCTGTCTCGAACAAAGAAGAGCATATAAAACAAATACACCAGTACTACAACCTCAGCAAGGTGTTTGATGAATAAAGTCTTTAAATAAAAACACTCTCTACATGGAAAGACTGCTAGAAAGCCATATAGAGCCTTTTCAAACTCAAGAAAGGAAAATCATCCCTAGCAAGGATATATGATGTTTCTAAAAAAAGAATTGGAGACAATCTCTCCTCATCTTCCCCAAGCCAGATTAGTCTGTGATACATCAGCCCATTCTAAAGTTCAGCCCTCCTTGCTCTCTACTGAGAAGTAATGCAGGTCCCAACAGTGCAATGTTTAGCAGTGCACTGCCACCTGGTGGCAGCACGAGGGAATGACAGTGACATGGGCTGAGGAGGCAGCAGAGGAGAGTCCAATAACAGAAGTCCTTCAAAACCTGGAAGGATTTTCTAGGATGTTTCTGGAGCTTGAAGGACCTTTTGGGGTTGGAAGACGGGAAGAGAGGGAGAGCAAGGGAGGGGAGAGAAAAAAGGGAGAGAGACTACAAGTACACAGGACTTAGGAAATGGTTTTAAACTAGCAAAGGGAGGGCCTGGGCAGACCCTTTGAATCCCAGGTTGCATCCAGGTTCCTCCAGCCAATGAAGAGGCTGTTGATTCGCTTGGATGGTATGAAATATTATTTGTAAAGACACTTGGAGACTAGGATGCTCCACTGACAGATTTCCCAGGGTCAGGGATGGCAACTCCAGAGTTCTGCTCGATTTCTCTCTTTTCTTCGCATCTCATATCCAATCTGTCAGGAAATTCTGTTAACTCTACTTCCCAAAAAAAATCCAGAATCCAACCATTTCCTCCTATTCCTTATCCCTAGTGGTGTAAGCTACACTACCTCTTGTTTGGATTGCTTCAACCAGCTCCAAACTGGTCTCCTTGGTTTCACCCTCGAACCCTATAGTCTATTTGCGACACGGCAACCAGAGTGATCTGTTTAAAACAGCAGTCAGGCCGCTGCTCTGAGCAAAACCTTCCAACAGCTCCCTGTTTTCCTCAGAGCAAGAGGCGAAATCCTCACATTGGCCTACAAGGCCCTACACCATCTGGCCCCGCCCTACCCTCCCATCTCCTCTCTGGTGTCTCTCCCTACACTCACTCTGACCCTCAACCATCCACCAACACCCAGGAATGCCCCACCCTTCAGCTTTTCCAGACCACACCCTCTGCCTGCAATGCTCTCCTCCAGGTGTCCCCATCTTCTTGAAGCCCCTCGTCAGAACTGCAAATTTTTCCTCCTCATCAGAATTCCCATCCCCGCCCCATCCCTGTGCAATCCTCCCACAGCACTGATATAGCCTTCTTTTTTTTTTTTTCTTTCAGGCATTCTTGCAGACATGCTTTTATTAGTATTCTTGGAAAACACAGAAAGTGTCTAATGAGTCCAAATTATATTCTGAAATCCAAAATATTTGCTGATATAGCAAAAATGTTTACCTAAAAATGTATTCTTTTTAGAGAATTAAATTATTTCATTTGTTAATTCTTGCAGCAGACTAAAAATAGCCAAATTGATGATGAAGAACTTGGGGTACATTTGCTTCTATGAACAGAATGTGACTGAAGGGATGGAGTAAACAGAGAGTGAATAGAAACCTAAATGAGTTACTGCGCTTTAAATAATTGAAATTCCTAAATTACGTCTTACATTTTCATCCTGATAGCCTTCTAAAAAGCTGAGTGGTTTTCTTATTCACTATGTCTAGCCCTGCTGTCTTTCTGATCCAGCTCAAGTAGAGTAAGTTTCATGATGGCAGGAATTTTTTTCGTCTGTTTTGTTCACTGGTGTATCCCACTGCCTATAAAAATGCCTGGCAAATGAAAAGCAAATATTACATGTTGAATAAAAAAACAAAGTTAAAAAAAAACCCAGAATTCTCACTGATACTTCATCATAGATTTGGGGAAACTTGAAAATCTTTCTAAGTTTTTATACATCATAAACAGGTTTCTGTATTTACTCACATCATATTTAATGTCTCTCAATAAGATTTCACTATTGAGCTCATTTCCTTTTATTCAAGATCCTTTCCCAGCGTTTTTTTTTTTTCTTATTAGTCATCCATTTTATACACATCAGTGTATACATGTCAATCCCAATCTCCCAATTCATCACACCACCACCACCACCCCCGCTGCGTTCCCCCGTTAGTGTCCATACGTTTGTTCTCTACATCTGTGTCTCAATTTCTGCCCTGCAAACTGGTTCATCTGTACCATTTTTCTAGGTTCCACATATATGCGTTAATATATGATATTTGTTTTTCTCTTTCTGACTTACTTCACTCTGTATGACAGTCTCTGGGTCCACCCACCTCACTACAAATGACCCAATTTCGTTCCTTTTTATGGCCGACTAATATTCCATTCTATATAGGTACCACATCTTCTTTAGCCATTCGTCTGTCGATGGGCATTCAGGTTGCTTCCATGACCTGGCTATTGTAAACAGTGCTGCAATGAACATTGGGGTGCATGTGTCTTTCTGAATTATGGTTTTCTGGGTATATACCCAGTAGTGGGATTGCTGGATCATATGGTAATTCTATTTTTAGTTCTTTAAGGAACCTCCATACTGTTCTCCATAGTGGCTGTATCAATTTACATTCCCACCAACAGTGCAAGAGGGTTCCCTTTTCTCCACACCCTCTCCAGCATTTGTTGTTTGTAGATTTTCTGAGGATGCCCATTCTAACTGGTGTGAGGTGAACCTCACTGTAGTTTTGATTTGCATTTCTCTAATAATTACTGATGTTGAGCAGCTTTTCATGTGCTTCTTGGCCATCTGTATGTCTTCTTTGGAGAAATGTCTATTTAGGTCTTCTGCCCATTTTTGGATTGGGTTGTTCTTTTTTTTTAATATTGAGCTGCATGAGCTGTTTATATATTTTGGAGGTTAATCCTTTGTCAGATGATTCATTTGCAAATATTTTCTCCCATTCTGAGGGTTGTCTTTTCATCTTGTTTATGGTTTCCTTTGCTATGCAAAAGCTTTGAAGTTTCATTAGGTCCCATTTGTTTATTTTTGTTTTTATTTCCATTACTCTAGGAGGTGGATCAAAAAAGATCTTGCTGTGATTTATGTCAAAGAGTGTTCTTCCTATATTTTCCTCTAAGAGCTTTATAGTGCCCGGTCTTACATTTAGGTCTCGAATCTGTTTTGAGTTTATTTTTGTGTATGGTGTTAGGGAGTGTTCTAATTTCATTCTTTTATATGTAGCTGTCCAGCTTTCCCAGCACGGCTTATTGAAGAGACTGTCTTTTCTCCACTGTATATCCCTGCCTCCTTGGTCATAGATTAGTTGACCATATGTGCATGGGGGTATCTCTGGGCTTTCTATCCTGTTCCATTGATCTATATTTCTGTTTTTGTGCCAGTACCCTACTGTCTTGTTTACTGTAACTTTGTAGTATAGTCTGAAGTCAGGGAGCCTGATTCCTCCAGCTCCGTTTTTTTCCCTCAAGACTGCTTTGGCTATCCAGGGTCTTTTGTGTCTCCATACAAATTTTAAGATTTTTTGTTCTAGTTCTGTAAAAAATGCCATTGGTAATTTGTTAGGGATTGCATTGAATCTGTAGATTGCTTTGGGTAGTATAGTCATTTTCACAGTATTGATTCTTCCAATCCAAGAATATGGTATAACTCTACATCTGTTTGTATCATCTTTAATTTCTTTCAGCAGTGTCTTTTAGTTTTCTGCATACAGGTCTTTTGTCTCCCTAGGTAGGTTTATTCCTAGGTAGTTTATTCTTTTTGTTGCAGTGGTAAATGGGAGTGTTACCTTCATTTCTCTTTCACATTTTTCAACATTAGTGTATAGGAATGCAAGAGATTTCTCTGCATTAACTTTGTATCCTGCAACTTTACCAAATTCATTGATTAGCTCTAGTAGTTTTCTGGTGGCATCTTTAGGATTCTCTATGTATAGTATCATGTCATCTGCAAACAGTGACTGTTTTACTTCTTTTCCAATTTGGATTCCTTTTATTTGTTTTTCTTCTGATTGCCGTGGCTAGGACTTCCAAAACTATGTTGAATAATAGTGGTGAGAGTGGA
This sequence comes from Eubalaena glacialis, assembly GCF_028564815.1. Taxonomy (NCBI): domain Eukaryota; kingdom Metazoa; phylum Chordata; class Mammalia; order Artiodactyla; family Balaenidae; genus Eubalaena; species Eubalaena glacialis. Next base: position 111,081,754 of record NC_083718.1, on the reverse strand, counting down.
CATCCTTGTCTTGTTCCTGATCTTAGAGGAAATGCTTTCAGTTTTTCACCATTAAGAATAATGTTTCCTGTGGGTTTGTCATACATGGCCTTTATTATGTTGAAGTAGGTACCCTCTATGCCCACTTTCTGGAGAGTTTTTATCATAAATTGGTGTTGAATTTTGTCGAAAGCTTCTTCTGCATCTATTGAGATGATCATATGGTTTTTATTCTTCAATTTGTTAATATGGTGTATCACATTGATTGATTTGCATATATTGAAGAATCCTTGCATCTCTGGCATGCATCCCACTTGATGATGGTGTATGATCCTTTTAATTTGTTGTTGGATTCTGTTTGCTAGTATTTTGTTGAGGATTTTTGCATCTATATTCATCAGTGATATTGGTCTGTAATTTTCTTTTTTTTGTAGTATCTTTGTATGGTTTTGGTATCAGGGTGATGTTGGCCTCATAGAATGAGTTTGGGAGTTTTCCTTCCTCTGCAATTTTCTGGAAGAGTTTGAGAAGGATGGGTGTTAGCTCTTCTCTAAATGTTTGATAGAATTCACCTGTGAAGCCATCTGGTCCTGGACTTTTGTTTCTTGGAAGATTTTTCATCACAGTTTCAATTTCATTACTTGTGATTGGTCTATTCATATTTTCTATTTCTTCCTGGTTCAGTCTTGGAAGGTTATACCTTTCTAAGATTTTGTCCATTTCTTCCAGGTTGTCCATTTTATTGGCATAGAGTTGCTTGTAGTAGTCTCTTAGGATGCTTTGTATCTCTGCGGTGTCTGTTGTAACTTCTCCTTTTTCATTTCTAATTTTATTGATTTGAGTCCTCTCCCTCTTTTTCTTGATGAGTCTGGCTAATGGTTTATCAAATTTGTTTATCTTCTCAAAGAACCAGATTTTAGTTTTATTGATCTTTGCTATTGTTTTGTTTCTATTTCATTTATTTCTGCTCTGATCTTTATGATTTCTTTCCTTCTGCTAACTTTGGGTTTTGTTTGTTCTTCTTTCTCTAGTTCCTTTAGGTGTAAGGTGAGATTGTTTATTTGAGATTTTTCTTGTTTCTTGAGGTAGGCCTGTATAGCTATAAACTTCCCTCTTAGAACTGCTTTTGCTGCATCCCATAGGTCTTGGATCATCGTGTTTTCATTGTCATTTGTCTCTAGGTATTTTTTGATTTCCCCTTTGATTTCTTCAGTGATCTCTTGGTTATTTAGTAACGTATTGTTTAGCCTCCATGTGTTTGTGTTTTTTACGTTTTTTTCCCTGTAATTCATTTCTAATCTCATAGCGTTGTGGTCAGAAAAGATGCTTGATATGATTTCAATTTTCTTAAATTTACTGAGGCTTGATTTGTGACCCAAGATGTGATCTATCCTGGAGAATGTTCCGTGCGCACTTGAGAAGAAAGTGTAATCTGCTGATTTTGGATGGAATGTCCTATAAATATCAATTAAATCTATCTGGTCTATTGTGTCATTTAAAGCTTCTGTTTCCATATTAATTTTCATTTGGGATGATCTGTCCATTGGTGTAAGTGAGGTGTTAAAGTCCCCCACTATTATTGTGTTACTGTTGATTTCCTTTTTTATAGCTGTTAGCAGTTGCGTTATGTATTGAGGTGCTCCTATGGTGGGTGCATATATATTTATAATTGTTATATCTTCTTCTTGGATTGATCCCTTGATCATTATGTAGTGTCCTTCCTTGTCTCTTGTAACATTCTTTATTTTAAAGTCTATTTTATCTGATATGAGTATAGCTACTCCAGCTTTCTTTTGATTTCCATTTGTATGGAATATCTTTTTCCATCCCCTCACTTTCAGTCTGTATGTGTCCCTAGGTCTAAAGTGGGTCTCTTGTAGACAGCATATATATGGGTCTTGTTTTTGTATCCGTTCAACAAGCCTGTGTCTTTTGGTTGGAGCATTTAATCCATTCACATTTAAGGTAATTATCAATATGTATGTTCCTATTATCATTTCCTTAATTGTTTTGGATTTGTTTTTGTAGGTCCTTTTCTTCTCTTGTGTTTCCCACTTAGAGAAGTTCCTTTAGCATTTGTTGTAGAGCTGGTTTGGTGGTGCTGAATTTTCTTAGCTTTTGCTTGTCTGTAAAGCTTTTGATTTCTCCATCGAATCTGAATGAGATCCTTGCTGGGTGGAGGAATCTTGGTTGTAGGTTCTTCCCTTTCATCACTTTAAGTATATCATGCCACTCCCTTCTGGCTTGTAGAGTTTCTGCTGAGAAATCAGCTGTTAACCTTATGGGAGTTCCCTTGTATGTTATTTGTCATTTTTCTCTTGCTGCTTTCAATAATCTTCTTTGTCTTTAATTTTTGCCAATTTGATTACTATGTGTCTCAGCATGTTTCTCCTTGGGTTTATCCTTTATGGGATTCACTGTGCTTCCTGGACTTGGGTGGCTATTTCCTTTCCCATGTTAGGGAAGTTTTCTACTATAATCTCTTCAAATATTTTCTCTGGTCCTTTCTCTCTCTCTTCTCCTTCTGGACCCCTATAATGCGAATGTTGTTGCGTTTAATGTTGTCCCAGAGGTCTCTTAGGCTGTCTTCATTTCTTTTCATTCTTTTTTCTTTATTCTGTTCTGCAGCAGTGAATTCCACCATTCTGTCTTCCAGGTCACTTATCCGTTCTTCTGCCTCAGTTATTCTGCTATTGATTCCTTCTAGTGTAGTTTTCATTCAGTTATTGTATTGTTCATCCCTGTTTGTTTGTTCTTTAATTCTTCTATATCTTTCTTAAACATTTCTTGCATGTTCTCTATCTTTGCCTCCATTCTTTTTCCGAGGTCCTGGATCATCTTCACTATCATTATTCTGAATTCTTTTTCTGGAAGATTGCCTATCTCCATTTCATTTAGTCGTTTTTCTGGGGTTTTATCTTGTTCCTTCATCTGGTACATAGCTCTCTGCCTTTTCATCTTGTCTATCTTTCTGTGAATGTGGTGTTTGTTCAACAGGCTGCAGGACTGTAGTTCTTCCTGCTTCTGCTGTCTGCCCTCTCTCCCAGTGTTTAATATTTAAGGGATCTTTTCTCATGATCTTTTCTTATAGTTACTGGCATATAAGAACATTACTAATCTTTGCATATTCAGTTCACACGACACCTTCCTGAACTTCTCTTATTTGATAGTCTTTAAGTTGAATTTTTTGTTTCAAGATATACTTTATAGAATATATGACTTTATTTCTTCTTTTTCAATATTTATACCTCTTATTTCATCTAAGGTGGATGGTCGAATCAAGAAATCGATGACTAATGCCAGGTATTCTTGTTTTGATTCTGATTCTAGGGAGAAAGAATGCCTCTAAAGGAGATTGGCTTTTGGCTCCAAACACACTTTTTCATATTAAGGAAATCATTTAAAATGTTAGAATAACAGGTTATTTGCGCAATGCAGTGTTTTAGGATGATAAATGTGGGCAGCCATGAATATGAATGTGACGCCGACAAGAAGACTAGAGTCCAAAGCAACTGCAGCACATGTAGGCTTTGCATATAACATGCATTCAGTACTGCTGGCCCGAGCAAATTACTGAAAAATATGGATAAAGCGCATGGAAGGTTTTATTTAATGACCATAACAACAAGAGTTTGGGATATCTATTACACTAGGCTCTACTCCACATGATACTTTTTCATGTTTATTGCATTTACCTCAAAACAGGAATTCAATCAACATACTACCAGAATGCTATAGTGCCAATGGGGTGACATGCCCTTTCATGTCAGCAAGGTACTTAATTTAGTCTTTTCATTTTTAATTTTTCTTCTAATCAAAGTCACACCCACAGTTGTAGAAAATTTGGAAAGTTATAAGAATACTTGCAGACTGTATATAACATAAGTACAAAAATGTTTACTGCAGTATTCACTGAAAAACTGAAAACAGCAATAGGGAAAAGGTACATCAATACTACAGTTTACTATCCAATCATTAAAAAGTACAAGGTAGACCTACAAGTACCAACATGGAAAACTATGAAGGTATAAAGTTAAATGCAAAAAAGCTGAAAGCAATATATAGAGTGTGATTTATAAATTAGCCATACTCTGCTCCCTCAATGCTGTTTATGTAGTTATGTGTATATATGTACAAGTAATTTCATAATATTTTGTTATAAGTCCATGTATATACAGCAGGAGAAAAAAAGTGATACCAGCAGGGTATGACTCAAGCTGGTACAGTGTTTCCCTCCACAGAGTGGGTTGGAGTGGTTATAGGAAACTCCCATTTTTTACTTTATATGCTTCTTTGCTGTCTACAGTTTTTCAGTTAAGAAACAAATAAACAAATTTTGGAAAGAAAAGAGTAACGAAACAAAAATAACCACTTACAGTCCTGAGGCAGATATTCTCCGGCATATTCAATAAAGATTTGCTGAAATATCCACATAAACGTAGTGTCTGTACAGAATTGGTACTCATTTAATATTTTTTGACTAAATAAACAAATAAATAATCTTTCTTGGTGAAACATTATAAGCTTAATTATAGAGGAGTGAGAACTCTAGTTAAGTGACCCAAAAGTAAAGAATGGTGGCTCTAATTTTTAACCCTTCATATCAGTTTTCAGCAACTTCTATTGTTTTATATATGAAAAAAGCCCACTCTAATTTTTATGTGCATTTTTAAAACGTTTTACTCGTATGTCACTGAACTCTTTTCTTTAGTGATATGATCTGAGGGTGCCAACTCATGCTCTAACAGAAGTCACCAGGAGTAAGGGTTGTCAAGCGACGTGGTTAACAAATGAGATGCAGACTGAGAAGCAAATAAAGGATGAACCAGAATCTACAGTGCAATGCCCTGAGCCTCATTTCCCTCCATGTGTCGAAGGGGTGGACGTCCCTGCTGAAACACAGGCCAACAAGCGGACTACTGCTTTCCAGGAAGAAAGCTCTGGTGAGATTTTTCACTTACTGTCATTTAATATTGCTCTGGTAATTGGTTCTATTTGTAAAGGTTACTATCCAATTTTTCTGAAAGATATTACTTTAGCTACTCTTTACTTTAGAGCTAATCCCAGGGGAAATTACATTTCTTTAGACAGCATTTCAAGATATTTTTTTCATATAGGTAATTTCACAGCTAACCATTCGCTTGTTTTTTGTTTCGCTTAGCTTTCTGTCCCTCACCTTTCTAATCTCACTTGCTTTATTTGAGTGGGATCGAGATGTTTCTCCCCAGAGATGCCTGTTTCTCTTAAAAAGCTAGTTAAACTACTTAGAGATACATAGACTATAGAGAGTTAGAAAGTGCACCAGGAATAACTATTTCTCTTCACTCTTGTGTAACTACAAATAAGATGAATTATGTACCTAAAGATTTTAAATATAATTAAAAGAATACACCGAATCAAAGGAATTAGGAGGAATGTGAATGAAGTTTCTGCTACAAAAAAGTAGGTCATCTCTACCATTCAATTAATAAGATTACATTAATTTAATATTTAGCTTTAAAATCTGCTGTATATTTATATCTAACACAAATAGACAAATATGAACATTTAAATATTTTTCTACAAACTAGCAAAAACATTTAGAAATTAACTAATTCCATATCAGAATAAGTTATTAACCAAACAATAGAAAATTCCTATGCTACCTGGGCAACTCCAAGTGATTAACAATGGGTCATTTGTATCTTCTGACTTCTGGGAAGGTCTTCTTTATGTTTTTGGAAGAGCAGGCTTGTGCTGAAAATGTGGGTTTTGGCTTCCTAACAGAACCAAGTGGGAACTGATGTACTTTTATTCCTAAAGTGCTCTGAGAGATATGGATGAGACACCTTGCCCAGGCACAGAGTACAATTACTGATAATGCTTTAAAGTAGTACAGAGTTTCTGGGTTTACTTAAGAGGTCTGAAAAAATCTAACTATAAAGAGATGGTCAAGGCCTTTAATCACAGGAGTATTATCTACAGCTAGGAAACTGCAGTTGGTACAGTTACACCAGATTTTAAAAAGTGAGGTGGGACTTCCCTGGTGGTGCAGTGGTTAAGAATCTGCCTGCTAATGCAGGAGACACAGGTTCAATCCCTGGTCCAGGAAGATCCCACATGCCACGGAGCAACTAAGCCTGTGCACCACAACTACTGAGCCTTCGCTCTAGAGCCTGCGAGCCACAACTACTGAGCCCATGTGCTGCAACTACTGAAGCCCACGCACTCTAGGGCCCGTGCTCCGCAACAAGAGAAGCCACTGCAATGAGAAGCCTGCGCACTGAAACGAAGAGTAGTGCCTGCTCACCACAACTAGAGAAAGTCCGCGTGCAGCAATGAAGACCCAACACAGCCAAAAATGAATAAAAAAATTTTTTTTAATTAAAAAATAAATAAATAAAAAAGTGAGGAAAATTGGGTGGGTAGGGGGTGCTATTTACACAAATAGTGCAGAATAGGCATCTAAACAGAGGATATGATAAAACTCTGACTTAAACTAACACCCAAACCCTCCTTCTATAAATGGATTAAAATTCTGTAAGATATATACTGAAATACTATTTTACTGAACTGGAAAGAAGGGAAATCCCTACTTGCCAGAAACAAGAAGAAAATGAAAAGGCAGCAGACAGCCTGTAACACTGAGGTTTGGGAGGAAGACAATGATGCCAGAAACCTAGAGCTGGAGTTTGAGTGCTCCCCCTCCACCCCCAGTTCTGGAGGAGAGGCATACAGAGGAACAATAAATTGGCAGTTGATATTTCCATGACAGTAACAGCTCCCCTATACCTGATAGCTAGAGTGCTTTGGGCTCAGTTCGCAGTCATCTTTTATTTCCTAACTACATTCAATCCCTGGGTGATCTCACAGTTTCTTGTTTTAAGTACTACCATTTAAACACAGATGACTCCAAAATTCATATTCCAGACCAGCCTCCCTCCTCAACTTCAGACTCATATATCCAACTGCACAGTCAACATCCTTGTTTATATGGTTACAGACATCCCACATTAGCCATCCTGCTCCCTCATATAATCTTCCTCATGTAAATGAATGGCGACTCCATTTTCCTGGTAGCTTAGGCCAAAAACCTGGATGTCGTTCTTCACTCCTCATTTTTCCCCCCACACCTCACACCTTATCTGCCAGGAAATCCTATTAGCTCTTCCTTCAAAATATGTCCAGAATCTCACAACTTCCCAGCACGTCCACTGTTGCCATCCTGGTCCAAGCCATGTTGGTCTCTCACCTGAATTACTGCAATAGCTTCCAAACTCCTTTCCTTGCTCTGCCCTTCTCCCTTTGAGTTTATTCAGCAGCCAAAATGATCCTATTAAAATATAAGTCAGATCATTATCACTCCCCTACCTAAACCCTCCCAATGGTTCCCCACATCACTCACGGGGAAAAAAATCTAAGACTAAAAATGGACCAAAAGGTCTTAAAAAATCTGACCCCATTATCCTCACTTTGACCTCCATGGCCTCATAACCTACTCAGCTTTCTCTCGCTTACTTTGCTTTGGCCACACTGATCTCCTTGCTATTCTATAAACATGTCAGGCACAGCCCCACCTCAGGGCCCTTTGTTGCAGTTATTGCTTCCTCTTCAATTCTCTTCCCTCAGTTTGCTTTACAGCTCACCTTCTTCAAGTCTTTGTTCAAATGTCACCTTTCCCAGCCATTCTACCCAAAACTGCAACCTCCCTTCAACTCCCCAATACTCTCCATTCCCTTTCCCTACTCTATTCCTCTCCTCAACATTTATCACTAACATATTATACATTTTACTTAATTATCTTGCTTATTATCCCCCCATTGGAATATAGTCACCACAAGGGCAGAGATATTTGTATTCTATTCACTACTGTATCACTAGCACCAGTGGGAATTCAATAAATACTTGTTTAAAAAAAATGAATAAATGTTAAATTCACAATTATGAAGGAAAAAATTCAAACTAGAATTCTAAACGCAGAATGCAGTCAAAGGAGGGCAAAACAAAAACATATTTTCAGGCAAACAAAAAACATGGAAAGAATAAATCACTTACAGACCTTCCATGAAAGAACTAATAAAATATATATTTCTGGAAAAAAGACATTGGATCCAAAAGAAAGAAGTAGTAAGGGTAAGGAAAGAAAATACTACATAAATCTAAATAATTACTAACTGCATAAAACAATAATAGTAATAAGTAATTTAAGTGGAATAAAAACAAGGTAGAATCAAAACACTAAACAATAAAATAACACGATGGGAGGAGGTCCTCATAGTTAAAACATTCTAAAAGCTTTTTTTTTTCAGAAGGAGGCTGGAGATATTAAGTTTTTGACTTTAAGGTGGATATCCATGTTAACAGTTTAAGGAAAATGGCTAAGATAAGAGAATAATTTCCATTCTAGGAGAAGGGGAAAAGGGAGGACAATGAAAGCTCAATTAATCCAAAAAGAAGACAGAAAAGGAAAAAAAAAATTTGAAGAGAAGTATGGTAAATAGAAAGAATCAAATAAAATAGTAGAAATAAATCTAATATATTAGTAATCAAAATAAATGTACAGGTACCAAACATGCTTGTTAAAAGACAATGACTCAGTTTTGAATTTTAAAATTGTACTTTATGTCATTTATAAAAGACATACTTAAAATATAATGACAAACAAAAGTCAAAAGAGATGGAAAAAGACATACCACACAAACACTACAGCACAGATTACAAAAAATAGCAAGAGAATATTATGAAAATATTAATGCCGATACGTTTGCAAGGTTACCAAAATTAAATATGTTCCTAGAAAATTATCTTAAGTTATACTGATTTAAAAAGAAACAGAAATCCTGCGAAGTCCTATAATCATAACAAAAAGAACACATCAGGGCCAGGTGGTGTTATAGACAAGTTATACAAAACTTAATATTGTAAAGGAAGAAGTAAATTGTCACTATTTGTAAATGACATTATATTATACATAGAAAACCCTAAACACTACACCAAAAAACTGTTAGAACTAACAGACACATTCAGTAAAGTTGGAGGAATCAAAATCAACAGGCAAAAACCTGTTGTATTCAACAGGCAAAACCTGTTGCATTTCTACACACTTTTAACAAATTATCAGAAAGAGAAATTAAGAAAACAATACCATTTACAACTGCATCAAAAAGAATAAAATACCTAGGAATAAATTTAGCCAAGGAAGTGAAAGACTTGCACACTGAAAACTATAAGACACTGATGAAAAAAATTATAGAAGACACTAGTAAATGGAAAGATATTCTGTGCTCATGGATTAGAAAAATTAATATTGTTAAAATGCACCACCAAACCAGCTATACAAGAAATGTTAAAGGAACTTCTCTAGGCAAAAAAGAAAAGGTCACAACTAGAAACATGAAAATATGAATGGAAAAAGCTCATCAGTAAAAGCAAACATACAGTATAGGCAGGAAATTATCTGTGCACAAAGCTAGCAGGAAGGTTAAAAGACAAAAGTAGTAAAACCATCTATATCCACAATAAACAGTTAAGGGATACACAAAACAATTATCTGTAAAATATGATATCAAAAACAGTAATCATGAGGGGAAGAGAGTACAAATGCAGAGTTGTTAAAATGCATTTGAAATTAAGATATCAGCAACTTAAAACAATTGTATCACAATCATAATCATATATATCAGTGAAAAAAGAATCCAAAACTAATACTAAAGATAATCATCAAATAACAAGAGGACAAAAGAAGAAAGGAACAAGAAAGACCTACAAAAAGAACCCCAAAACAATGAACAAAATGGCAATAAGAACATATATATCAATAATTACTTTAAATGTAAATGGACTAAGTGCTCCAATCAAAGACACAGAGTGGCTAAATGAATACAAAAACAAGACCCATATATACGCTGCCTACAAGAAACTAACTTCAGATCTAAAGACACACACAGACTGAAACTGAGGGGATGGAAAAAGGTATTCCATGCAAATGAAAATCAAAAGAAAGCTGGGGTAGCAATACTTATAGCAGACAAAATAGATTTTAAAATAAAGACTGTTACAAAAGACAAAGAAGGGCATGACATAATGATCAAGGGAGCGACCCAAGAAGAAGATATAATAATTGTAAGTACATATGCACCCAACATAGGCGCCCCTAAATACATAAAGCAAATATTAACAGACACAAAGGGAGAAATCAACAGTAACAATAACAGTAAGGGACTTTAACCCCTCACTCACATCAATGAACAGATCATCCAGACAGAAGATCAATAAGGAAACACTAGCCTCAAATGACACAACAGACCTAATGGACTTAATAGTTATATATAGAACATTTATTCCATCCAAGAGCAGCAGAATACACATTCTTTTCAAGTGTACATGAAACATTTTCCAGGATGTATTACATGGTTCGCTACAAAACAAGCCTTGGTAAATTTAAGAAAACTGGAACCATATCAAGCATCTTTTCTGACCACAATGCTATGAGATTAAAAATCAACTACAAGAAAAAAACTGCAAAACACACAGACACATGGAGGCTAAACATTATGCTATGAAACAACCAATGGATCACTGAAGAAATCAAAGAGGAAATAAAAAAATACCTGGAGACAAATGAAAATGAAAACACAATGATCCAAAATCTATGGGATGCAGCAAAAACAGTTCTAAGAGGGACATTTACAGCAATACAAGCTTACCTCAGCAAACAAGAAAACTCTCAAATAAAAAATCTAACCTTATACCTAAGGGAGCTAGAAAAAGAAAAACAAAACCCAAAGCTAGTAGAAAAAGGAAATCATAAAGATCAGAGCAGAAGTAAATGAAATAGAGACTAAAAGACAATAGAAAAGATCAGTGAAACTAAGATGGGATTCTTTGAAAAGATAAACAAAATTGATAAACCTTTAGCCAGACTCATTAAGAAAAAAAGAAAGTGGGCCCAAATCAATAAAATCAGAAATAAAAAAGAAGTTACAGCTGACTCCACAGAAATACAAAGGATCATAAGAGACTACTATGAACAACTATATACCAGTAAAATGGACAACCTAGAAGAAATGGACAAATTCCTAAAAACACATAATCTTTCAAGACTGAATCAGGAAAAAATACAAATATGAACAGACCAATTACCAGTAATGAAATTGAATCAATAATAAAAATACCTCCCAACAAACAAAAGTCCAGGACCAGAAGGCTTCACGGGTGAATTCCACTGAACATTTAGAGAAGAGTCAACACCTATCCTTCTCAAACTATTCCAAAAAACTGCAGAGAAAGGAACACATCCAAACTCATTCTATGACGTCAGCATCACCCTGACACCAAAACCAGACAGAGATATTACAAAAAAGAAAATTACAGGTCAATATCACTGATGAACACAGATGCAAAAATACTCAACAAAATACTAGCAAACTGACTTCAACAGTACATTAAAAGGATCATACCCCACAATCAAGTGGAATTTATCCCAGGGATGAAAGGATTTTTCAATATCCACAAATAAATAAATGTGATACACCACATTAACAAACTGAACTCAACAGATGCAGAAAAAACCTTTTCATAAACTTCAACATCCATTTACGATAAAAACTCTCCAGAAAGTGGGCACAGAGAGAACATACTTCAACATAATAAAGGCCATATATGACAAGTCCACAGCTAAGATCATACACAATGGTGAAAAGCTGAAAGCATTTCTTTTAAGATTAGGAACAAGACAAGAATGCCCACTCTCACCACTTTTATTCAACATAGTATTGGAAATCCTATCCACAGCCAGAGAAGAAAAAGAAATAAAAGGAATCCAAACTGGAAAGGAAGACATAAAATTGTCACTGTTTGTAGATGACATGATACATAAAAAAATCCAAAAGACACCACCAAAAATCTACTAGAGCTCATCAATGAACCTGGTAAAATTGCAGGATACAAAATTAATATACAAAAATCTGCTGCATTTCTATACACTAACAATGAACTATCAGAAAGAGAAATTAAGGAAACAATCTCATTTACAATTGCATCAAAAAGAATAAAATACCTAGGAATAAATTTACCTAAGGAGGTAAAAGAGCTGTACTTGGAAAATTATAAGACACTGATGAAAGAAATTGAAGATGACACAAACAGATGGAAAGATATACCATGTTCACAGACTGGAAGAACTAATAATCTTAAAATAACCATGCTACCCAAGGCAATCTACAGGTTCAATGTAATATCTATCAAAATACCAAAGGCATTTTTCACAGAACTAGAACAAACAATTTTAAAATTTGTATGGAAACACAAAAGACTCCAAATAGCCAAAACAATCTTGAGAAAAAAGAACACAGCTGGAGGAATCATGCTTCCTGACTTCAGACTACACCACGAAGCTACAGTAATCAAAAGACTATGGTACTGGCACAAAAACAGACACACAGATCCATGGAACAGAACAGAGATCCCAGAAATAAACCCATGCACTTATGGTCAATTAATCTAGGACAAAGGAGGCAAGAACACACAATGGAGAAAAGACAGTATCTTAAATAAGTGGCACTGGGAAAACTGGACAGCTAAATGTAAAAGAATGAAATTAGACCATTCTCTAACACCATGTAGAAAAAATAAACTCAAAATGGATTAAAGACCTAAATGTAAGACCGGAAACCATAAAACTCCTGGAAGAAAACATAGGCAGAAGATTCCAACATAAATTGTAGCACTATTTTTTTGGATCTGTCTCCTAAAGCAATGGAAACAAAAGCAAAGATAAACTAATGGAACCTAACTAAACTTAAAAGCTTTTGCACATCGAAAGAAACCATCAACAAAATGAAAAGACAACCTACTGAATGGGAGAAAATATTTGCAAATGATATGATTAATAAGGGGTTAATATCTAAAATATATAAACAGCTCATATAACTCAACATCAAAAAAAAAAAAAAAGTCCAACAGCCTGATTAAAAAATGGGCAGAAGGCCTGAATAGACATTTTTCCAAAGAAGACATCAGATAGCCAACAGGCACATCAAAAGATGCTCAACATCGTTAATTGTGAGGGAAATGCAAATCAAAACCACAATGAGATATCCCCTCACACCTGTCAGAATGGCTATCATCAAAAAGAACACAAATAACATTTGTTGGTGAGGATGTGGAGAAAAAAGAACCCTCCTACACTGTTGGTGGGACAGTACATTGGTGCAGCTACTGTGGAAAACAGTATGGAGGTTTCCCAAAAAACTAAAAATAGAACTACTATATGACCCAGCAATTCCACTCCTGGGTATATATCTGAAAAAAACAAAAACACTAAGTCAAAAAGATACATGCACCCCAATGTTCATAGCAGCATTATTTACAATTGCCAAGATATGGAGGCAACCTAAGTGTCCATCAACAGATGAATGGATAAAGAAGATGTGGTACACACACACACACACACACACACACATGCGCGCACAAAATGAACAAGAGATAACAAGTGTTGGCAAGGATGTGGAGAAAAGGGAACCCTTGTACACTGTTGGTGTGGTCACTATGGAAAACAGTATGGAGTTTCCTCAAAAAATTAAAAATAGAACTACTATATAATCCAGCAATTCCACTTCTGGATGCTTATCCAAAGAAAATGAAAACACTAACTCAAAAAGATATACACTATCCCAAGTTCATTGAAGCATTATTTACAATAGGCAAAACATGAAAACAACCTAAGTGTCTACCAATGGATGAATGGATAAATACTGAATATAATGTGATTGATACATACATACACACACACACACACACACACAATAGAATATTATTCAGCCTTAAAAAAGAAGGAAATCTTGTCCTTTGTGACTACCTTGATGGACCTTGAGGGCATTATGCTAAGTGAAATAAGTCAGACGGAGAAAGACAAATACAATATGATCTTACTTATATGTGGAATCTAAAAAACCAGAAAACAAAAAACCCAAGCTCACAGATATAGAGAACAGATTTGGTGGTTACCAGAGGTGGGGCATTGGGGGTGAGGGAAATGGGTGAAGGGGTCAAAAGGTGCAAGCTTGCAGTTATAAAATAAAGAAGTCATAGGGATGCAATACAGCATGGTGACTGCAGTTAATAATATTGTAAGAAAAAAAACTTAAAAAAATTAATTCCATACTTATACAAATTCCCCCAAAGAGCAAAAAGTTGTGTATACCCTACAACTCACATAATGAGACTAGTATAACCTTGATACCAAAACTAAAGAACAGCATGAGAAAGGAAAAATACAGGGCAATCTCCGTCATGAACATAAACAAAAAAATCCTAAATGATATGTTTGCAAATCAAATCCAGCAATGCATTAAAATACAATACACCATGAACAAACTGGGTTTATTCCAGGAATTCAAGACTAGTTCATAACCATGTAATTGTCCATATAAACAAAACAAGTTGGAAAAACTATAAGATCATCTCAGATGCAGAAGAGACATTTGATAAAAATCAACAACTAAATATTATTTAAAATAAAACTCAACACATTTTTTAAAGCAGAAAGAATGCAAAGACGACCACTACACGGCTCCTATTCATTACCGTTCCGGAAGTTCTAATAACAAAATGAGAAAAAAGAACTAAAAGATGTAAGGATTACAAAGCAAGAATCACAATTATTACTACTTGTAGATGATAAGATTATCTTCATTAATAACACAAAAGTGTACAAAATAGGATTAGAGTGTAGCCAGGTGGTTCTTATAAGATCACTTTATAAAAATCAATTGTATTTCTATATATTGCAACACAGGAAATATCATTAAAAGTTATACCACTTACAACAATAATAAAAGAATACAAGGTACCTAGAAATAAACACAACAAAAGATATGCCAGACTCTTATGAAGAAAATTAGAAATGTTACTGAAAAGCATTAAAGGAGATCTAAATACTGTAATGGAGAGAAAGGTGATGTTTCCAGATAGGAAGGTATCATCAAAGAGATGTAAGTTCTCCTGAAACTGATGGACAGATTCAATTCAATTCAAACCAAAATTCCAACAGAGTTCTTTGTGAACTTTTCAAAGCTAATTTAAAAACCTATGTGGAAAAAAAAAAAAAAGATACTTCTGAAGAATTAAACAGCTTGACATTAGCTCAAGGATAGACAAATGTACCAGTTAAAGTAGAAAGCTCAGATACAGACCTATACATACATGGAAACTTGATCTAACGGTGGAAGCACCGTGGATCGGTGTGCAAAGGACTGTTCAATAAATGGTGCTGGGCCAGTACTGGTGGCTCCTCTACTAGACACTGCAGGTCTAGAGTGTTCAGTATTCTTGGCTGACATGGGCTCTGCAGCAAATGTATTGATCTCTATTGATTTCTTCAGTCAGACCCTTCCTCTCCCCAGTCTGGTGAGCTCCACGGAAGGTACAAAAGATAGCTGTCAGGGACGCTGCGGGTACAAGTCCCCTTAGCTGAAGTGCAGAGAGAGACGAAAAGTGTATTCCTCCCTTTATAAGGCTTGGTCAGAAGATGTCTCTCCGCCCTGCCTCCTGTCTGCCTAGTGTGGCTCATAGGGGTGGTCGACACAAAGGACAACAGTCATGTTCCTTCTACTGCCCTCAATGGCTCTCTTCTGCATCTCTGCAGAAACTCTCCCCAGCTTTAGATTCACGCATGAGCAGACGATTTCAGGAATGAGATAGTGTTTTTTCTCTAACAGGGGTTGCACTGCCCCAGCAGGAAAGTAACCGACAAAGGAAGGAGGTCGAACAGAGATGCTTAGTCCTATACTGTGGTGTTACTTTGATAACGAGAAAAAAATAATGGCACTTATAAAATTGAAATCTTTGGCTTTCTTATTAAAGTGCATCAAACCCAACTTACTGGGTTCTAAAGCATCATGATCCACAGTACATAACAATCTTCTAAATGTTTCACTAAATCCTGACATAATTCAGCAAATAAACGGTACATACAGTGATGGACCTGGAGGGAAATATTCAATATGTATGCTAAATTAAAACTGGAGCCTCCAAATTGGGTGCAATTTCAGAAAGAAGAAAAGAACACACACACTAATAATTAGGTAAAAACAAAGATACCCACTCTGTATGCTGAAAAACAATAAGAAATTTGTAATCCTTTGATCTTTATATTTTTTTCTAGTAGTGTATGCCACTGCTAAATTATAAGATTTTTTACATTATTCTTGTGAGAAAATTACCATCATTTTCTATAAACTCTCCAATTCCAATATATACTCTAAGATAAGAGATTAAATGACATTTTAAGTCTCTGATGCCTCGGATAAGAATTCTCAATGCATTCTGTTCACATTGAGTGTTTTGAATTGTAAAAGAATACACAAAAGAGGCAGAGTGGGCTGTACAGCAAAAGCACAGGCTTTGGAGAAGACACATTTAGGTAAGTCCCACATATTTGGCAGGGCCTTGGCTGAGTTTTTTTTGCCTCTGAGCCTCATTTATCTCATTTGTAAAATGAAGCTACTATTATCTGTTTCACCCGTTACTGAAAGGATCAATTATTGGCATACTCAATAGTCTCTACTATTTTCTCCTTTCACACTTGCTAAAAGGAAAAAGTTTGTTTTGCTTTATGTCAAACAGGAGGCTTTTCCTGAAATAGTCCAGTGTATATATTTGTATAGGGATGAATAGCGTCCTCCAAAAAGTCATGTCCACCTGGAACCTATGAAAGTGACCTTATTTGGAAATAGGGTCTTGTAGATGTAATCAAGTTAAGATGAGGTCGTACTGGAATAGGGTGGGCCCTAAATCCAATGCCTGGTGTCCTTATAAGAAGGGCCTGTGAAGACAGACACAGAAATGGCCCTGTGACAATGGAGGGAGAGACGAGAGTGATGTTGACACAAGCCAGAAAATGCCAAGGACTGCTGGCCACCATCAGAAGCTAGGGAGAGGTGAGGAAGGATTCACCCCAGAGCCTCCAGAGAGAACACGGCCCTGCTGACACCTTAATTTTGGACTTCTAGCCTCTGGAACCATTAAAGAATAAATTTCTCTTGTTTCAAGCTACCCTGTGTGTAGTACTTTGTTACAGTAGCCCTAGGAAACTAATACAGTATTGAGTCCTGAAACAGAAATGAAGCATTTTGGCTCATCTCCCACAAAGAAAAAACATACCATTTATTTCGCTACAGCTGAATAGTCATCGGCACATTCCAAGATTGTTTAATGTGGATTTTCCAAGAACACAATTTAGTAGTGCGTTATTGAGGGATCATGTTTACAAGTGAACAAAACGTAACTAAAGCAGGCTTTAACTAACGAAAAAGGTCAGTGGAGGATGAGTTACATTAGTGGATCCTGATTTCCAAGAAACATAAGAACCACCAAGACAGGGCCCATATGGAAGCAGCTCTGGAGTCAATGAAGGCAGGAGTCACCATCTAGTTTCCCATCTTGTTCTTCCTGTGGATGAACTTCATTCTTTTCTCTAGCTGCAGTCTGTCTTTAGCCAGCAGGTGAAAACATGACTGCTGGCAGCTTCCAAGTTTTCTCTTTTACAGAGTTGAACCCCTGAAGAAAGACTACTTTCATTTTCTGGGTCCCCAAGTCCAAAAAGCCTGGAGGAACACTTTGAGTGGCCTGAGCTGGGTCGCCTGTCCACTCCTGAACCACCTGTTGGAGCCCTGTGGCCGGGCAGGTACCAGAGAGAGGGATGGATGGAGACGATCTAACAAGGAACAGCTCTAGTTTCCTTCCTGATTAAGTAGTTCCACTTTTTTCAATTTACCCCAAATTCTGCTATAATGCTAAAACGAAGTGAGCAACCAGGAGCAGAGAAGTAATTTTAAAGGCAGATACAGATATGATTAGAAGAATAAGAAGTAGTAATAGATAAATCAAATTATCAATACACGTAATACATTGATAAAGAACTTTAACGAAGAACCAATAAGCACGTGAACTGGATGCTTTATGTGAGTATAAATGAAACAATTTTCACAGTTGGAATTACTGAGAAACAATTTTCTCTATTTAAATAATAGAAGAGAATATAAGAAATCAAGCAACCATTTTTATTTGAAGAGTTATTTTAAAGAAGTTTTTATATTTGCGTAGTAAAAGAACTATAATTCATCAGCAATAAACAGTTGACTGCATTGTGTGAGCAGGGCACTGAAGGGTCATGAGATTGTTTCTAGAGAAAATTAAATTCAATATATAACCTGTAACTTTCTTAGACATAGAAATTATCACTTACCATAGCACTGGGGTTTCTATCAGCTCGATTTACTTCAAAAGAATTTATTTTATGGGCACTCATTTCATCAGTGTCAGCAATGATATAATGCCTAGGAGAGTAAGCATCGGACAAGTTCTCGAGCAGCCTCAGGATCTCAGTGGTATGACCACCTGGAAAAAAATATTGGAAGGCCTGAGATTAAGAAACCGGTAATAGACATATCCATCTGACTACATTATACTAATACTATGTTTTGTGTATTTCTCAAAACACAGAAGGAATATTTGGAAATGCTAATCTATGCCCTTGTATAAATACTACCTTTATATGGGGGAAGAGGATAATAAATGTATAAAAATAAAATCAGCACCAGCAGTAGGTTGTGTTACTGTACTAGCTGAGGAAGGTACAAAGAAATATAAGACACAGATCCTGTTATCAAGAAGTCTGGTGGGGAAGGGACAAGACACACAGATATACAAAGAGTGACGCAAGACAGCAAGAAAAATTAAAATGGGGTTTGGGGGAGGGAACAAGCAAAAGGTTATGAAAAAACAATGTCCTAAGCATAGGGGAGATCCCTGGTAAAGGCTGAAATGACTTGAAAGGTGCAGCTAATGGACAGATATGAGTAGGGAGGCCACTGGGTGGGGGTGGGATTATTAGGACAGGAGAAGGTAAGATCTGGGATGGGTGATCAAGGCATGGTGGGAACACTGGGAAGAAAGAGGAGAGTGAAGTAAGGTCAGGAAAGTAGGCTGGAAAAATGGGAAGACAGTTGCTGAAGGTTTCTGTGTTGTGAAGTAACATCAGGGAGGCATGAGCACTGACCCCCAGGGCTCAGATCTTCCAAAGGAAGACTTTTGTTCAACAGCTCCTAACAGAGGTCTTAGACCTAACAGAGGTCTCAAATATTTACCAGCTTCACCCAACAATTGTGTGTTCAATTTCTGAAATCGTACAATCTCCAAAATTTTCATACTTTAATTTTAAAACCATGAATTTAAAAACCAACTGTGTTCACTGAGGTTTCCTTCAGGGGAAAAAACCCAAAAGAACATTTACCTATTACATTAACTATATACCAATTAAGCAAAGCAATCAAACTCCTTAAGAATGGGCCCTATCATACCTATTTAACTGCACAATCCCCTGGCCTCAGCCAGGTTGATGTCTTTAACATTCTCTGTGTTCATCTCATTTGTTACCTCTTCCTTGTCTCTGGTCACACTACAAAGCTCCCCCCACTCACCTCCCTTAACTGTTGCAAGAAAGCTTTCAATAGCGATACAGTGAACATATAGGATAATCAGACAAATTATGTGTTTTCTCCAAACACATATATTTTCTTATAGTAGAAAGGGAAAGATTACTCTCTAGATCCCAGAAGGAATTAGATATAGAAATAAAGTCAGCATAGAGTAAGTATAACAGGAATTAGAATCATGCTTTAACTTTATAACTTGCCAGCCATCTTCTTATGTAGGGCAAGTAATTTACACATCTTATACTCATTTTATCATTTTTGTTTTTAACTTTGAAAAAGTGTGGTGGTTTGCAAAGTAGGTACTTGTTTTCAGAGCTGGAACAATTAAGGATAAATCTGAATATATACATCTTCCACTGCAATTAAAACTTCATTTTAACTGCTTTATCAGTCTTTTTTTTTTTTTCCTTAAAAGGAAACCCTCACTGAATACATTCTTTGAAAAATTAACTTTGTTACTGAATAAAGTCATTAAAATGATGAGCTTCATCTTGCATTTTACTTTTTTATTAAGACTTGTCCTTTGGGAATGAAATCTTCTCAGTTCTTTCTTAAAGTATATCCAGAATCCAATCACTTCTCACCACCTCTTTTGCTAGCACCCTGCTCCAAACCACATCACTCTCACGTGGATTATGACCAGAGCTTCCTGGTCTGTTCCCTCCTCTGCACTTGTCCATTCAAGTGTCCACTTGAGTCTATTCTCAACACAGCCTCTAGACTGATCTTCTTAAAAAGAGTTGATCAAATTATTTACCTCTGCTCAAAACCCTCCAAGGGCTCCCCTTCTCATATGGAATAAAAGGCTTTTTGTAAGCCGACCCTTATTGTTACCTCTTGGACCTCATCTGCTTCTTCCCCCCTTACTCAGTCTACTCCAGCCACTCTGGCCTCCTTGCTGTTTGGTATCTGTCATCTCCCCAGGAGGCTTTACCGGACAATTCTGACGAAAATGCAACTTTCTTTCTCCTCGCCTCTTCCTAACCCACATTTTTCAAAGCGGAAACAGAAGGCTCAGTGAGGATAACTAATTTGCACAAGATCACCAAATTAGTAAGTGGCAGAGATGTGATTCAACTCTGGTGTTATGTTCATTTAGAGGCACGTGGTCCTAACCTCTGCATGGTAGGAAGCAGTGGAGTAGTGCCAACAGCTCTGTAGAGCAGGGTTTAAAATACCCTTACGCGATCTGCATGGGGCTTGCCTCCCCACATCCAACTCAGTACAATAATGCCTTTGCACCTCTGGTCATCCCAAGTGCTATGGCCTTCTTTTCACACCCTCGCAGCCCTCAAAGCCCCAGCTCCCCCTTGTCTGGCTACTTCTTAGTCATCTTTCAAGTCTCAGTTTAGACATCACGACTTCCAGGAAGCTTCCTGTCTCAAGTTCAGAAAAAGTGGCGCCCAGCGTGAACTTCTATAGCAGTTTTTACTTCCCAGGTTATAGCACTTATTGTGGCAAGTACCCATTCTGCTTTTCGTTTTCTGTTAGTTTTTCTATATTCTCCATTTCATTCACTGCTGTGTCCTCACAGCTTTCACACTGCTTGGGACATAGTCAGCAATCCACGGCAAGTCGTATTCGTCAGTTTTGTTATTTCCAGGGCTTAGCTTAGTGCCTGACCTCCCCTATGGCTCAAAATACGTTAGGTGAATAAAGTAATGAATTACACGTGGACATAAGTTTAGACCATTTGCTAATACTTACAATATTATGCTATCTGGATAGCATTTCTGAATGTACACAGCATGTATATGTATCGCTCTGTCAGAGCTGTCCATTTAAAGCGGTACGCCTACAGAGCTGGCCGACTCCGTTTGGATTGTATTACCTGATTGCACAGGTTGTTGTTCATCCCCTGGCACAATATCCTAAAGTGTGTATTGTTCTCCCGTTAGTAGGTAATTGTTTCTATCCTCGTGGATTTTGTATATGTATATTTATAAATGTGACAATTCGCTTTGTCTCGCTTATCATGTAGTATTCGTGATTCCTAAATTAAATCCCAAATGCCTAGATTAAAAATGCAAAACAGCAGTTTTTATTCAGGCAAATTGCATGTTACCATCACGGGCTTCTGTGTCCTCTCTGTTCACTAATAATTTGTTAGAAAAATATACGCTACAGAGACGCTTAATTACAGACAAGTGTAAGTAACTCATTTGTCATTAAAGACGCGGCCTGGGCCACACCAACAACAGACCAGCATTTTGCCCAGCCTGGGCTGACCCGCTCCAGTCCCGCAGAGAAACTACAAATCTCAGCATGCAACGCTGCACAAAGTGCTAGGGGCCCTGCGAACAGCGCCGCGGTGGACTCTGGGGTTTGTAGTACCCAACCCGAGCCCGCCAGTCACCGCCCGGATACTCACCGGACCCAGCCACTACCAAGAGGCTGAGAGACCGCCGGGGCACAGCGGCACGGGGACGCAGCACTACCCATAGGCGCACTGCCAACAGCACGGCCACGGTTCCTGCCGCCACCGCGAGGATAAGGGTGCCACCCATTCGAAGACAAGACGCATGCGTGCTATCCCCCGGCGCCGGCCGCAGGAGCGGTGAAAGTTCAAAACTACGGGCGCTGCGGAGACCCAAACTCGAGGTGTGAGCCTCTTGGTGGGCGGGGCTTGTTGGCGGTGGGAGGAGTTCAGGGCCAGAGGCGGAAGCCTGGCCTCAGACCACTCTGCTGGGTGCTCGGCGGGATTCTGCGTACGTACCGTACGCCCATGCGTAAACTGAAATTCGCGGATTAAAGCGCTGGAGGAGTTTGGTTTCGGTTCGTGAGGAGGTGAGGCCAGCTGGGCGCCCTAAAAAGAACCTCCCAAGTTAGCAGGTGTTCCAAATTAACCAACTTTGTGAATTCCACCTGAGGCCAGTGGCATACGTGCCAAGGGAAATGTTTCTGTTGCACATGCACAGCTACTGAAAGTGCTTGTCAGTGAAAGGTACCTTGGTACAAAAAATTGAATTACGGGTTCTCATCCAAATCTCCTCTTTCCCAGCACTCATATTTTTAATTTTTCTAGTCTTTTTCACAGATCTCAGTGTGACCAGAGTAGCTAGCTGAGGGTGATCACCTCAAGTTACGGCATGTTCCTGAGAGCAGTGGAAGTTCAGTGGTTCAAGGTAGTAAGATAGAGAAAGAGTCGTCCTATTCTGTTAATTTTACCACAAAGGCAACACCTCCCCCAATCCCAATTTTGCTTATTTTTATGTTTACTTAATCCACATTGTAGCAATATAAAAAGGCTGAGATTAGAGAAGCCCCTTCACCCCAAGTGTAATTTGCCTTCAGTCCCCAGTGGACCTGTAGGTTAGATAGGTCAAGTATACAGATGAGTAAACGAGTCCAGAAAGGTGAAACAGCTTGCTCAAGTGAAATAGTGGCAGATGTAGATTTAGAAACTGGAAACCCTAACTGCTGCTGCATAGGAGTTTACGCCGTGTATTCCTTTGCCAAATTCAAACTTCCTTGATTTTCAAACTTAGATCCTAGAATGTGTTTTTTAAAATGCAGCCTTGGGCTTCCCTGGTGGTTAAGAATCCGCCTGTCAATGCAGGGGACATGGGTTTGAGCCCTGGTCCGGGAAGAGCCCACATGCCGTGGAGCAACTAAGCCCGTGAGCCACAACTACTGAGCCCACGTGCCACAACTACTGAAGCCCGGGCGCCTAGAGCCCGTGCTCCGCAACAAGAGAAGCCACTGCAATGAGAAGCCCGCGCACTGCAATGAAGAGTAGCCCCTGCTAGCCACAACTAAAGAAAGCCCGCGTGCAGCAACGAAGACCCAACACAGCCAAAAATAAAATAAGTAAATTTATTAAAAAAAAAAAAATGCAGCCTCTCAGAGTACAATAGGGAGCTCCTGAATCAGAATCTCCAGGGGAGAGGACTGAGGTCAGCTCCTCTAACCAATGTGTCTATTTCTATCAGCTCCTCTAACCAATGTGTCTATTTCTATCAGCAGGCAAGTTTGGGAGACATTTAGGTACTTTGTAGCATCATTTTCTGGCTAATGGACCTCACATACTTCCTGTACTCTAGCAAATCCTCTTAACCCTATATCCTCACAATAAGATCATAAGGTGAATATTATTCCCCTCTTTACAGGTAAAGAAAAGGATTCTATAAAAGTTAAATAATTTGCCTAAGGTTAGCTAGTGGGGAATTCCCTGGCAGTCCAATGGTTAGGACTCCGCACTTCCACTGCAGGGGGCACAGGTTCCATCCCTGGTCGGGGAACTAAGATCCTGCATGGTGTTAGTAAGTGGTGGAGAAATTTTATAATTGTGGGCTTAGAAGTCAATGCTTCTCAAATTTTGATGGAATCAGAATCCCCTGGGCTTACAAATACGTAGTTGGAAGTCCAGAGGTAGGGCCTCTGGCACAGTATGAAAAACAGCTTAAGAATATTACAAAAGATGTAGTTTTATTTCATCTACCCACTCTGCCATTCCCAGCAATGGCTTCAGCCTAAGACTCTCTCCCATCATACTTTTAAAAGACATTAGTTGTCTCAGAAATTTACATCCAGGCAGGGCAGTCTCCAGATTTCAAGAGGTTATCTTGTCCTTGGGTCTTTTTTTTAAGAGTGAGGAAACCTTTTCCAGAACCTCCCACAGCAGACTTTCACTCCTTTTGGCCAAATTTATATCACTTGCCCCTTCATAAAAGGAATGAGACCACAAATCTGGCTGAGGTAGGATGGAGGATGACATACAACTCACCTGTGGTATCTGGCAGTTTGGTGGAGGGTGGGTACTGAACAAAACGGGCATTCTCTTGGAGAGGAGGATGTTGGAGGAGGGTGGAGGAAAGATCATTGCTGGGTAGGCAAATAACAGTGTTTGGATTGCTGCGAAGGTAATGCGTCTGAGCTGGTGTTGTAAACCGACACAGGCAATGCGGATGTTTGGCATATTAATAATGTTAGTCTCTAGGCCCCAAAAGACACCCCTGCATTCCCTAGTACCCATCCCCTCACTACTGTCATTACCTGTGTCTGTACAAAATATCAGTTTGACCACACTTAGTTGTAGATGGAATGAATGGGGAGTGATCAAGCATTTTAGTGGCTGCCAGTAAATGCAAAGAATCAAAGAGGGTGGAATAGCAGACATTGTTTGGAGTTATTGGTTGATTATTTTGAATTAAGTCTAGGGTCAAACTGTTCAGTGTTCCTGACAAGGAAGTTGAGGACTGCAGGGAGGAGCTGGGTGGCAGGTGGAGACAGGAACAAAGTTGGGAACTCCTGAACACAATAAATCAGGAGTGTTTTATTCACCCAAAAATTGCTGGGTGAGCTACGTCCTGGGCTGTGACAGGCATGGAATATAATTAAGAGGTGAATAATATGTACTGGATTAATCAGAAAAGGCAGGACTGAACAGGACGAAGCAACTAAAATTTCTCTTGGGGAGGTAAGTTGCACTGACAATGCAGATAACAAATGCACAGAGGTAAATTATACTGTGTGAAAAGCATGAAAATGTATTAATAGTTGATAAACTGAATAACAGTATTGAGCCATAACCAATCATAAGTAAAGTCTGCCTGGGAAGTGATTTTTATTATCTTCTTAAATCTATTTTCTAAAGTGTCTGTGACAAATACTATTCATGAATATTTTTAAAATTAAGATTATATTGCAGTATTGAATGGAATTGTACTTGTTAATTTAGTCAGCATATTTAATGAGCACCTGCTATGTGCTAGATTTAGGTGCAGGGGATCTTGTATGACAGTAGTAGTCCAGACAAAAACCTTAGACGAGCAAGATGACAGTGGGAGGTAGAAGAGGGTAGATTTGAGATATATTTTATGGATAGAGTCAGTAAGACTCGTTGATGGATTAGATATTGGGAATCAAAGTGGCTCTTAGATTTTTGGCTTCAAAACTGGCTGGATGGTGTCATTTGCTCAGACTAGACAGACAGGAAGAGAAACAAGTTTTTGTGAGCGGAGAAAGGGGAGGAGATGATGAAAATGAAGTGTTCTGTTTTGGTTGTTAGTTTGAATAACCCGTTAAACATCCAAGTAGTTGTGTCAAATAGGCAGTTTATGTATAAATCTGAAGTGTGGGTTAGAGCTAGAGGTATAAATTTAGAATTCAGCGTATAGATGGTATTTAAAGCCATGGGACTGGGTGAGATCACCTGGGGAGGAAATTTAGGTCGGTCCTGTCAGACAGAAGTTTCTGCAATGATGGAAATGTTTTGTGTCCATGTTGTCCACTAGACACATGGCCTGCTGAGCACTTGAAATGTGGCTAGTGCTATGGAGGAACTGAATTTTAATTTTATTTCATTTAAATTATTTTAAATTTAAATACATTGGCATTAGCCAATGGCTAATGTGTTGGATAGCTTAGGATAGAGAAGAGTCTGGGATCATTAATATTTAGAGGTCTAGTCAAGAAGACTGGGCCAGCAAAGAAGGTGGAGAAGAAAAACCCAGGAAGATAGGAGGAGAATGAGGAGATAATGGTGTCCACAAAAACCACAGGAGGAAAATGATTCAAGAATGGGAGTGCAGTTAGCTATGTCATATGGTGCTGATAGGTGGCATTAGGTGACTTGGGAACAAATTAGTCACTGGGGATCTAAACAGGAGCAGCATTTCCATGGAAGGGTGGTTGTGGAAGGCAGATAGAAATGGGCAGAGGAGAGAATGGGAGATGAAGAGAAACAGTGTCTGTAGACAGTCATTTCAAGTTTTTCTTTGGAGGGGAATGGAAAAATTGGATGGGAAATATGGGAGAATTTGTAATCAAGGAAACGTTTTTTTAAGATGGAAGTTAACTGACATATTTATTTGATGTTAAAAATAATCCAATAAAGGAAAATTGATTTAGGTGAGAAAAGGAGTGAGGACAGGAACACATTTATCTTAAAAATGAAAAGGGTTGGAATCTTGAGCACAAGGGGAGCAGCTGGGCTTTGATAGGAGGGACTCTTATTCCACAGTAATAGAATGGAGGGCAGGGATATGGATGCAGGTCCTGGGAGGTTTGTAGAATTGGCGGTGAATAGATAAGGGTGTGGAGACTGGGGGTGCAGAAGAGTATGAGAAGCTCAAGAAGAAAGAAGGTATGAAATAATCACCTTGAAGAGTAATTGGCATACTCACCAGGATCAGCCTAGGATTTCTGGGCAGATTGAGATGCCCATTTGTAGCTTGTGATAACAAATATAGAGATTAACCAGTCGGAGTGATTTTATGTCTTTTCCCCCCACTGGAAAAGGCAGACAGTTGGCTTTAACCACAGTTAGATTTTTGACAGGTGACTACATAAGAGAGAAGGTTCTTTTCAAGGGAGTGAGGTCCATGGAATTTCCTCTTGACATAGTGGAAAGTGAAGACAGGGGAGTGGAGGTGGGACAGTGGATGAATCGTGGAAGAGTATAAGGCCAGTGGACTGGAGGCCTAAAGGAAGTTGAAAAATTGCAATGAAATACTAGAGTCAGTGAACTATAGATGTAAGAGGTGGTGATCAGAGAGTGGGATGCTTGAAGGAAATATTGTGTTATTGCTGGTGGTAGTATTTAGGGTATGACAATAGGAATGGATGAAAAAGATCATTGGGGGTCACTAAGGGGTAGAGAGGAAGAAAATGAGCTCGGAACTCAAGTCTTCAAAGAGTAAGAGGTTGAAAGATGACAGCAACCAAAAAGAGCATTGATTATAAGCTAGATATGTTCCATTTGTCCTTCCAGATCCACGTTTCTCCACCCCACTCAGTGCCATGGGAACTCAAACCTGGATTAAATCAACAGGTTTCCTTGCTCTCTGGTTCTGGTTGGGTTTGGCCAAGGGGGATCCTCAGCAAATTGGATGGAGAGAGGCTGTGCCCCTGAACTGAAGATTTCTGCTCTTCAATGTGGCCTTCTCTACACATCTCTCTCCTTCTGGGTCCCAGAGCTCCCTTTCCTTGTTCCCTCAGGCTAGGGGTGGTAACAGTTCCGTTGTTACTAACCCTGAGTCACTGTACGATCCCTTGTGCCTTCCCTACCTCATTCACACCTTTGTAAATACAGTTGACCCTTGAATCGCACGAGGTTGAACTCTGGGCATCCACTTATACGTGAAGTTTTTTCAATAGTAAATACTTCAGGACTACATGATCTGGTTGGTTGAATCTGTGGATGCAGGAACTGTGGACGGAACCACAGATATGGAGGAACCATGGATATGGAGGGCCGACTATAAATGATGCTAGGATTTTCCATTGCACAGAAGGTTGGCACCTCTAACCCCTGAGTTGTTCAAGGGTCAGCTGCAGTCCCTTTATTAAATCATCCTCAAATTAACCTAATGCACGTGTGCCATCTGTATCCTGTTGGGGATGCTGATACAGGGTGGTACAACTGCATGACCAGAACTTCAAAGGAGCTGGAGTTTTGGAAAGAAGGAGAAAGCTACAAATAGTTTGGAAGCAGTGATAGGGGTCAAGAGGGGTACTTTCCCCACCTCCCGTGTGGGTGTGAGAATCAAATGGCCACTATTTGAGAGACATATTGAGGAAATGTGGGAGAGCAAGGGTTCAGCTTATGCAGCAAAGTGGAGAAGACATTCAGAAAGAAGTTGAAGGTATAGAGGACGTTTGCAGATACAGATCAGGAGGTCCAGAGGTGCAGTGAAAGTGTTTGAAAGGTGGTGAGGAATGCGAGTTGGGCCAGATTTGGGGATTTACAAGTAACTACAGAGACAAGAATCAGGATGATACTGGCTCATCTGGGAGGCTTCTGGGGATTGAAGTAAATAGGGGTGAGGGCAGGCTCTCAGTTCAGTTCTACTAGTACCTGTTATGTGCTGCACCCGGGGTCAGGGCAGGGACAGTGGTAAGGCAGTTGACAGTTAACACCCAAGCAGTGATTTAACAGTGATCCTGGCTATATGAACTGTGTACCTCTTACCAGAGCCTCCTAAAGAAAAGTCACCTTCTCACGCTCTCATGGGCTGCCTGGGAGGGTGGGCTGCTAGGAAGCCTGGCAGCTAGGCTGTTCCCACCAGAGTTCAACAATCTTCAGTCCTAATGAGGGTGGTAAAGAAAAATGAAGCTTTTCTGAAAGAGCCAGGGAGACCCACTTTGATCAGCATCATGTTTGCCCATGATAAGGTAGGATAAAGCTGGAAGGGAGTTCTTAGTCTGGGCCAGAGACAGAACTGTGGCCACCAGGACTGATGGTTGTATGCTTTAACATTAAAGATCTTCTGGAAGGTTGGGTAGGATGGGTGACAGAAATTGTGCCAGTAGAACCCAAATATCTGAATTATAGCCAAGACTTTTTTTTCCTTGTCAGATATACTTTATATATATTTAAGTCACGACCTTTTCCTGGATGAAGCCACTTCCTAGGACTCCTTGAATGCTAACCCTTGAAGGCCATTATATAATCCTTAACTGGCATTTTACTGTGTGCTTACTATATGCTAAGCCCTGAGAACATGATTTAACTTATCTGATGCTCACAACATCTGATGCCCCATGTGGTAGGCATTATGATGATCCCCATTTTGCAAATGACAGAGAGATCACATCATTTGCTCTGAGTCACAAAGCTAGGACGTGGTAGTCAGGATTCAGAAAAGCTCCTTACAGTATCATTAAATGTATTTATTGTATATTTACACCAGCTTTTGTGCTATAAAAGAAAGAAAGATAGAAATATAGTATCGTTTACTATGCCCAACTTTTCATTTATAAAATTAGAACTAAATAGGAGGAAGAGGATTTTGAAAAGTGGCTTTTTCACGTGCCAGTCAAGAATTGCTCTTCTGTTTTCTAGCTTTTTCTCCAAGTACATTAAAAAAGGATACTAGATTAGATAGATAGGTAGATAGATAAACATATGTATGCCTCTCTCTCTTTCTCTCCCTCCATATAGTTTATATAAATATATACATATACATATAAATATATATATATCTTGATTCAAGCCTTGTTTAAGATGAATTTACAGTGAAATTACTAGACATGCTAATTTTGTTCTTTCACTTTATGTCCATTTATCTCAGATAAACCTTTCCAGATATGTTTATAAATCCCTTGCCCTAGCCTTGTGCACCCAAAATGTCTTATCAGTTCCAAATTTAACAAGACATTAAAATCTTATTTAAAACTACATTCCCAAACTATCAAGGTATCATACCAACTTATACCATTTACTAATGACAAACACAATAAAAGTAGCTTCTTTAATTTTCAAAGTTACCATATTTTCAGTTTTAGACTTATAAATAATTCTATTTCTGCACATAACACTGCTTGTCTTTGAAATCTGTTGAATTAATTTTCCCCTCATCCCAACCCTCCCTCCCCGCCAAAGCCTCTGCCCAACACCTCCATCAAGTCCGTCTTTTCTTCTTCATCGTACATCTGCCCTTTTTTCTGTTTTTCTCAAGTTCTTTTCTGCTTCCATAGAGCTTTTTGTCCTTGATAGAAACACACAAATTATGTCTTCACCCTTATCTGACTATACATTATTCCTTAACTGTATATGAAAAAAAAAAGAAATTTATATACATAATCAAACATGCAGTCTACCATTTAGTAGGCTTTTATATAGTTTCTCAACTACCTCTCACAACCGTCCCATGAACTTAAGTACTGTTATTATCCCCATTTTGTAGGTGAGGAAATTGAGGTCTTAACCACGCTAAGTCTACACTGCTGGTGCTCTGATTTGACTTCCTATGGATGTACTGTGGCCAGCTAGTGGCTTCAGGGAATATAGTGATGTTACTTAGGGAAGGTAATTAATGCAGAAAATATGTTACATTAAGAAGAAGGGGATAAGAAGAATGAAATTTACAGATGTGCCACCTAAAGCTTAGTGTTATTTTCTCTCAGAAATTTTGTGTAAATATTATATGAATATACTTTACAACAGCGGGTATGTAGCTCTTGCTGTGCCCTTTAACCTGGTTTCTTCTCTGCGTCTCCATGATTTATTTAATATACTGTTCATCTTTCATCTATATTAGGTGCCCTATTCATTGTGAATCCCTTCTGAATTTGTTACAAACAGGCTTGACAATTTACTGAAAAACCTTTTTTGGATAGAAATTTCAAATTACTTAGCTACTTCCCAAACTTAAGATTCCCTTCTCCACACCAGTGCTCCAGTGGGATCTTTGCTGGTTATATTTGTTTTGGAATAAGTTAAAAGATAACTTAAATGAACCTGAGAAAGTCTTAACACTTTCTAATACTTTATTAATGTTTACCTAGGGAACTGTGGAATAACTGTGTCTTAACTTAGAAATTTAAAAGAATCTCTAAATTTCCCTTTCTGAAAAGATGCTATGAACTAAACAAAAACTTTATGGTCAGTTTCCTCCACCAATTATGCCTTCTCTCCTGAATCTTTAACTACTGACTCTCATTGTATCTTTGCCCTTAGCCTATAAAGCTCAAGTCTCTCCCATTAAAAAATAAAAGCACAATCAATAAAACCCTCCCTCAATCAGCCTGGCTCAGCATAACTCCTTTAAACTACCAGTCAGGCACAGCCCAACCACATTAAAATGGCACTCCAGCCTTTAACCACACCTTTTATCCCTTTGCCAGAGTGTTTTTCCACTCCCAGTCTATTTTTAAGCAATTGGGCTATTTCGTGGAACTGAAGCCTTCTGGCGTGCACAGAGCAAAGTTATTTTTCTGATGTTGAGAGGAAGTCATCCTGAACGTGTGACCAGGCAGCCTGTTTTTGGTGAACTCCAAGCATATGTAGGCTCCTCTCAGCATATGGAAGAAGCATGGCCCTCCCAGCGCTACAGAAGTCAGGTATGGGTTGACACAGGCCTTGCCCTAGAATAACATTGTTCTATGCATACTGGTTACCTCTATAATATACTGACCCAAAGAGTTTCTGAGTGTCTGAGAGCTTGGTTGAATTAGTACTTGTTCACAACGCACATTATGTATATGCTGGGCAGCTAGAACTGTAGACCACCCTAGTCTCTAGGAGCCAATACCCCAACTCTGGTCTAGGACCCAATACCTCCAACTCCCGGAGGCTGGTTCTCATCCACATGCCAGTGGAACTAGTTATAACTCGTTGCCATCTTATCTCTTCTTTCCTAAAAAGTCAGTGTTCTTAAAGACTAGTCCATGCTTGCTGTCATGTTTTTCTTTGTTCATTTTCACTCCTTAATTCACTGAAATCTAGCTTCTGCCATAATTATTCACTAGTAACTGCTAGATTTTCAAATCCAAAGAACATTTCCTTTTCTAGTTTTTCCTTGTCTTCTCTGAGGCAATTGAAATTTTTCTCCCGTTGACTTTCATTACTCCATTTTCTTCCTATTCTCCTCATATCACAATTGTTCTACCTTCATATTCTTCCAGGGTCTTTTTTTCTCTGTCTAATTCCCTTAAAATAAATTTTAAGAAAACTTTTTATTTAAAAAATGTATTCAGAAAAGAACTGGAAATAATAAAATGGAAACTCGGGTACCCACCAACTAGATTTTGCCTTCCTCCCTTCCTTCCTTCCTTCCTTTTCTTCCTTCCTTTTTCAGACTATCATTTTCTTTCTAAGAAACAAAATGCTTATTTATCCCTCCCTCCCCCACTTTGGCTTTTTATTTCTGAGGTTTCTTAACCTTGGCTATCTTTTCTCCCAGGTCAATTGTTGTCATAATAAAATCCATTCTCTTCTTTTTTTTTTTTTTTTTTTAAATAAATTTATTTATTTATTTATTTTTAGCTGTGTTGGGTCTTCGTTTCTGTGCGAGGGCTTTCTCTAGTTGCGGTGAGCGGGGGCCACTCTTCATTGCGGTGCGCAGGCCTCTCACTATCGCGGCCTCTCTTGTTGTGGAGCACAAGCTCCAGACGCGCAGGCTCAGTAGTTGTGGCTCACGGACCCAGTTGCTCCGTGGCATGTGGGATCTTCCCAGACGAGGGCTCGAACCCGTGTCCCCTGCATTGGCAGGCAGATTCTCAACCACTGCGCCACCAGGGAAGCCCCATTCTCTTTTTTCTGGTCACATGTTCACTCAACTGGAGATTACATTCCTTATCCTCTTTTGCAGCTAGGTATGATTTTGTGGTTAAGTTCTTGCCAGTGGAATATAGCTAGAAGTGATGGGTACAACTTTTGCCTTACCCTTTTAAAAGAAGATGGCTTGCCTTGGACTGCTTTCTGTCTCCTTCATAGACATGTCTGTGACCGGCTGCAGCCATGAAGATGAGGAAGACATGGTAGGAGAGGATGGAACAACAAGATAGAAGGAATCTGGGTCCTGAATGACCTCATAGAACAGAGTGCCCTGTCAGTCTAGGCCCAACTATGATGTGAACAGGAAAGAAACTTCCATTTTCTTTATGTCACTGATTTCTGGGGTCTCTTTATTACAGCAATATAGCATTTACTCTAATACAAAAATTGATATCTGGAAATAGGGAACTTCTAATAGAATCTTAAAACATATAGCATTACCTTAACAGTCAGACAATTGGCAGTGAGGAAACAGATCTTGCAGGCTGGAAAACTGATGATCCTTGTAATACCATTGCAAAATATTGTAGACATTTCTCCTACTCAACTTGGAAGCCTGACCATGTTCCTTCTATGGCTGAATTTTAGGGGAAGCATTTGGGGAGAACCAGAATATAAAAGTGTGAAGGTTGCTCCTCACTGAACTTAGCAAGATTTTTTGGAAAGAAATGAGCTCACATAAGAAATGAGGGGTTTGCAAGCAGAAATGGAAGGAAATAAAGTGTATAGAAAATTGGGGCCTCACAGGGTTGGAAAATCCAACTATTTCTGTAGCCCAAACAGGAGGTAAAAGACTGTTTTTCAGAGACTTTCTTAAAGCCCTCCCATTAAGATTCCTCAGACAAAGAAAGAAATATAGCCTTCCAGCAAAGATCAGATTAAGGATGTTACCCTCACTTATTTTGTAAGATTACGTCAAATTAGCCACCATTAAAACAATGAAAAGAGGAATGGGTAGAGCATAGAAACTACAGAATAAGCTAGTTTAAGAGCCAGATCCAGAAAAGAACTTTGGTGCCATTTCTGGCACATAGACTAGAGATGAATAGTACAAAAGCCTATTAAGTTTTTGAGGAAATTGCATTACTAAAGAAACCATAAATCTGACCTGCAAAAGCCATTCATTGTTTGTGTCCTCAGACAGTCTCCAGGCCAGCATAGTCTCCAACATCCTCTTCAATCTTGAACCTGGTGAATGATGGACAAGGAAGAACCTCCCAGAGGGTGAACCCAGGGGTCTTCAGGCATAACAAAAGGCATCCAGGAGGGTTCATCAGGGAACTTCTTCCATGGTCAGGGCAAAAATTTCTGTCTGGAAAGAAAACTATTAAGGATTACTGCTTGCTATATGTTTCCCATTCTTTCCTTTTTCAAATGGAAGTTTTTATTCTATTCCTGATCCACCATTGCATATTGGGTTGAAAGTAGGGATCAAGTAACTATTTTTTGGTTTATATGTCATTGGACTATATGTTGCCACATCTGGACAAGACAGAGAAAGCTGTACTTTCCCTGGAGGTAGTAGACCTTGAGCTGGCTATGGAAATGAATAGGCCCACAGATGGTCTCTGTTAGAGAGGGAGGTTGAGATGTATGGGAAGAAGGGTGCACTTAGATATCTGGGTGGCCTGAGGGATTGACTGAATCTCTTTGTTTACCTTTACCTGAACTAATGCAGTCTTCCTGGGTGTTGTGATTTGTTTATTCAGAAACTTATCACCTGCATAATGACAACTTTCAAATTTGTATGTCCCACCAGGATTCTCTTTTATATTCTAGACCTATATTATCCAAATACTGAACACCTCTGCATAGATTTATCACAGGAGAAACCTTAATCGGCACATGTCCAAGACTGAAATGATTTCATTTCTCCTTAAACATGTACCTCCTCTGTGATAGATTGCAATAAATGGTCACAAACTCATCCCATCCCTCTACACACGCCCCTTTGCATTGTGACTTTTTGTTCTTCTCATCAAGAAGTGGACTCTAGATCTCCACCTCCTTGTGTCTGGGCTTGCCTTGTGACTTGCTTTGATCAATAAAATACAGCAGAAGTAATGACGTGGGAATTATGAGCCTAGACCTCAAGAGGCCTTGCAGGCTTTGCTCTCACCCTCTTGGAAAGCTTCTGTCATTATGTGAAGAAACCTGGGCTAGTCTCTTTGGGGATGAGAAGCTACATGGAGAAAGGTGCCCAGCTGACATCCAGCACCAACCACTAACATGACTGGCAACATAATGTGCAAGGCCCAGTAGGGCCCCTTGTTTCATAATTATTAAGAATTTTAAGACAGCAATAGCTGAACAGTGAACCAAGCACAAGTTGCATGCCCATGCAGCTGGCCTTGATTGCTAGAGAAACGATTTTGGAGCATCAAGCCCTTGCCAAGCTGCCACAGCTGACTGTCACCACGTGAGTGAGCCCAGGCAAAACCAGCAGAAGAACTTCTCAAGCAAGTTCATCCCAAATTGTCAACCCACATAACTGTCAGCTAATAAACAATTGTTGTTTTAAGCCATGAACTTTGATGATAGTTTGGGCAGCAATAAATAATTAAGTCATCCTTATAATCTCTTATCCTGGATAATTACAGCCTGAATCAATTAAACTCGCCCACACTTTCAACCTCATCCTATGAGGCTTGAAGAATTCTTTACGCTATCTGCTTCCCTATGTGTTCTCTCCTTACCCAGAAGTAAGTGTTGTGGAGTCAGACTACTGTGGTTTAAATTCTAGGTCCTCCCATTCTAATTGTGTGATCTTGGACACATTATTTTACCCTTTTGTGCCTCTATTCCCTTATCTGCAAAACAGAGCTAACCTTGTGTTTTTTTATGAGGGTCTGTGAAAGTTGAATGAGTAACACGAACAGCACTGAACACAGTGACTGTACTCAATAAATGTTAAGTTATTATGATTACCTTGGATTTAACACACTACCCGTGAGATTCAGGATGAAACCTGCAGGAGGACTGCAGAAGACTTCTGGGGTTGTACAGGAATTCAGAGAGGTAAAAAGAACAACAACAACAACAACAACAAAAAATAACAGACATGGTCTGAGAGAAACTATAAAGTAGTATGAGGTTAGAAACGTGATTTCTGGCGTCAGACCTTCTTCCCTCACATCTCAGCTCTGCCATTTGTTCTGTTTCTCTGGCAAGTTACTTAACCTCTTTAAGTCTTAATTTCATCAACTATAAAGTGGGACCAAGGAAAGGAAATCTCTTATAACATTATTGTGAGGCTTGAATAAGGACTAAATGATTACATCCTATAGGCCTGGCTTATAGAAGTCCTGTGAGCCTGGCATATAGAATACGCCCACCACATGATATTTGAAATGTGAGTATTGGTCAGAAAGGCAAGCCAAGATCACTTTGAGAGGAGAATTACCAAATATAAAGTGACACTGTATACAAGACTGTAAGCAGGATATGAGGTAAGAGATTAGGAGCCAAAGAGAGGGTGAACAGATTAAGTCTGGAGATCAAGGCAGAAGTGAAACCATTCAAGACTTTGGTTGCCGCATCAGAAAGTCTGGAAGACATATTACATGTTTCCTAAACCTTTCTACAAACTATAATGGCAAAGCAGAAAATGCTCTAGGAGCAGATTTTGGATTAGAGGGAACAGTTCAAACAAATCTTAGCATATTCTCCACCAATTAGCCTTTGAGGGTTCTCTCCATTTTTAGGTTGGTTCTTGTCTTTTCCTTCCTCAACAGTCAAGAACCCATTTATTCAGCAATTATTTATAGAGTACCTTGGAGTACAACGATGAGTGGCAGACCAATTTCCTGTCCTCACAGAGCCTCGGACTAACAGGAGATTCAGACGATTAAACTAGTAATCTCAGCACTGTGTGAGAATTTAGGGATCAGGGAAAGCTTCCTGGAGGAAGTTACATTTAATGTGAAACTTGAAAAACAGATGAGTAGACATCAACTAACCTGGTGTGTGGGGGAGACATGGTGAGTGTGGCTGCAGGGAGAGAAGAATATTCCAAGTAAAAGAACAGCATATGCAAATTCATGGAAGGAAGAGAACCAGGAACTTGGAGGGAATTCAAAGTAGTTCAATTGTGCTGAAAAATCGAGTTAGGAGCTAGAAATGGCTGGAGAGGAGGCTAATGGGGTAAAATCTACTCTTCTAAGGAATCTGGACTAAGGGCAACGGGAAGCCATTCAAGTGTTTAAGCAGAGGAGTGACATTTAGAAAGAATACCCTGATTATAATATGGAGAACAGAAGGAGCAGGACAGAAAGCCCACTACCTGTGTTTGTAAAAACGTTTTATTGGAACACAACCATATCCATTCATTTACATATTGTCTACTGCTGCTTCCAGGCCTTAAGTGCAGAGCTGAGTAACTGACCATCTGGCCCAGAAAGCCTGAAATATTTATGATCTGGTTCTTTAAGAAAATGTTTGCTAATCCCAGGGAGACTACTGTAGTAACCTGGGTAAGACAACATTCCTGTCTTCCCAGCTTTGGGGACGACTGGAATCCTAGAAAGGCAGTCACTGTCAATAACTGAAGAAATCATGACCTAGATATCAGTGGTGATAATCTGTTGTTTTTCAACTAAATGAGTGTTCTTCCTATGTTTTCCTCTAAGAGTTTTAGAGTATCCAGTCTTACATTTAGGTCTTTAATCCATTTTGAGTTTATTTTTGTGTATGGTGTTAGAGAATGTTCTAATTTCATTCTTTTATGTGTAGCTGTCTAGTTTTCCCAGCACCACTTATTAAAGAGACTGTCTTTTCTCCGTTGTATATTCTCTCCTCCTTTGTCATAGGTTAGTTGATCATAGGTGCGTGGGTTTATTTCTGAGCTTTCTATCCTGTTCCATTGATCTATATTTCTCTTTTTGTGCCAGTACCATACTGTTTTAATTACTGTTGCTTTGAGGTATAGTCTGAAATCAGGGAGCCTGATTTTTCCAACTCCATTTTTCTTTCTCAGGATTGCTTTGGCTATTCGGGGTCTTTTGTGTTTCCATACAAATTAAAAAAATTTTTTCTTCTAGTTCTATGAAAAATGCCATTTGTAATTTGACAGGGATTGCACTGAATCTGTAGATTGCCTTGGGTAGTACAGTCATTTGGACAATATTCATTCTTCCAGTCCAAGAACATGGTATATCTTTCCATCTGTTTGTCTCATCTTCGATTTCTCTCATCAGCATTTTATAGTTTTCAGAGCACAGGTCTTTTGTCTCCTCAGGTAGGTTTATTCCTAGGTATTTTATTCTTTTGATGCAGTGGTAAATGGGATTGTTTCCTTAATTTCTCTTTCTGATCTTTCGTTGTTAGTGTATAGAAATGCAAGAGATTTCTGTCTATTAATTTTGTATCCTGCAACTTTACCAAATTCATTCATTAGCTCTAGTAGTTTTCTATTTTTTTTTAAATTTTCTTTATAATTCTGATTGTCATCTTTTTTTTCCCCAACATCTTATTTTTTTTTTGCATTTTTGAATTTTATTTTATTTATTTTTTTATACAGCAAGTTCTTATTAGTCATCAATTTTATACACATCAGTGTATACATGTCAATCCCAATTTCCCAATTCATCACACCACCACCCCCACCCCTGGCCACTTTCCCCCCTTGGTGTCCATACGTTTGTTCTCTACATCTGTGTCTCAATTTATGCCCTGCAAACTGGTTAATCTGTACCATTTTTCTAGGTTCCACATATATGCCTTAATATACGATATTTGTTTTCCTCTTTCTGACTTAATTCACTCTGTATGACAGTCTCTAGATCCAGCCGCATCTCAACAAATGACCCAATTTCATTCCTTTTCATAGCTGACTAATATTCCATTCTATATATGTACCACATCTTCTTTATCCATTTGTCTGTCGATGGGCATTTAGGTTGCTTCCATGACCTGGCTATTGTAAATACTGCTGCAATGAACATTGTGGTGCATGTGTCTTTTTGAATTATGGTTTTCTCTGGGTATATGCCCAGTAGTGGGGTTGCTGGGTCATATGGTAATTCTATTTTTAGCTTTTTTAAGGAACCTCCATACTGTTCTCCATAGTGGCTGTATCAATTTACATTCCCACCAACAGTGCAAGAGGATTCCCTTTTCTCCACACCCTCTCCAGCATTTATTGTTTGTAGATTTTCCAATGATGCCCATTCTAACTGGTGTGAGGTGATATCTCATTGCAGTTTTGATTTGCATTTCTCTAATAATTAGTGATGTTGAGCAGCTTTTCATGTGCTTCTTGGCCATCTATATGTCTTCTTTGGAGAAATGTCTATTTAGGTCTTCTGCCCATTTTTGGATTGGGGTGTTTGTTTTTTTTAATATTGAGCTGCATGAGCTGTTTATATATTTTGGAGATTAATCCTTTGTCCATTGATTCGTTTGCAAATATTTTCTCCCATTCTGAGGGTTGTCTTTTCATCTTGTTTGTATTTTCCTTTGCTTTGCAAAAGCTTTTTTTTTTTTTTTTTTTATATTTTTTAAACATCTTTATTGAAGTATAATTGCTTTACAATGGTGTGCTAGCTTCTGCTTTACAACAAAGTGAATCAGTTACACATATACATATGTTGCCATATCTCTTCCCTCTTGCATCTCCCTCCCTCCCACCCTCCCTATCCCACCCCTCTAGGTGGTCACAAAGCACCGAGCTGATCTCCCTGTGCTATGCGGCTGCTTCCCACTAGTTATCTATTTTACATTTGGTAGTGTATATATGTCCATGACACTCTCTCACCCTGTCACATCTCACCCCTCCCCCTCCCCACATCCTCAAGTCCATTCTCTAGTAGGTCTGTTTGCAAAAGCTTTGAAGTTTCATTAGGTCCCATTTGTTTATTTTTGTTTTTATTTCCATTACTCTAGGAGGTAGATCAAAAAAGCTCTTGCTGTGATTTATGTCAAAGAGTGTTCTTCCCATGTTTTCCTCTAAGAGTTTTATAGTGTCTGGTCTTACATTTAGGTCTCTAATCCATTTTGAGATTATTTTTGTGTATGGTGTTAGGGAGTGTTCTAATTTCATTCTTTTACATGTAGCTGTCCAGTTTTCCCAGCACCACTTATTGAAGAGACTGTATTTTCTCCACTGTATATCCTTGCCTCCTTTGTCATAGATTAGTTGACCATAGGTGCGTGGGTTTATCTCTAGGCTTTCTATCCTGTTCCATTGATCTATATTTCTGTTTTGTGCCAGTACCATATTGTCTTGATTCCTGTAGCTTTGTAGTATAGTCTGAAGTCAAGGAATCTGATTCCTCCAGCTCCATTTTTTCCCCTTAAGACTGCTTTGGATATTTGGGGTCTTTTGTGTCTCCATAAAAATTTTAAGATTTTTTGTTCTAGTTCTGTAAAAAATGCCATTGGTAATTTGTTAGGGATTGCATTGAATCTGTAGATTGCTTTGGGTAGTATAGTCATTTTCACAGTATTGATTCTTCCAATCCAAGAATATGGTATAACTCTACATCTGTTTGTATCATCTTTAATTTCTTTCAACAGTGTCTTTTAGTTTTCTGCATGCAGGTCTTTTGTCTCCGTAGGTAGGTTTATTCCTAGGTAGTTTATTCTTTTTGTTGCAGTGGTAAACGGGACTGTTTCCTTAATTTCTCTTTCAGATTTTTCATCATTAGTATATAAGAATGCAAGAGATTTCTGTGCATTAATTTTGTATCCTGCAACTTTACCAAATTCATTGATTCGCTCTAGTAGTTTTCTGGTGGCATCTTCAGGATTCTCTATGTATAGTATCATGTCATCTGCAAACAGTGACAGTTTTACTTCTTCTTTTCCAATTTGGATTCCTTTTATTTCTTTTTCTTCTGTGATTGCCATGGCTAGGACTTCCAAAACTATGTTGAATAATAGTGGTGAGAGTGGACATCCTTGTCTTGTTCCTGATCTTAGAGGAAATGCTTTCAGTTTTTCACCATTAAGAATAATGTTTCCTGTGGGTTTGTCATACATGGCCTTTATTATGTTGAAGTAGGTACCCTCTATGCCCACTTTCTGGAGAGTTTTTATCATAAATGGGTGTTGAATTTTGTCAAAAGCTTTTTCTGCACCTATTGAGATGATAATATTGTTTTTCTTCTAAATTTGTTAACATGGAGTACCACATTGATTGATTTGTGTATATTGAAGAATCCTTGCATCCCTGGGATAAATCCCACTTGATCATGGTGTATGATGCTTTTAATGTGTTGTTGGATTCAGTTTGCTAGTATTTTGTTGAGCATTTTTGCATTTATATTCATCAGTGATATTGGTCTGTAATTTTCTTTTTCTGTAGTATCTTTGTCTGGTTTTGGTATCAGGGTGATGGTGGTCTCATAGAATGAGTTTGGGAGTGTTCCTTCCTCTGCAATTTTTTGGAGGAGTTTGAGAAGGATGGGTGTTAGCTCTTCTCTAAATGTTTGATAGACTTCACCTGTAAAGCCATCTGGTCCTGGACTTTTGTTTGTTGGAAGATTTTTCATCACAGTTTCAATTTCATTACTTGTGATTTGTCTGTTCATATTTTCTATTTCTTCCTGGTTCGTTCTTGGAAGGTTATACCTTTCTAAGAATTTGTCCATTTCTTCCAGGTTGTCCATTTTATTGGCATAGAGTTGCTTGTAGTAGTCTCTTAGGATGGTTTGTATTTCTGCGGTGTCTGTTGTAACTTCTCCTTTTTCATTTCTAATTTTATTGATTTGAGTCCTCTCCTGCTTTTACTTGATGAGTCTGGCTAATGGTTTATCAATTTTGTTTACCTTCTCAAAGAACCAGATTTTAGTTTT
Source organism: Eubalaena glacialis (assembly GCF_028564815.1). Lineage (NCBI taxonomy): Eukaryota > Metazoa > Chordata > Mammalia > Artiodactyla > Balaenidae > Eubalaena > Eubalaena glacialis. The sequence continues at coordinate 111,040,502 of NC_083718.1, read as the reverse complement.
ATTGATCCTTGCTATTGTCTTCTTGGTTTCTATTTCATTTAGTTATGCTCCGATCTTTATGATTTCTTTCCTTCTACTAACTTTGGGTTTTGTTTGTTGTTCTTTCTCTAGTTCCTTTAGGTGTAAGGTTAGATTGTTTATTTGAGATGTTTGTTGTTTCTTGAGGTAAGATTGTATTGCTATAAACTTCCCTCTTAGAACTGCTTTTGCTGCATCCCATAGGTTTTGGATCATCGTGTTTCCATTGTCATTTGTCTCTAGGTACTTTTTGATTTTCTCTTTGATTTCTTCAGTGATCTCTTGGTTATTTAGTAACGTATTGTTTAGCCTCCATGTGTTTGTGTTTTTTACGTTTTTTTCCCTGTAATTCATTTCTAATCTCATAACGTTGTGGTCAGAAAAGATGCTTGATGTTCTTTCAATTTTCTTAAATTTACTGAGACTTGATTTGTGACCCAAGATGTGATCTATCCTAGAGAATGTTCCGTGTGCACTTGAGAAGAAAGTGTAATCTGCTGTTTTTGGATGGAATGTTCTATAAATATCAATTACATCTATCTGGTCTATTGTGTCATTTAAAGCTTCTGTTTCCTTATTAATTTTCTGTTTGGATGATCTGTCCATTGCTGTAAGTGAGGTGTTAAAGTCCCCCACTATTATTGTATTACTGTCGTTTTTGTCTTTTATAGCTGTTAGCAGTTGCCTTCTGTATTGAGGTGCTCCTATGTTGAGTGCATATATATTTATAATTGTTATATCTTCTTCTTGGATTGATCCCTTAATCATTATGTAGTGTCCTTCCTTGTCTCTTGTAACATTCTTTATTTTAAAGTCTATTTTATCTGATATGAGTGTTGCTACTCCAACTTTCTTTTGATTTCCATTTGCATGGAATATCTTTTTCTATCCCCTCACTTTCAGTCTGTATGTGTCCCTAGGTCTAAAGTGGGTCTCTTGTAGATAGCATATATATGGGTCTTGTTTTTGTATCCATTCAGTGAGCCTGTGTCTTTTGGTTGGAGCATTTAATCCATTCACGTTTAAGGTAATTATTGATATGTATGTTCTTATTACCATTTTCTTAATTGTTTTGGATTTGTTTTTGTATGTCCTTTTCTTCTCTTGTGTTTCCCACTTAGAGAAGTTCCTTTAGCATTTGTTGTAGAGCTGGTTTGGTGGTGCTGAATTCTCTTAACTTTTGCTTGTCTGTAAAGCTTTTGATTTCTCCATCGAATCTGAATGAGATCCTTGCCGGGTAGAGTAATCTTGGTTGTAGGTTGTTCCCTTTCATCACTTTAAATATGTCATGCCACTCCCTTCTGGCTTGTAGAGTTTCCGCTGAGAAATCAGCTGTTAACCTTATGGGAGTTCCCTTGTATGTTATTTGTCATTTTTCCCTTGCTGCTTTCAATAATTTATCTTTGTCTTTAATTTTTGCCAGTTTGATTACTATGTGTCTCAGCGTGTTTCTCCTTGGGTTTATCCTGTATGGGACTCTCTGTGCTTCCTGGACTTGGGTGGCTATTTACTTTCCTATGTTACGGAAGTTTTCGACTATAATATTTTCAAATATTTTCTCTGGTCCTTTCTCTCTCTCTTCTCCTTCTGGGACCCGTATAATGTGAATGTTGTTACGTTTAATGTTGTCCCAGAGGTCTCTTAGGCTGTCTTCATTTCTTTTCATTCTTTTTTCTTTATTCTGTTCCTCAGCAGTGAATTCCACCATTCTGTCTTCCAGGTCACTTATCCGTTCTTCTGCCTCAGTTATTCTGCTATTGATTCCTTCTTGTGTAGTTTTCGTTTCAGTTATTGTTTTGTTCATCCCTGTTTGTTTGTTCTTTAATTCTTCTAGGTCTTTGTTAACATTTCTTGCATCTTCGTGATCTTTGCCTCCATTCTTTTTCCAAGGTCCTGGATCATCTTCACTATCATTATTCTGAATTCTTTTTCTGGAATGCTGCCTATCTCCATTTCACTTAGCTGTTTTTCTGGGGTTTTATCTTGTTCCTTCATCTGGTACATAGCCCTCTGCCTTTTCATCTTTTCTATCTTTCTCTGAATGTGGTTTTTATTCCACAGGCTGCAGGATTGTAATTCTTCTTGCTTCTGCTGTCTGCCCTCTGCTGGATGAAGCTATCTAAGAGGTTTGTGCAAATTTCCTGATGGGAGGAACTGGTGGTGGGTAGAGCTGGCTGTTGCTCTGGTGGGTAGAGCTCAGTAAAACTTTAATCCACTTTTCTGCTGATGGGTGGGCCTGGGTTCCCTCCCTGTTCGTTGTTTGGCCTGAGACGACCCAACACTGGAGCCTACCCGGGCTCTTTGGTGGGGCTAATGGCGGACTCTGGGAGGGCTCACGCCAAGGAGTACTTCCCAGAACTTCTGTTGCCAGTGTCCTTGTCCTCACGGTGAGACACAGCCACCCCCCGCCTCTGCAGGAGAGCCTCCAACACTAGCAGGTAGGTCTGGTTCAGTCTCCTATGGGGTCACTGCTCCTTCCCCTGGGTCCCGATGCACACACCACTTTATGTATGCCCTCCAAGAGTGGAGTCTCTGTTTCCCCCAGTCCTGTTGAAGTCCTGCAATCAAATCCTGCTAGCTTTCAAAGTCTGATTCTCTAGGAATTCCTCCTCCCATTGCCAGACCCCCAGGTTGGGAAGCCTGATGTGGGGCTCAGAACCTTCACTCCAGTGGTGGACTTCTGTTGTATAAGTGTTCTCCCATTTGTGAGTCACCCACCCAGCAGTTATGGGATTTGATTTTATTGTGATTGCGCCCCTCCTACCATCTCATTGTGGCTTCTCCTTTGTGTTTGGATGTGGGATATCTTTTTTGGTGAGTTCCAGTGTCTTCCTGTCGATGATTGTTCAGCAGTTAGTTGTGATTCTGGTTCTCTTGCAAGAGGGAGTGAGAGCACTTCTTCTCCACCATCTTGAACCAATCCCCCATAACTCTCATTCTTCATGCTTCTAACTTCTCATACAGAGTGCCTAAAACAGGAACTTCAGTTAGTGATGAACAGGATTTAAATCGTGGGTTGATTACAGTAATACTATCACATGAATGATAGTCATGATGACATTAGGAGATCAGTTTGATTGGGACATATAAGGGAGATAATATGTTTGTATATTAAGACAATACTGTCATGGAAATTGCTCTTGTTTTTTCTTTTTAGTTACTTTTAAGATAGTTCATGTGACCAGTGCATATGAACACATGACTATTGAAGTAGTTGAATTATATCACTACAAAAATTTGATTCTTTTGGAACTGAATATATTTGGCAGAGGATGGGGCTAGTGTAGGAGATGTTTATACTAAGGAATATTTCTAAATTTTAAAATTGTATTTAACTATAGTTATGAATAATTTAACTATCAACTTTATTTTTTTTAAATTTGTTCATAGGATGAAGATAGGGAACATACTTGTTCTGATTTTTATCATAATGATATATGGGTTCTTCATATTTCAAAACAGCAAGCATGAATTTTTTTATGTTGATAAACAGTAACACTTTAATGTTATCCAGTTAAGGTCTATGTGCCTTGTTAACAAAATGTGCTGTAGAACTTAAAGAAAGACATAGCTTCATAAATTTCCCATTTTTTCTCAAAATGATAATGGGTAGATCCAATCTAAAGAGAATGTAGTGAGAAGTGAATGCTCCAAAGTCAGAGAATAGTGAGAAAGTAAAATAACAATCTGTGTATAAGATGAGGTTGGTTAGTTTTAATTTGCTTATCTTTATGAATGAGGGCCATTTATAATGTGTAAGGGTCATTTTTATATTTCTTTTTCTGTCACTTGTCTGTTAAGGTCTTCTTTCTTTTTTCTTTTTGAGTGGCAGAATTTTTTCTTCTTGATTTATAGAAGCTTCTTATACATTAAGGAGGTTAGCCCTTTTTCTGTGATTTGAGTACCAGATATTTTTTTCCCTAGTTTGTAATTTGTGTTTCAACTTTGCTTATGTTATTGTTATTAGTTTTTGCCTTGTAGTAGTTTTTGATTTTTAATTAGTTACATTTATTAATATTTTATGGCTTCTAGATTTTGAGTCACAGTTAGAAAGGCCTTCCCATTCCAAGGTAAGAAGAGAATTCACCTATATTTTCTTAGAGTACATTTGTGTGTGTTCACAGTATATATTCAAATATTTGACCCATTTGGAATTTATCCTAGTATACAATATGAGATATAGATTTAAATTAATTTTTTCCAGATGCTATCCATTTATTAAAAAGTCCGTTTTATACCATTGGTTTGAGATGCTCCTAATTTGGGTCTATTTCTGAACTTTTTATTCAATTCCATTAGTCTCTCTATTCCTATGGCTTATCCAAAAGTATTTCATTATTGAGGTTCTGTAGTATTTTTTAATACATAGGAAGCTATTCTTCCTTTTCAAAAGAGTTTTTCTGTGATACTTGCTTGTTTATTTTTCCATATGATCTTTAGAATCAGCTTGTCCTATTCCAGAAAATAGTATTTTCATTGACATTGCAATAAATTTAAAAATTAAAATTTAGGGAGAATTGATATACATTGACTTTTCCTATTTAACAGCATGGTCTATCTTTTCATTGTTCGAGTCTACTTTGGGTCCTGTAGGAGTGTTTTATAGGTTTTTTCATATAAGTTTTTCATATTTATATTGTTATTCATATTGTTAAATTTATTCCTAGGCACTTTATATTTTTTGCTGCAGTTGTAAGTGGAAGCTTTTCTTCCTTTTATTTTGTAAGGGGGTATTGTGTGTGTGTGTGTGTGTGTATACAAATATATATGTGTATTTATATATGTATATATACACACATGTACACAGTTATATGTATACACATATATCTATATATATCAGATTTCCACAAATTAATTTTATATCCTGCTCCCATACTTAATTTTCTATTGTTTAATATATTTTTTCAGTTGATTTTCTTGGGTTTTCCAAGTATATAATCATAATCTACAAATATTAACAACTTTATAATCTTTTTCCCCAATGGTTATTGTCTTTACTTTTTCTCTTTCACTAGTACCCTTGACTGATACTTCCAGTACCACTGTATTAGCAGTGGGAGAGTGGCCATCCCCCTTGTCTTCCTCTTGATCTGAGCAGGAATCCTCCAGTGTTTCCCCGTTAATCTTGAAACTGGCTTTGAATCTTAGAATTAATTTCTAGTCAGACATTACTACTTTACTGTATCGGGAAAACTGAAAATTTGATCCAACAGTAAGGTCTATAAATGTCTAACAGTAAGAGATTGGTTAAATACATTATGGTGCACCCATTGAATGGAATAGTCTGAGCAATTACACAATAATATGTACTGTTTTAATTCATTTTGTTGTTTAAAAAATCTTAAAATATATGCAAGTATGCATGGAAAAGTATCTGGAAGGATATTCAACAAACTGATCTAAAAGTTATAAACATATACGTAAACTAGTGATTGTTAACAACTATTTAATTTGTAAAAAAATTTTTTAATTTATGAAAATATTTTGGCACAATTAAAAAAATAAGTTAGAAATTTAAGAAAAATAGATTCATGTTCTTCCCCTTCCTCTGTTTTGGGTCCCTTTCTGTTACTTAATTTTTTTTAATCACTTATTCTTTGCAGAGTAGCACTAAAATGATAGTGTACAAAGGGGTTTACAAGCTATAAGCCACAAGAAAGAAGAGGACTGGAGAAAAGTACACAGCAGATGGGAGATCTCAGTAAATTTTGGAAGCCAGAAGTTGGATGGAGTAGAGATGCAGTCATACCTCGGTATCTTTGGAGGATTGGTCCCAGGACCTCCTTTGGATATCACTATCCATGGATGCTCAAGTTCCTTACATAAAATGGTGAAGTACAGTCTGCCCTCCCTATGACCAGGTTCCACATCCACAGAAATGGCAGGCCGACTGTAATTGACTTGGCAAAGTGGAAGAGGGGCTAACCTAAGTGCTTGGAGGAGACTTAGCATTTGGAGGTGGAGTGTATGGTGGAAGGCAGGGTTGAGGAATAAACCTGAAGAAGGGGGATTGACCAAAGTTGTTTACAAAGCTCTTGGACCACTGGTTCTCTTCCCCACCTCATACAGCCAGCCTGCACTCATGCACTCCACCCTGACTGTACCACTACCAACACAATCTTTCTGTGAAGTATGAAATTTCTTTTCTGGAGAAAGGAGTTTATTTTTTGATGGAGAGTTCCCATAACAAAAGAGCTAATGAGAGAATAGGAAAGAAAAATATGTTTGAAATAGAAACTTTAGAAGGTTGGAAGATAAAGTTAAGTAATTCTCCTGGTCCAGAATTTCTCAATCTTGGCATGACTGACATTTGGGGCTGGAAATTCTTTGTCGTGGGAGGCTGTCCTGTGCATTGTAACATGCTTAGCAGCCTCCCTGGCCTTTACTCACTAGATGCCAGTGCATGCCCCTTTTTCCTGTGGTGACCACCAAAAATATCACTAGACATTGCCAAATGGCTGGGGTGGGGAGAATCAACTCTCCCTCCCCCCAATTTAGAACCTCTGTCTTAGACAGTAGAAAAGAAAGATGCAGAGATGATCAATCAGATAAAAGGACAATAAATCTAGAGAATAATATTGAAGTCCCAACATCCTAGTAACAAGAGCTCACAAAGAGAGAACAGAGAAAATGGGAGGGAGGAAATTAGCAAAGAAATAATAAAAGAAAATAATTGCAGATAAGATCAAAAGAACCCCTGAGTATCCAGCACAATCAATGAAAAAAGAACCATTCTAAGGTACATCATTGTGAACGTTTAGACTACTAGAGATAATGGGAAGATTCTAGAAGGAAAAATAGGTCAGATACAGAGGAATGGGAACTAGAAAGGTATTAGACATTGCAGTGGCAACGCTGGAAGTAAAAGACAGTGGAACAATGCTTTTAAAATGCTGAGGGAAAATGATCTTCAATATATCCAAATTATCAATCAAGGATGAGAATAGAATAAAGACATTTTCAGACAGTCAAGCCCTCTAAAAATTTATCTTCTATGCACCCCTTCTGAGTAAGCTACTGGGGTCTGTGCTTTAACAAAGTAAGAGAATAAATGAAAAATCATGTGTTTGGGCATTAGAAGATATTATTGATGGGCATTTGATAGTTACGTTGAAGCATCTGGATAAAATTCAGGTTAGGTACATTTTTTTAAAAGTGAAAAAACAAAGAAATTTTTAACTCCAGAAAGAACAGGAGATTTTCAAGAAAAGCGTTATCATGGTAACTTACTTGGTTCAGCAACACCCTATATTTGTATTGTCAAGATGATATAAACCCTAATTGCTGACTTGAACGAGAGTTGGGATGTGGCTATGTCAGAAGGAAGGGTGAGGGCAAAGTGGGTGGTAGTGTGTATAAAAGAGCTAAATCCTCAAATACCATGACAAGAAGTCAATAAATAATGTCTAAACCTGAAAATCAAGAAACATTGGTATAAGTTTATCATTTAAGAAATGAAGAACACCTAGCAGGGCTGTGGGGAACTGGGGTGAAGCTAGGTTGGGGAGAAGTTGGTCAGGGGACTGATGGGACTCATGGGTATTTTTTGTTAAAAGCCTTTAAGAACCACTTGAATTTTCACTTAACTGTATTACTTTCATTAAAAATAAAAATGCAGACAAAAGTAAGACATATATATTATGGGAAGAAAGTCTCATAAAATAAGAGAACCAAAAGAACACAAATGACATAGAATCTCACCCACCCAGAGATAACCACTCTTAATATCCTGAAATAGTTTCTTCTTGAAAAATTCTGAAAAACAAATGAAAGTACTTTTAATTATTAAAAAACCTTACCAAAAAAATTCTTAATACACTAAAACTACCAATTAAGGGAAAAGTTGTGCCTGGGGCTATTCATTTCTGACTAAATCAACTTTTCTATCAAAATGTTTGGTGCCATTTTGGTTATAGCTTCACTAACAGAGCAGAATGGAGAACTGAGGCAGTTTCCCCAAAATACTTTTGCTTTAATTATCTTGTAATTTCAGGAAGGAACAGCTTTTGGTCTCAGTTTTCCAAATAATTGGCTCTAATTGGAAGTTTAGGAATTTTTGGAAACAGACATTTATCAGGAAAATTTGCCTCAAAAGAATTTTAGTATTTTTTTTCTCTTTTTAAGTATGGAAAATTTCATTTCTCTGAACTGTTTCTTTGAACTATTTCAATGAACAAAAATATAAAAAGTACATTCCAGCTTTGAGACATATTCAAAATGCAGAAAAACTGAGGTAGTAAATACAGAATTTGTGGGAACTGTCCTTGGAAAAACAGTATTGGTAAAACAAAGTTAAGAATAGTAATTAAAGATGTAAATGTGAAAATGAAACGGGTATTTTTGAAGAAATTAAGCTGCATTAAAAATTTGAGGAAAAATGTGCAGTTGATGTATTCTTCTACCTCCTAAGGTCATTGAGTTTTAATTAGTTTAAAAGCTTCAAAATTCAACGAATATTTACTGAATTCCTTTCATATATCAGGTCTTGTCCTTGATGTGTTCACTTACACACTCTCTATAATCCTATAACAATCCCGCAGATTTGAGGATGCATTTGTAGAGGCCTAACATGAAGGAGTATGGTGGGATAAGAGTATGCTGGGAAAAAAAAAAAAAAAAAAAGAGTATGCTGGATTCCTGTGGGTTTACTTGGTCTTGGCTACTGCTGTGGGTGTTAGAGAATATGCATATAAAAGATAACTGTGGTGTGTTTATCAGGAAAGAACAGAGCAACTATCAGCCACTGCAGACAAGCACAGGACAGAGTCTGGAGGAGGTAATCTTTTTTTTAAAAATAAATTTATTAATTTTATTTTATTATTATTATTTTTTTATTTTTGGCTGCACTGGGTCTTTGTTGCTGCGTGCAGGCTTTCTCTAGTTGCGGCGAGGGGGAACTACTCTTCCTTGTGGTGCACGGGCTTCTCATTGCGGTGGCTTCTCTTGTTGTGGAGCTCGGGTTCTAGGCACGTAGGTTCCAGTAGTTGCAGCACGCGGGCTCAGTAGTTGTGGCGCACGGGCTTAGTTGCTCCCCGTGGCATGTGGGACCTTCCCAGACCAGGGATCGAACCCGTGTCCCCTGCATTGGCAGGTGGATTCCTAACCACCTCGCCACCAGGGAAGCCCCTGGAAGAGGTAGTCTTGATGCAGATTCCTGAGATAATGTGTGTAATCTGTACTTGCAGGGCTGATCCCACTGATGTGCACCTACAACCATCCTGTCCGTGGATAGTTATGAAATACCTGTGTGAGTGCATAGACAGGTATGGGGCAAACCAAAGTTGTCAAGGACTATGCACACTGTGAAGCGACTGTGATGGGACAGGTTGTTGTCAAAGGGCATTGGTACCCTGGTATGTCCTGAGAGTCTTGGGGAGAAAAAGGGGAACGTGCACTTGGGGGCCTGCAAGATCTTCCTCCCTGCTTGACTACAGGGCAGGTTTCTGTCACTGTAGCTTGGAATGGGTTTTGTCTTTTCTCAGTCAGTCTGAAGTCCATTTGCCAAGACACTTCAGAGATGTCTGTGAATTATTATCCCCATTATAGAGATGAGGAAATTGAACCTCAGTGAGGTTCTTTCTAAAAAAAGTATTTGTGATTTTTTTTTTTTTTTTTGCAAATTATAACAGCCTAAATGTATTTCTTCATTATTTTGTTTTATTCAAAACAATTCTATCTTTTTGATCCAGGAGACCTAGAAGTTTTTGAGGCCGTATTTAACAGGTCATTAGAGCTACTATTTAACGGCAAACTTTATGCACTGGGCAACTTGGAATTCTCAGCCAGCACCTAACAAATTCCAAATCCTACTTCCCCACCCTGACAGCAGAGGGGCTCCGCGTGTAGGTGGTGTTTTTCAGGGATTCCGGAGGAGGCGGCTCCAAAAGAACTTGCCTCTTCCACACACGCCCCCTACCTAGTTTGGAACGCATCTGCAGCCCCAAACCAAAAACTGCGAGGGACTTTGGCTAAGAGAGACGGGGCAGGAAAAATCAGCAATTGCCCTTTCACCTCCTTTCTGATAATTAAACCATGCGCTTCATTAACCAGAATTTGGGCATCTAAGGAAAAATGTAAACTCATAATCTGAAAAGAATTTTGGTTACGTGGCTAGCCCAGGTACTGACCGCTGCGGAAGCGGACTCAGGCCATTGTCCCACTTGCTAGTTTTGTTACTTGCTTTGGAAAGCCGAGGAACCTTACGCTCTGTCCCTGGCGAGGTGTGCTCTTCCAGGATCCCACAGCAACCCGCCTCGGGTGTTCCCGGTTTTGAGCCCTTTCCGGGACCCAAGTTCCAGCACCCAAAGGTCTGCCCTACTGCCGGCCTCGGGGCCCCGGGCCCCGCCCACTTTGGCCTGGGGTCGGAGTCTCCTGGAGCCGGAGCGGGAGCCTGAGCCCGAGCGCCGCGGCCCCTTTAAGGAGCCGCTCTGCGGTAACCCGAGCCCGCAGTCCAGGCGGGCGCGGCGGCCGCGGCGGTAGCAGTAGCCTCCGCGGCTGTTCCTCCCTGCGGCTCGGAGCCTGCGGCTCCCCTGGCTCCCCTGGCTCCCAAAGAGCATCTCGCGGGGCGGCTCTGGCCGGCGCCAGCCCTCGGGCCGGGCCGGATGACCAGGCGACTGTAACCACTCGCCGCCCTCTCCCGGCCCGGCGCACCGCTGCCCGCGCGCGAGTCGCCCCGGGACCCGGCACAGGTGACGCCGTTTGGAGAGGGCTCGGGAGGAGGGCGGGCTCGGGAGGAGGGCGGGCTCGCTTTGCCCCGTGGCTCTGCCGCGCCGCCGAGTGCAGCCTGCTGGCAGGGGCGCCGCGGCTTCCCGCCCCCGGCCTAGCGCGGCCGAGGGCTCTGGCGCCCGGAGGCTGGGTGGGCGTCCCCGGCGCGGGAGGCGGCCCGGGGCTCCGCGGAGGGCTCCAGCAGGTGTGTGCTGCCGGCTCAGCATCCTCCTAGCCCGGCGGGCGCCGGCGCAGCTCTGGGCGCAGATGGTGTCCCGAGGCCCGCGGCCCCCGCGCTGCCCGGACGCCCAGCGTTCCACTCGCGTTTCCCGGGCTGTGTGATTCGGGCTGCTGGGGCTGCCTGGGGGTGCCTCCCGGGTCTCAGCTCTAAGGGGTGGGTGCTTTGGGCATCCAGGAAAAGCTTTCTTGTTGGAGACCGGTACAGGATCAGGTGCATCAAGTGGGTAAGTCTCCCCCTCTCCCACCTCCCCACTACTAAATAAAACAAGAAGCTTTTATTTACGCTTGCAGTTCTCAAGTGGGTCCCATTTTTAGCTACCGAGTGCTGAAGAGTCTAGTGGGAGAGGGACTGGGCGCAGAGTCAGAGGGAGAAATTGGTTTCTGTTTCCATCTCTACCACTGTATACCCGAGCAAGTTTATGGAACTAAGTACCTCGGTTTACCCAGCCATGAAATGGGATCCGTAATGCTCGCATTTTCCTATCGCCCTCCGTGAAAGCGCATTGAGTTGTCTAAGTTCATTAAAGGTTCACTGTTGCTGGCCAGTATTTTCTTAGTTGTACACATCTGAGTGTGAATGTGGTGCACATTTTTATATGAAATTATAAAATTATTCTTACAGAGTGATCTTTGATAATGTTTAAATGAATCTGATTCCAATTTGGGGACAAGTTGGAAGAGTCTGTGTGGATGTTAGGAGTTGATGTGTGAAGTAGGAAAAAAACTGTCACTTTAGTAAAATCTTTACCCATTCATAAACAGAGTTGAGAAAAATGGATCTTAAATTGTGTATTTTAAGTGAGATACTGCTGTGTGAGCACAGGGTATAGTTTGGAATGCAGTTTCATCTTTGTGTAGCCAGTTAAGGTAATACGGTCGAATTAATGCCAGTCCCCTTTTAAGTGTGCTATATGTGAAGCAGAGAATTTTTCCCTTGTTTATCTTGTCCTTAAATTGTATGGGTGATACTGAATTAGAAAAGTGGGCTCCTGCAACACTAGAAAATTTGAAAGATTGGCTTGAGGAACCATGGATTTTAGTTTATTTGCCATCCTCCTTCCTGTGCCATTAGGTGATCCTGAGGATAATATATTTTGAGGATGCCTTTTTTTCCCTACCCCTGCAGCTCCCTTTTGTCACATTACCTCCCTCCAGAGTTTGAATCCTTACTGTGTGACCTTGCATGAGTTTTACCTATCTAGGGTGGATGCCTCACAGCCAGCTGCTCAGTCAGTCATGATTTTTTACACTATTAGCTTTCTGTTCCTGTTCCTTTCACTCTAATCCTTCTTTACCTTGTTGGAAAGAAGAATGGCTTTTTGCAACGCAAGCTGTATACTTCGAGGTGCCTAGGAATGGCAGTGGTCAAGGGGCTGAAACTTTATAGTAAATTCCAAAGAAGGAAGCCTTTTACATAGACCCTAGAGTATGGATGCAAGAGTTGGCCTATCTTTTCCTTCATTTTCTGAAATCTCCGTCGGGAGAGATTCATTTGATTAGCAAGGTAAACAGAGGCCTCCGGAGCAGGGAGCCATCAGAAATTAACTCAGTGCTAGATTGGTTAAGACCTTTCCCAGCTAGGAGTGGGGAAGGAGGAAGAGGCGACTTGGGTGGGGCTGGAGGGCCTGTCCTCCCAATAACCAGGTGACCAGAGGGGTGGTAAAGGAGCCCTGGATTCCTGACTGGGAAATGGGAAAAGGGCCGGGTCGCAGAGAGGGAGTGGTGGGGCTGTGAGGAGAATTCTGGAATGTGCCCTAGATGTGACTTGCCCTTTTTCCCTTTCCCTTTGAGAGTGTTTCTCGCCCTTCAGAGCCTAGCACAGCTTTCCTGAAGTTCTCAGACCTGTTCACTCTCTCCCTTGGTGCTCTAACCGATGCCCCACGTTTATGTTCCTCCCTCAAAGCTGGCCTTCCGTGTAAGAGAGGAAACTGAGCAGTTTGCTTCATAAGAGACCTTCAGACCTCATTGTCTCCCCACTCCCTTCTTGTCGAACTAATGTCCCACATCCTGCAGATTAAGGACTCATCTAGCTTTGTTATCTCTTGGAAGATTAAAAAGTGGGATACTCAGTTTGACTGAGAAAAGTAAACTGAAAGGTCTACAGGAAGATACAGAAAACGAGTTTTTCTGTAGAGGAAGATAATGCATGAATTGTCTGGGTGAGAATTGTGGGCGATTGGACACCGGAGGGCAGGACCGGGGGTGGAGCCGTGCTGGACAGCTTTCGCCCTTGTCCTTGAGAGAGGAAAGGATGCCCCCATGCTCCTACAATCACCTCGTTGTGCCTTCTCTCCTTCCATTTGCCTTGTGAGAGGAAGAAGATAGCAACATGGAGGTGGAGTAGCCATCTGTTCTCGAGGATGGCAGACAGACTTTAGGGATGAGCTACATTCACCTGACGTTGGTATCAGGCACTGGATGTATTACATCAGGGAACGCATTACATCAGGAAAGTGACGTTAATTTTGTAAGAAAATCTAAGGTATTTCAAGAGTGACTTTGGTGATGTTTTTTCTCTTGGAGATGAAAGGTAGCGTAACAAAGAAATGCAGTCCTGCTGCTCTGGGTTTGTTATTCATAGTGAGACAGTTGGAGGTGCTGTGAGCAGATCCTGAAAAGAGGGCTAAGGATAGCAAAGGGGTGTGTGTGAAAAAAAAAAAAAGAGGGTGTGTGTGTTTGCTCACAGGCGGTTCTGTGGCTACATGAGAAGGAGCTTGTGAGTCACTCTAAAAGGCCAAGGTTTGTGCAAACAGCCGATGAAGAAGACAGCTGGCAGTCTATTCAGAGCTTGAGCCGGCATGGGGAAAGGAGTCGCTGCGCAGCGGGCCCAGTAGCGAGGGGGAAGTCTGACTAGATGGACACAGACTTGTTTCAGGCATTTCTGGATTACAACACAGTACAATTTTCACATTGACTCAGGGCACAAGTAAGTATATGTGTATCTGAAACAGGTTTCATGAAACAATATGTACCCTTACTGTGTACTGTTTCTACTTTCATTTCTATTTCTACTCTATTTCTGTTTCTCTTCTGTGTTCTGAAAAACTCATCAACTATTCATGGGTCACAGTCCACTATTTGGAAACCATTTGTCTGATGGATGGAAAAACAGGTTGCAGTGGAGCAGGCTGGGTCTTGGGGTTGGAGACGCTGGAGGAAGTGGGGGGCGCTTAGAGTGGTTGGGAGATCTCTGGACCCCTGTCGGTGGGGACAGGGGGGAGTGTGGGAGCTCATCTGGTGTCTGGAGGGTGAAGGACGCACGTTAGTGAAAGGCAGCTGGATGGGCAGGTGCAAAAATAGAACTTCCTACCAGTTCTGTCCACTTCAAAGCAAAACAGTTGGTTTTGAGGGAAAAGGAGGCGTGGAAGGAGTAAACTTGAATTTGAAAGTAGTATCTTTAGAGCAGTAGATTTTTCTCTGTAGGTTAAATAAGAAGACAAATGGATCCAGAACAAATTGGCTGATGGATTTAGGCCACTTGGATCAGCTGGGTAGGGAGCAAAGGGCGTCACAGTGCAGAGTGGCTGGGTAGGCAGCACACGTCTCCCCTGCCAGCTTTGAGAAGTTCTTGCAGAAGAAGCGGATGGATGTGTTGTTTCAAAACCCCGTTTGCTGATCAAACTCCTTAGGAAGTTGGCTGCTTGCCTCACAGTGAATTGGAAAAGTATTCTCATTACGTTTTGTAAAAGGGTTTATCAAGACTTCCTTAGACATCTATTTCAAGATCTACAGTCAAACTGGAGTCAGCATTCATAGTCTTTGGGATTGCCAAAAAAGCTTCTTGGAGAAATAGGTGAGACAGCATCCAGCATCCTTGAGCTAATTCCACTAGCTGTGCCCTGGATGTTAATCAAGGGCAGAGTCTATCTGCAGGCCTTTGATTTCCTTTTTACAATAATTAACCTCTGACTCCAATACCTAACACCCTCACCAGTGGACAAATACAACAAAGCCGGGAGGAAAACGTACACAGGTATCAGAGGTCACCCGGGTTGCTTGGTTACTGCTTGCTTTTATCACCCACATTCTGACCTAGTTGGATCCTTCCTTTGACCCATCCCTGCCTTGTCTGATTTTCTTAGGTGATATATTTTCAGTGTCTGACTTCTCCGCTGTCTGCTATCTATCTGATGCTTTCAATCCTGGTTTCTCTGACATCATCTCTGAGCTCCAGACGTATAGTCTCCACCTGACTGTTCCCATGGAGCCCACGCTTGGAGCCCACGTTGGATCCCGGCCTGGGCTGTGTTGGTGTCCACTGTGCCATGGCCGCCTTAGAAATAACTGGTACATTGGTAGATTTATACGTCGGTTTTGATTTAACTTTAAAATTTTGGGGACATGGAGAAACTATCTTGGTCAAGTTAATTTAATTAGTTTTCTTCAAATAGGCTTAAAAAAAACCTTTAAAAAGTACATTTTGAAGGCACAGAAAACTTCCCTTTGTTTGGCACATATTTATTTAGTGGAAGAGGAGGAAAGAGGAATTTTCATTTGATAAAAAATTTAGAACAAATGAAAAACCCCCCTTTACAAAGTGTTTCATTTTAGGGACATAATTCCCCAAACTAGTCTTTCTCAATTAACATGTTTTGCTCTAATACATGTAAAAATATTGAGCCAATTATGAATTTAAATGCTTTATCATTTGTTATATGCTGTTTAAAGGACTTATAAATTCTATAGCTGTGTTCCGATGGAGAAAGATTTCTTTGCCTTTTCATATTTTAACAACCTGTATGAGTGTTACTGAACACATCAATTTCTTACATGCTTTGTGCAGAAATCCAGGGCAAGATAAAGTCTATAGGGAGGAAGGCCAAGTTGCGGGAAGGGGAGGCCTGGCTGCTTGGAGCAAAGGCAGCATGTTTGGAGTATCCCAGTTGAGTCTCTCGGAACAAACCCTTAAGACATTAGGCATTTTGAGGATTTGAGAATGCATTATAGCCTCAAGTCTCTAAATGTTTCCTTCAGTGTTTTTTATTTTTAAATTACAAAAGTGACACTTGCGCATTATAAGAAACATTACAATCAGTGTTCAAGAGAATGAAGGTTCACTTCTTCCCCTTCCCCCAGCTCCCACCTCCCCTGGCTTCACCCCCAACCTCAACCAGTTTGGGGGGTATAGCTCTTCAGACCTTCTTTCTGTACAAATGCCAGAACGTGCCAAGCTATGTATTTATGACAAATTTATCGTTTCGCAGCCTACTTTTTTTCCTACTTGGTAGTATGTGATGGACATTTCTTCTGTATCCTCTTGTTCATTTCGATGTCTGTGTAACTTGGGATAGTGTGTCTGTACCAATATATTTAAACATTTCCCTAGCACTGCACCTTAAGGTTGCTTCTGATAACTAATGCTATAGTAAACACTCCTGTACGTGCATCCTTTCACACTCAATGTGAACTTGTTTTGAGGATAAAAGATAAAATCATTAGTATACTGTGTATTTCATAGTTCAGGTAACATAGTGCTATCAAAATGTACATATTCTGCCATTTAATTCCCCCAAATATTTTTTTAGCAGTAAAAGCACAGCACTAGACACTATAGGGGTTTTAAAGTGGGGCAATGCACAGCCCTTGCTTACAAGAGCTCTCTCTCTAGAGTAGGGGGATTAGGCATACACACTGACTATAATATCTTTACTTTTATTTATACCCCACCTTGTTCCAAAAAAGATTAGGGAAGGCTTGCAAAGATGCATACAGTATGACAAGGTAAAGTAAACTTAGGATAAAAAAGAAAAATAAGTCAAAGGAAAATAAGATGGAGGTATGAGGACGAGTGTACTTTGAAGTACTGTTCTCTTCTTCCTGGAAGTTATGGCTGTCAGCTTTCCAGCAGCCAAAGAAAAGAGGCAAACAATCCAGAACAAGCTTCAAGGTGTCCAGAAGAGAAACCAAATTGGAGAAGCCCATCTAGTCCTGATTCTAGGAGGTGAAACAAATTTCTCCTTTGGATTTGCATCAAGAAAATGCTGCATTTGCAGTGGTCAGCCTTCTCAACCACATTCCTGGTATTGTAGTACAGTAAAACCTAGTGACCTTGCTTTATGATACATTTCATATCATGTTCCTCCGTTCTGGCTAGAGGTGTCATGCCTTGGCACGGAGCAGTGAAGGGTCATTAGGATGAGGTGTAAATTCATGAGTTTAATCCAGAAATAGCTTTAAGAGGATGCATGACCAATGAAAACAGCAATGTGATATTGTTCCTGGATAATTTTATTCTACAAGGTAGTAGAGAATATATAATTTTAGTGGAATTTCTGTGAGTAGAACCCATTTGCCCAAGAATACTAGGCTTGCAACTTAAAAAGCAAGAAGTGAAGATGTTTTTTGATGGCATTAATGTATTTGAACCATAACAAAGATGGAACAAAAGGTTTTCCTTTAAAATAAAAAAGAGCAAAACTCTGCACTTGATCCATGTAGGAAGGATGGTAATCTTCACATTGATCAGCTCCACAAGTTAGAAAGGTCAGAGCCATCATTCCAAGAAGCCTTGAGAGCATCACCAGGCTTAAAATTGTTAATAGGTTATAGAATGAGTATTTCTGGGATTAGGGGGTCTACAGGCTGGGGCAGCTTGACCCTGTTTTGTAAAGCTGGGGAAAGTTCAACTTTCCTGAGCCACCTGGATCTGAGCTTCTATAACCCCATTCACTTAAGTCTGGCCTCAGGAACATTGCCCCAGAGCAGTTCATTATTACCAAGTCTATGGGCCAAGCTTAGGTATTTGACAGGACTTAACCCTGTATTTAAACATGACGTTTGTAATAAATGTTAAACTTGAGGTCACCTGAAGCCACATCAGATTTGTGCATCATCACCTCTCTGGCCTGTGAAATGGTTCAAAGAAACATGTCACTGCATTTAGATTTTTTGGCTACCTGATAGTGTCAAACCAGATACAGAGTCAGATAAGTACCACGTTTATTGGTACTTTATTGGTTTATTGGTTTATTGGTATAGCAGTCTTTATAGCAGTTATTGTTTATTGGTTTATTGGTATAGCAGTCTTATGGGAGGAGGTCAGAAGAGAAACCACTCTGAAAGTACCCCGGGTAGGGTTTTAAGTTGCTCTTAGGTAACAGGATAAAAGTCCACTTAGAGAATTTAGTAACTCCTTGGCTGTCTTCTCATTTAAGCCACCAAATTTCCCATTTGGATCATAGGTGTAGACAAGCTTCAGGGCCCCTAGGCCAAAGGTTAAAAGGAGGCAGAAATGATCATATTGCTTAAGATACAGAATACCCTATCCCTGTGTGACTTGGTGCCGTCGGAGAGATAGGTGTAACATTTCCCTGTTAGGAAATGTGTTAGGAAAGGGTGGTAATAATAAACGATATCCTTTATTGAGTGGTGTTTGGATCTATTGCTGAACGACAAACCACCCCAACACCTAGTGGCTTAAAACAATTTCTCATGATTCTGTGGGTGGCTGGGCAGTTACTCTGCTGGTTATAGGCTCACTCGCTCATGTGTCTGCATTCAGCTGGAGGGTCAGCGGGGCTGGAAGGTCCAGGATGGCTTGCCACCATGGCTGGCAGTTGGTATTGAGTGTTGCCTCTCAGCTGGGCAGCCTCAGTTCTCCATGTGGCCTCTCATCCTACAGTAGGCTAGACAGGTTTCCTTACACGGCAGTTTCAGGGCAATGCTCCTAGAGGATGAAAGGCAGATGCTGCAAGGTCTTTTGCTATGGATGGTAGGATGGCAGTGTCACATTGCAAAGGAATACATGGTCATTAAATGATCTCCCACAAGTGGCTGGATGTGCCAGGCACTGTGCTAGGTGTATTTAACTTGTCTCATTTAAGCCACATAACCGTCTTGCACCATTGGCGTTCTTATCTCCATTTTGTAGAACTTGCAGGTCACGAGGTCATATTCTTCTTGCCCAAGACCACTCGATGAATACTGGGACTAGGACTGGATTCTAACTTGCTCTCTCTGGCCAAATGGAATTTGGCTTAAGAACTCAACAGGTGGGAGAAATTTGCTCAATTGTTCTTCAGCCCCTCTAACCCATTTAATACAGTCTCCTGTTTCCTGTGGGGAGCAAGCAAAAGAGAGAAATAGGGGGCAGGCAGGCAGAGCCCTGCCTCAGTCACTTCCTTGCATCCTGAGGACTTTCTCAGGGGTGATCAGATCGACAATTTGGAGGTGAGAAGACCTCCCTGTCTCCTTAGGTTCTGACTTCCTAGGTTGCTTGGCAGGTGTTCCAGTGATTCCTTTAAAAAAAAAAAAAAAAAGAACAAAACACAGTTGCACTATTATAAATTGTGTTGTATTAATTTTATAATTAAAAAAAAAACATAGTTGCAAAAATCTTGCTCTGTCCAGCTTTTCCTTGATTTCATAGTGTTGGCGGAAAGCCAAGAGATGTCCCCAGCCGAGAGGCTCCTTCTGTGATCCCTCCAGGAAAGGAAGAGCAGAAATGTGGAAATAAGTACATCAGAAGCTGGTAGAGGGTGAATGCAGAACCTCTTGCCTCTTCCGGAGTCCCCCAGGTGATGTGGGGTCGCCCGGTCCCTACTTCAGCTTCAGAGCCCCTCACTCACACGGACCCCGTCTGAGGCTCAGGGAGTGTGTTGTATTTGAAATGTCGAGTTCCTTAAAGATGGGCTCTCAAATTATATAAACTTCCAGCACCTTACTTTTTATTTGTGTCAGATACTGTATTAGTGTGACCTTCTAATTGCCATTGTCTTCTGGCTTAAGGCATTCTGGTTTATCCCAAATCCAGTGGCTGTGGTTGGAGCTCATAGGTTTAAAAAACAAAGACTTCTTTATGAAAGTTTTGAGTGGAGTAAGATGCTAAGAAGCAACATTTACCAAGTAAATAAAATGTGCCGTCTGTGCTTTGAGCCTTAAGACCCTAGAAAATGAACTTTTTTTTTCTTTTTTTTTTGCCTGCCTTGGGTCTTCGTTGCTGCGTGCGGGCTTTCTCTAGTTGCGGAGAGCGGGGGCTACTGTTCGTTGTGGTGCATGGGCTTCTCATTGCGGTGGCTTCTCTTGTTGCGGAGCACGGGCTCCAGGGCTCAGTAGTTGTGGCGCACGGGCTTCAGTAGTTGTGGCACGCAGGCTCTAGAGCGCAGGCTCAGTAGTTGTGGCGCACGGGCTTAGTTGCTCCGTGGCATGTGGGACCTTTCCGGACCAGGGATCGAACCCGTGTCCCCTGCATCGGCAGGCGGATTCTTAACCACTGCGCCATCAGGGAAGTCCGAAAATGAACTCTCGAATTTCCCAAGGGAGGAATTCTTCAGCGGGTTGGGAGCTGGGAAAGAAGGGCTTTTTTCATTACAGCCACACTTCTTGTTAGGCATTATAAAAACAAATTCCAAGCCAGGAGTCATTGTAAAATGAAATAAAAAATTTTAAATAAGATCAACAAAAAAGTTGCCATGACAGATTAACTATATTAGATTTCATATGATTTATTTTTAGGTTAATAGCTAGAACATGTAAAAAGTATCAGTAAATGTAAGCTAGGAGAATAAGAATAAAAGTTTTATTAAGATTCTAATTAAAAATACCTATAATAGGAGGGAGAATTGATCAAGTGGGTAGGCAATTAAGGCGAAACATTATTTCTTGAAAGAGCAGGAATTCTCAGGGAGGGTTTAAGGAGATGGGATAACCCCTCACCCTTGTTTTGTCAGAACCTCTTGGTGGGGACTCTGGGCTATGTGAAAAATATATGTCAAGGAATCTTATCCCCCCACCCCCTGCCCAGAAAACAAACTATAGAAAGGAGACTACAGAATCTTCTTGACTGGTAGGAATAAGCAGAACATATACTGAGAAAATATTGTGTGATGCGGGAGGGGTTGGGGGAAGCTTTGGGATATGAACATTTTAAAACCACTGAATTAGAGAGATCAGAGATTCCTAGAAGGCATTTAGCATAGGATGTAGAGGGACAGGATTATGAGAGATAAAAGGGAAATCTTGTATAAGGAGATAGGTAGCAATATGAACTAACTGTCAAAACACTTCTCTGAGTTGTGGTACAAGATGGGGCCACCCCAGAGCCCCTGAGTGAGGGTGTTTCTTGCTGGGGGTGGATGACTCTTACAGCCCGTTTGGGGAACAGAGTTCGCACCTTCCTGTCCTAACACACTGTGATTGTAATTACTACGTAGAATTGTGGGGAAAATAAAGGCCAGTTAGAAATGACTATTTAACCTTAAATGTTTCATTCTTTGTTTTCATCAAACAATCGATAATCCAAAAAAATTGTTTCAGGGGAGTATCCATCGCCAAGGTCTGTAACAGGCGGAATCAAACAGTTTAACTTGAATTCTGTTATATGCTCTTGGAAGAGAAAGGGTTGAAAGTATGGGAAAAATATAAAGGACACCCTTACTCAGAGTTTAGGATCTTAACTGACAGGGAAGAACCATGGGGAAATCTTTTCTGTAGTAATGAGCAATTCCTTGTTGAATCTTAAGTAACATCATACCACCGAGAGAGGGAGTGTAACTTAATCATATTGATGTAGGGTTCCTTAGCCTTTCCTGGTTTAGACTTCATTTCTTTCCATTCGCTTCAGTTTAAAAAGCAGCACCATGAATATTGGAGGATTTATAGAAGTTAGGTTGACATTTATGTGGCTGGCTTCCTTTAGACTTCCACTCTAATGCTAATGGTTCTTGAACTTGATGCTCAGAAAAGAAAAAGAAGTGGAATTCTCCTAGCTTTTTTTCATATAGCTCTCAACGCAGAATTAACAACAGCAATGAAAAATAAAAACGGTGACTGCAGTTAGCTGAAAACTTTGTACACATTTGATTAGACGCTTAAATTTTTACATGAATGAAAAGTCAAAAGTGGGTAGTATGATGAGTTATTCTTTACTAAGGGGTTTTAACGTCTCTGGTTAATTATTGACATTTCGTGAGCATTGAGAAAGATGATTGCAATGTACCACCTGTATGAAAATGCAAATAAAACCAGAATGGGTGGGGAGCAGGTATTTTTCTGGTAGGGTTTTTGTTTGTTTGGTCTGGTAAATATCTCATTTTCTGTAGTCATGTGTTCATTTACAAATGATTTACAGTTTGCTAATAGAGACTTTTTAAAAACTTTTACGTGTTAGGGCTACTGACATGGTAGATAAGTTCAATAAATAAGTACTTCTGTAATTGATAAGAGTATGAAAATACAGTGCAAATTACAGTTAAATATACACATGAAGCCTTTGAACATATATCACACGTTGTAAGGAGTTTGGCATAGACAAACCAAATATCATACTGCTGTGGTCTGAATGTTTGTGACCCCCCCACCAAAATTCATGTGTTGAAATCCTAACCCTCGAAGTGGTGGTACTGGTAGGTGGGGCCTTTGTGGGTGATTAGATCATGAGGGTGGAGTCCCCATGAATGGGATTAGTGCTCTTGTAAAAGAGATGCCACAGAGCTTCCTTGCCCTTTTGGCCATGTGAAGTCTGTGACCTGGAAAAGGGCCCTCACCCAACCATGCTGGTACCCTGATCTCGAACTTCCAGCCTCCAGAACGGTGGGCAATAAATTTATGATGTTTATAAGCCACTCAGTCTGTGGTATTGTGTTACAGCAGCACAAACGGACTAAGGCACACACTCAGTATTATTTCATTTATAACATTGGTACTCTTAGCTTTTGGATATTTGGAGGTGAGAATCCTTTTGCAGTGAATATGTGTTCATACTATACTACTAGGGTTGTCAATTTAGAAAATTTTTCTTTCCAGTGTTCTGATTATACTGGTAAAATGAGGGACCTGTGACTGATCAGGTACTAGCAGAATGGAAAGCACATGTAAGAATACGAATGTCTGTTGTTCTCATTATTATATTTCCTAGACATTTATTGAGCACATGCTGTGTGGCAGGCACTGTGTTAGGTATGGGGACACCATGGTAGGGGGGAAATGTTTGTGTTTCCCACCCTCATGGGGCTCACATTCCACTGGGGGAAGGAGATGTTCATTTAAATTGCAGCTGTAAAGGAGAGGGACATGATGCCATGTGAGCAGACCAGGGGGGGATTGCTCCCAGAAGGCTTCCCTGAGGAAGTGATGATTGACCTGAGAGCTGAGGGGGCATGAGTGTTACAGTGGGGGATGGAGGGGTGGGGTGGGAGTCGGGGGATAGCTTATGCAGAGGCCTTGTAGAGGGAGGCAACATGGCATCTTTAAGGGACAGAAAGAAGGCCACATTAGCTGGCGTGCAGCAAGCGAGGGCAAGTGCCACTTGAGGCTGGGGAGAGCAGGGCCCTCATCAGAGGACTAGGCAACCAGTGAAGGTTTAAGTTGGGGGTAGGTGAGGAGGTGACATGGCCAGAGACAGCTTTTAGAGCTGATTCCCTTGGAGTCCTCCAGTCTGTTGTCCATACTAAGGAGACCAGTTTGGAGACAATTCAGAAAAGTGGTGGTAGCAGCTTGAGAAAGATGGATGTTTTTGAAAGCTATTTAAGAAGGGGAAGGATATGGTGGCTTAGTAGGAGGGTGCAGAAAGCAAGTTATCAGGGATGGCTCCTAGGTTTCTGACTGTCAATTGGGGGATATACAGTGGTACCATTCACAGAAATGAAGAACCTACAAGAGGACCAAGTTTAGAGATTAGGCCATGAGCTTGGTTTGAAATGCGTTTGAAACGCTGTGTGGTGCTGACAGCTGGGACTGAGGCTTAGGGAATTCTGTTACTCAGTGTCTGGGCAGAAGAAGAAGTGTGGTGTCATGGAAACACAGGGAAGAAAGTGTTTCAAGGAGAAAGTGGTCAGTGGCGTCTAATGTGGCTGAGATGTCAGGTGACACGAAGGCCACACATAGAAGTCATTGCTGACCTTAGCAATAGCTATTTCAGGGGAGCGACGAGGGTGGGGACAGGAATGGAGTGGGCTGAAGAGTGAGAGACCTGAGAAATAATGACAATATGGAAAAACCGTTCTAGAACTTTGTCCTTAAAGGCGGGGGGAGGGAGAGAGGGCAAGAGGCTATACTGGAAAAGAGATATAAAATTGAAGAAAAGGTGGTGGGTCTGTTGATTCTTGTTTTTACTGGGAACTTGAGCCTGTTTAAAAGCCAATAGAAAGGTCTAGTTGAGGAGAGAATAAAGGATAATGGGGAAGAAAAGTTTCCCAAGAAGGCCAGAGAGGATGGCTCCAAAGTGCACAGGTTAGGTTGTCTTGAGATGGGAGGACAGGTGGGTAGTTTAAATGGTTGATAGTATGATATTGAGACTTTTCATATGTTGGCTTCTATTTTTTGTGAAGTAGGATGGGGGTTATCTGTTGAGAGTGGGGGTGGATGGTTGGAGGTTTGAAAAGAGTAGGGGCAACTTGGAAATTTAATTGTGGAACGTGAAAGGATTGGTTGGCGAGGGCAGTGTGTTAGGATTGCAGGGCAGAGTTGAGAGCTGTTTGATCCCTCTGTAATTTCACACTCACCAGTATATGACTGGTATAAACTTTGGTATATGACTTTTTCCAACAGTGCTCCGACTGTGCTTGCCTTGTCACTGAGTAAATTGTTGGGCATATCCTCGGTTGGAGTTTCACCGGCTCTTGGCAGTGGAATGGGGATGTGGGGTGTTAGAAAGACTGTTATTGAAATGATGTGCTCTAGGATCTAAGCTGATTAAAGAGGGAAGTAAATAGAGAAAAGGGCTACTGAATTGAGGAAAAGCTGAGAGGCCAATGTAACTTGAGAATGTTGTAATACTGAGCACACTTGAAAGAAAGGTCAACAAGGAGAATTCTAGAAATGTTATTTTGGAGGCAGAAAAATGATGGGTAAGGGACAGTAAAGGTCCATGAATGGTTGAGGTGGCATGGAAGGGGTACCATTCCAGATGAAGATTAAGGGACTGAGTTGTTAAGGAAACCTGGGCCTTCTACATATATAGGAAGTCATTCAGGATGATGGCAGGGCTTGAGGACCGTAAGTGAACCAGGACCAAAGTCTTTGAATGGGAGGAAATGTTCAGGAGTTTGGAATATGATATCAGTGAGAAGAGGGAGAAGGTGGTATAACTGAATAGCAGGACCAAAACACCCTGAGTGTTTATAGGAGGTGAGGGAAGGGAGAGTAAGCCCTGAAGGGAACCATGAGGAGCAAAGAGGCTATAGGGCCGCTCCTGACACTGAAGGATGAGGGCCTAGGCAGCCACTAGCTGAGAGGTTGCAGAAGAAGAGGGGTGTCTTCAGAGCAGGCCGAGGAGAGGCCAAGCATAGAGCACTGTTTTCTGGGTGTGGAGCCCAGTCCCAGGGGACCAGTGGAAGCATTTGGGAGGTAGAGGGGGTGATGGGCCGGGTCAGGTGGCTGGGAAGGAATGTTGGAGCATGACAGGGATAGTCCAATGATGGAGGCTAGATCTCTGCGGTGGGGCTGCCTACATTTTGAGTGTTGACTAATGTAAAGGGTATGAGTTAGAGGCATAGGGCCTAGTGGCCAGAGAATGGTCTTGTTTCCCTGGGCTGGAGTGATGACAGGCCCAGAAATTGCATGTCTTGCATGCTGCTGGAGGTGGTCGACGGTGGAAGCAGAAACTACTCCTGAGTGTGCACCACACGCCAAGTACTGTTCTAAGCGCCCAGCGTTCTGTGGTTTAGTCCCCATGTCAGATTAGTACTGTCGTTATCTCCATTCTCCAGATGAAGAAACCAAGGTGCAGGTAAGGCAAGGCAAGTTACTTGCCCCAGGTCACACAGCGAACAAGTGGTGGAACTGAGGTTCATACTCAAGACTGTAACAGAGCCTGTGTACTTCCCAACATGTCATACGTACTTAGTACTTAATATTTTCTTACACGCGTAACTTTGATTTTGTAAAACATAAGTGATAGACTGTTGAAAAGCTAATGTAGTATTTAATACAAAATTATCTTTTTAGATGCCACAATTAAGTTCAGTCCTAGAATCCCAGAATCTTACTTTGCAAGTGCTCTAAAGGTTAGACTAGCGCCCAACCCCTTTGCAGACCAACCCTCCTTGTGGTCATTTTACCACTTCCATGACAGATGCTTGGACACTTCTAAATTGTTAGAAGAGTCTTCCTTAAATTAAGCTGAGCTCTTCCCTTTCTGTAATTTTTGCCCATTTGGGCCATTTAGAGTGGTGCAGAGTAAGTTCCCTCTTTCACTTTTCCACATGACAGTTCTTCAGATGTCCGAAGAATGCCCTTCAGTCCTCTCTAAGTAATCTTGTTCCCAAGCTGACATTACTCAGCCCTTCAACTCTTCATGATATGATATGGTTTCTAAAAATCACCATCTTAGTTACACTGCTCTAAAGGTACTTTGACATGTGATTAATTCAGAGTAAAATGGGACTGATACGTGTCTTGATCTATACTCTCTGATTGTAAGTGGTTCTGAGGTTTGTTTTTTGTTATTAGTATCTTCATTACATTATTATTTCTTGTTGGTTTGTATAAATTAACATGCTGATATTACGTGTGTGTGTGTGTGTGCGCACGTGTGTGTTATATAGCTATTATGCTAAGTCCTATACTTGGGTATTGCCTTTTAAAAATTTATTCAGGTTTTTAACTTTCTGATTGGGATTCATTATTTCAGCTTCTGAAGATCATTTTGAAACCTGACTCTGTTAACTGATTATATTAGCTATCTTTCCCAGCTCTGTGTTATATGCAGATTGAGTAAACATATAAATATTTGTAAAAATATTACTGAAAGAGACCAAAAAGAGAGAACCTTATGGGATATCGCAGGATATATTTCTCAAGTCTCTTTCAGATCATTGATCTAAATGCTGGTTCTAGTTTTTCAGCTAACTCTAGATTTACCTAATTTTGTTATCCAGCCACATTTCTTTGTGTTATTAATAAGGATCTCATGAGAAACTTTCAGAACTTTCCTGGAATCGTTGTTCTTCATTTGGTATTCTTCAATCTACAAGGATTTGGCAGTCAGTTAATTATGTGAGTAGGAAATAGGAAGGAGACCAGGATGACTGAGCTGTGCTAGATTAAAGGTGAAGAGGTGTTTGCGGGTGCTAGTGTCAGCCTCTGAGATATGGAACCCTGGGGGGAGGACTGGTTTGGGGTTAAGTTCAGCTTGGGTCATGTAGAGCGTGTGGGCCTCCAGGATGCCCTTATGGAGCCATCCAGAGGGTAGCTGACCGTCCAGGACTGGTACATTGGGAGATGGTGGGGTTTGGTTGCACACAATGTAAACCATGTTGAATGTGTGGAGCATACACCCCAGCAGAGCCTACAATGTGCAGAGAAAAATTCTGGATTGGGGCGAGGGGAGCTAGTAAACATTGCCATCATCAGGAGTTTATGCTCGATGGCCTCCATTTTTTGGTGAAATGGGAAGAAACCTCATCTATTGTAAGACAGGGAGAACTGGAGATTTGAGAGCAATGAATATTTGGAGTCAATGTGGGAAAAAGGAAAGGGATGGGAAAAGGACTGCTAAGCATGTGTAGGGCATTCTTCCTAGCTCCCCCTTCCTTGCTGCCCTTAAAGACAGCCACATAAGACCTTTTCCCCCTGTATTTAAGGATTTTTACTGCTAATCAGTACAGCAGTGGTTCTTCCCTGGAAGTTGTGTCAGAACGTGAAGGTTGTGTATGTGTATTGATGATTGGAGGTGACATTGGTTCCAACACACTCCCTAAGGAATCCCTTGTGCTACAAGGAGATAATGAACATGGGGAAATGAGAGTAAAGGTTGTATTCCCAGGTCGGTAGTTCTAGAGTCACCTGGTGGAACTGAATCTTTAGGGGTTTCAGCCTTAAAGCATCTTGTTGGGATTTTAATAGATGAGAAGATGTTCTCTTGGTTTAGCTTGCGTACCTTCGGATATCTCCTCACTGTTTATATGTCTTCTCTGCTGGGTATTTATTCCCAGGAAAGCAGGGAGTGCCCCCCTTAGCACCATGAGTTTACCACTTTATGTGGGGGGTGATCAGTTTCTTGCTTCCCTACTGGCCCATGAGCATGTCTCCCATTTTGTATTCTGAGTCCCAGCACGGTGCCTGATATGTGGCGGACTCATGACAGGTATTGGGTGAACTGTTGGCTGAAGTAAAGACTGAATCAGCCTGGCTGGGCTGTTTCCAGTGGTCCTGCTTCTGGGAGTCCTCCTGGAGAAGGGCCCTCACAAGCTGGTGGTTGAGAGGCATCCTTCAAACCTTTTCATGGTTTTCGCTACCAAGAAACCAACTTGAATTAAAATTTATGGAAACCATCTTGTGGGGAAAAGTACAAACATCCTTTGTATTCAGGAAGCCTCTGGAAGAGTTTCTTTGGTGTCCATAATTCCTGTGAATCAGGATGGGCTAATTAAATTTCATGTCTAGACACTCCCCTTGTAAATTGGCACAGAAATATTTCCCACTTCTGTTCTGGCTGCTGTGTTCTAGGATAGTATCCAAGGCTTCTGCCAGCTACTAGCCATATGTAGAGGTGTATGAACCAAGTCTAATACTTTTCTACTTTTACTGTGTATTCCTCTACTTAATAATCACTAAACCCTAAAAGGCCCTTAATCTGTGTCAGTAATGAGCATTATTTGGTTTTATCCATTTTCACCATTTTCTTGCCTGATTCAGTGAACGAACAGGGGCAGTTGCTTCCTACCGGAAGCTTTGGTTTTCTGGGAAAATTTTTTTTAAATTCCTTAGATTAGTCCCTGACTTGGCATGACTGATGAAGCAAGCAGCTGTTTAATAAGAAGCAAAGCTGGGAGTAGAGCAATTTAATTAGCTTCTGTCTGTTGAGCCTTTAATGGAAGCCATAACTTGACTATGTGGAGCTTTTTAGTTTTAAATGGAACATTTTTGCGGAGGGAGATTCTCAACATGTACCCCCCAAACTCTAGTTAACGGAAAGTCCGTTGAAAATATAAGATACCCAGTATAACAAAGACTTAATAAAAACTAAATTTTTTTAGGAATGAGGAATTTAATAGTGAATTGTTTGATTTTTTAATGTATTGCTTAAATTAACAATTCATAAAATGGATAATGTTGCATGATACCTACTATGTTTTATAACATAACTTTTAGCAAACATTCATGAAATAAATACTCATTGTATACATTGAATTTTAACTGAGGTAAATAAGCTGCTCTTGCCTAGCCACCCTCCATAACCTCCAGGGAACACACAGAACCCTTCAGGACAAATCATCCTCACATTTTAGGTTAGATTCTCCACTCACTACTGGTTACTGGTTTCATTGTCTTTGTTTATCTGCCCACCTGGCATGCAGATCCTTATTTGCTTAATCTTAGAAAAACATTTTCCTTTTTACATCTCACTTAGCAAATTACAATGGTGTTTAATTTATGTATAAAACTTACTTTTATGTATTATTTTGTTAATATTAAACCTAGGTTAAAAGACCAAGATAGGTTAAAATTAAATTTTGTAATGCCCAATAAACACATGTTGAATTAAAAACAATTAAATGAGCAATAAAGTTAATGGAGTCTCACAGAGAAGAATTGTGATATCAATATTTTTACTGTGCACACACACCAGAAAAAGAGAATGAGGAAAGAATTCATTACAGACACATGAATTCTGTCAGAAGAGGCCCTGTGGGAGACTGATTCTTATTATGATATCCTGGTTGGAAGGGAATGAAGTGGGGTTATTGCTAGTGCAGTCAATGATGTGGTTCTTCTCTAGTGAATTGGCTTCAGTAGGTGACTTTATTTCTTCACATTAGGCAGCTGGAAATATGTATTGATTCATTTCCTTTTCATTTGAGGGTCAGCTCTATTAAAGATGGAGACGTAGAAATGCTGTATTTGCTGGATATGAGCAAATGCTTTAGTGTCTTTTTTTTTGGTCTGAATGTTCCTAAGATTTTTAGGAGCCAGATAAAGTTTAGCTCAATGAGATAGAAAACATACTTTGAATGTGTATATATGCATATTACCATTCTTTGCGCTAACTCTATCCTTAAAACTTGGAGCTCTTTTATAAAAATGTTTTCTTTTAGAGATAAAAAGCCATGGAGGATTTTTGGTTCAAGGATATGTGTGATTGCAAAATATTTTTTTAAAAGTTAAATACTAATTTAAGCAGTAACAGTGGTATGATTATTTTCCAAGATGGTATTATTCTTCTAAACTTTAAATGTTTGTCACACTGTACAATTATTTTTTTCTTATATGATTGGTTTTTGTTTTGCTGTAGCAGATAATGTTAGTTCTATTCTTATTTTGGCTTAATTGTTTCTTAGAAATTATCTAACCAACTTTTTTATTTTATAGATGAGAAAATTGAGGCATAGAGAAATCAGGTGATTTGTCCTTAGTTTAATTAAAAATATTACTAAAAGAATACCTTCAGTTGTAGTACTTGAAATTCCCTCTTAATGATAAACTCTAGACTTAGGTAATTTTGAGTATCATGATGTTAAATTTGTCTCCTGACATTTATAATATTGAAATCTTTAAGATAATAGATCTTCCCCTCTTTTATTTTAAGTACAAATATGAGATACATGACAAATAGCTGGTAAAGGCTTAAAATTCATATAGTTTCCTTGTATTCTTACATTTGTGCTAAATTAAAATAAATCACTAAAAATACAACCACATACTCTTTTAAAATTAAAAGTTAATTTAGGTGTATTATGAGCAATTTAAAGGATTTTATAGCCAACATTTCTCTTAACAGGTTGAAGAAATATGGATACCAACACCATATTGGTCATCAGCGCTGGTTTTACCAGCTTTTTCACCTTTCAGCTTCTTTTCCACTTTGTAAGTTATTGGTTTTCAGCAAAAGTTTCTCCAGGTTTTAATAATCTCAACTTCGAAAAGAAGATTGAATGGAACTCAAGGTAAAGCATACGAAAATGTAAATGACTGATTAAAAAAAACCTAGTCTTTTTTTTTTTTTTTTTTAAAGTTTAATTTTATTTATTTATTTATGGCTGTGTTGGGTCTTCGTTTCTGTGCGAGGGCTCTCTCCAGTTGTGGCAAGTAGGGGCCACTCTTCATCGCGGTGCGCGGGCCTCTCACTATCGCAGCCTCTCTTGCTGCGGAGCACAGGCTCCAGACGCGCAGGCTCAGTAATTGTGGCTCACGGGCCCAGTTGCTCCGCGGCATGTGGGATCTTCCCAGACCAGGGCTCGAACCCGTGTGCCCTGCATTGGCAGGCAGATTCTCAACCACTGCGCCACCAGGGAAGCCCAAACCTAGTCTTATGAAATAAAATTACGCATTTAAAATATTTCCAAAAAGTCTTTTTCATTTAGGATCTAACAAAATCTTAGGTCAATTTTTTTTTATTTGACATTAGGAATAAAAGGAAAGACAAGTAGATAGATCTCATGCAAGAAAAAATTTTCAATTCTTATTCTGAAAGATGTTAGGGAAAATTTATTTAACTGTCTAGGGAAGTGTTAAGTAGACTCTGGTGGATTGTGGTGGAAGGCACTGTTTTGCATTCTCCTCTGAAATACTTATGATAACAAACACATGTTCTTTGGAAATGGTAACAGAAGTAACGTTAGTTGGGGCTGTGAGTAGCCTATATATAGTATCGGGCTGGCTTAGCCCAACCTAGGACAGTTAAACAGTACACACCAAAGAACCTGGTGCACGGTTAACACATCTGTCTCTCTTTTAATGAACTTTTCATTTTAATTCATAGCCCTCCAGAAACTGTTCTTTTGTTATGTAATTCTAAAGTAAAAATTGCTTTTTAGATCTTTTAAACAAAAAAGTAAATGGAGAACGAATAAGGCATCTAAGGATATAGAAACCTGCCAGAGTTTTAATTAGTTGGTTTGCGAATTTTTTGTGTATGTGCAACTCATTAATCTCTCACAAGGTTTCAAACACAGACGGACTCTGGTGACTGCTTCACTTGCTTTAGAGCATTTCAGATGCCCAAACACCTCTGTGCATTTGCAAACCTCAGTGAATTAGAGCAGCTATGGGATACTGTTGATTGTTGAAGTTAATGCTAACTATAAAATGAACTCAGCAGATCTCCAAAATTGCTATAATTATTTTTTCATTGAAATTTCCTTTAAGAGTTAAAAACTTCTGCCGAAGTCTGTTTATTTGAGAATGGTCATATGTGACCTGAAATGCCCTATCTGTTTGAGCCAAATTGTTTTACAGGCATTCACTTTTATAACTCAGACTGTGAAGAAGACTAGTTGTTTTCTTCTGCACCTTACACTGATTTGTCTGGTTCATACATGTTATAGCTCTTCTCCCCAAAAGTGAGAATTATTTCTCCACATATTTTTGAAAAATAAGAGGTATGATTCTTTTGTCTAAAGAATAGCACAAAAGTATTGTTCAAATGTGGGATACAAAAAATACTAACCATTATTTTGTAAAACCATTTCTAACATGAAGATAGAATAGTTGGGAAAGAGAAGGAAAGGGATATGGAGGGGGACATACATTTTCTGCGACTAAATTTTGAACTATTTTCATTTCCATTTCAACATGGTTAAGGTAGGTAAAGGCATTTGAATCTTGGCGAGCTGCAAGCCAAAGAAACAGGGAGGGTACAGATAGATTGAAGCAAAGGTAAAAATGAAATGAAATGAAATGATGCAATTGAGAAATACTTTGCATTATTCAGTCTTATTATCACTGCCATTCTATGAGACATGGAATCACCATTTGGGAAACTGAGTTCCCATTTGAAAGAGGAGTCTGGGATTATATGATTCATTACGCTATTCAAATACTATTATGCTATGCTATTCTCTCTCAAATTTACTCCTGTTTCCCACTCCAGCTTGGTTTACATGGGACTTAAACTGTGAGGTGGAGAGTGCAAAGAAGGAAAAACAGTTGGCTGCTTTTTGACTACACATATATGTCTTGAAATCCAGATTCCAGTCTTAAAACAGACAGATCAACGCAACCCACATAATTCTCCCTAAAATCAGGAAAGAGTCTCTGAACGATGAGTGGCCCAAATCATCTAGTAGTAAAAGGACAGAAGGCAGAAAAGCTCTCCAGAAAATTCACACCTGAGAGTAACAGTTGAATTAATTATAAGTTAGAAAATCTTATACTTAATTGTTACTTTTTCTGCAAACATACATACTTATAGATGTTATTAATATTATATAATTAAATAAATTTATTATTTCCACTTGCTTTCCTATGGCATGGAAAGTCCTATTGTGCAGAAATATTCCTAATTTTAAAATCTGCTTCTTCAAAATATAACTCTTTTGTCTGATTGAGCTATGTAATTTCTGTTGGTAATACTCATACTACTTGCGAGTGATTACATCAGTAATTTTAAAGTGCTATTCTAAAATTGTCATTACTTCCTTAAAAAAAAAGAAACCTACAAACATTCCTTTTTAACCTTCTTTAAACAAAATTGAAATATTTTATCTTGGTGTTTTTTTTAAGACCCTGAGGAATCTACATTTTGCTTTGCCAGGAATCTGATTTTAAAGAATGAAATATGAAATTTTTACTAACAGAAGTTTCTGAACATACAGACTTTTAATACAGAAGAGCATGTAAGCACAGGGTGTTTGTTTCTCCTGTTCATTATAGTGGGAGCTATTTGATCCAAGTAACATGTAACTTTTCTCTCATGAATTATATGCCATTTCCATCAGCTGAGGGCTTGTAATTCTCCCCTTTTACCATATAACGTCTCAACAGAGTAGGGAATTTGAGGCCTGAGTATCAGGAACAAAAATTCAGATTTTTTCCAAAAGGAAACTTTTTGATAGAAGGTTACTAAGCTAACAGGTTAGTAAAAGGTTATGCTTTTTCCTTTAATAGAATTTTTGAATGGCAACAGAAAGCTGGTTGTCTGATTATTTAGATGGCATGTTTTATTTGAGATCAAGGAACTTACATTTTTATCTTGCTATGTTCAAATGGAACACAGGAACACAGGTGTGCTTGGCGTGAAAATTCCAGACTTGTAAACCAGGTTAATTGGGTTAATTATCACACTTCAAAATGTATTTTGGTATTACAAAGGACTCAGTGCCTTTAAATTAGTGAGACTCTTTGAGCATTTAAAATATGATTTGATTTAATTTGATATGTTTATTTAGGACCACATCATATATTAGATCAACTATATTGATTTTTCAAGTTACAATGAGATTTTTTAATATCAAACTTTGTATTGGTTGATATATTTCACTTACTTTTAAAGATTTGGGTCATACTGTAGAGAGATTCATTGCATACCAATTAATTTCTAAAGAGAAAACTTTGCTATTCCTCTCATCCTTTATTCTAATGAAGAGAAGAGAAACTTCATTACTCATAAACTTTTTCATTATGTGAGTAAGCATATAGTATCCTGTATACAGTTCTTTAAGTAGGATATCATAGAACTTGCATATTGGTTAAGTCATTAAATTTTTAGCAAGATATGTTCATAGAAGCTGATGTTTTTCAACTAAAAGTTATTCCTTCTATAAAGAAAATGCCACGTGGATCATGTGAACATTTTGTTTTCACTTGGGCATTTCTTTTAAAAACAGATTTTTTCTGAATAAATTCATGGTCCTCCATTTTTCTATTTAGAAGTGATTTCATAATAATGATGAGACACTAATAATAGCCACCTTAGCTTCCTCACAGATTTGTTACAAGAATCAAGTACAATAATGTGTGTATTAAAACTGAAATTTCCAAGGGAATACATTTTCATTTCATGATCCATTCCAATTCTGATCCATGGATATGGAGTTCGTTAAGGCTAGTAGATTTGGAAGTCATTCCTAACTGATTGGAGCAGGAACTAATCCCGCAATGATGCTGCTGGGGATGGAGCAGGGTGCAGGGTAGTGTGCTTACCAAATGCCATCTGTTTGCACAAAACTCTGTCAACTGGTTCATCAGATATGCTTCTGCTTTAGACCCTTTAATCAATAAGTGATTCATCAGTTGTCTAGCAGGAAATTGTAGACCTGGGCATCTTTCTTGTTATTGATTCCAAAGTAAAGTTGTGGCCCTTGGATTTCTAAATAGCAATTTTGTATTATATTCTCAGATGTACTCCAATCCTATATTTAAATGCTTCCAGATTTAACTTCTTCAGAGTGTTAAATGTCTTGCCAGAATTAGTTAAAATTTATTGCACAGATTCTAAAATCTTTGTGTCTATTTCATCTCATTGCAGGGTAGTGTCTACATGTCATTCTTTGGTGGTTGGGGTTATTGGCTTGTACATTTTCTTGTTTGATGAGGCTACTATTGCTGATCCACTTTGGTAAGCTGTTTCTTTCCAATATAGTCAATTTGATTTATGTTTTGATTTTAATTATTAATAAGAATGTCTCTTTACTTTAAAACAAAACATATTGATGGTGTATGGTTTGTTAAAATGCTTGTGTTCAGACATATTTCAGCAAGGTGAATTAGAATGATTTATTTTAGATTTAATACAAATAATGAGGGCCATTTTGCATTAGTATTGCAATTATTATCCGAAACAGGGGGAATATGATGATTATGTAAACGTTTATACCGTGTTAGTGAGTGAAATCAAGTTATTGTAAACACTGTTCTGAGCAAAAATGAGTTATTATTGAGATAGGATAATCAGATAGATAGGATAGACTTAGTCTTTAAATTTATGTTTGACCCATCATTTGATATCAAAGATAGGAAAATGAGAATTATAGATGTCCATGTGAGAGGAATTTAGTACCACATGAGATGATTTGAAGCACGAATAATAATTATGTTTAGCCATAACACGATAATTTGTAAGATGATTCTTTCTGAAGAATTTAAATGTCATTCCAATGGCAGAAGTTTTACAAACTGTACTTCCTGGCATTATATGAGAAGACTTAGTTCAGTTTAGTTTGAGGGATTGGGAGTGTTTTGAAAAAGCACTGCATAGGGATGTGATAGACGTGGGTTCTGAGGGATGTGGGGCAATTTGACCAGGTCTTTTGACCATCTCTATTTGACTGCAATGATGTTGGTTTTTATTCATAAATATGGAATTATGCTGGTCAGAGTTATACCAGTATTCATACATTTTCACTGAGAAGATATTTTTCAAAGTGAATTAATTTAGTGAATTTCATTCCTTGACCAGGTTTTAATGTGCTCTACCTAAACAATTGCTACTTTTTTTTTCATATTTTTATTTTACCCACACGATTGTCAACAGAACCAGTTGTTTTGGGAAGTAAATTTTATAACAAAGATTTGATTCATTGACCAATTTGTCCTTATCAAATTTTTACCTATTATACTTTTTGATATTTTAACATTTTCTTAGATACCATAATTTATTCCAGGTCCAATTTTCCTGGATCATATTTACAGATCAAAATTTGTAAAGAAGACATGACTTCTACTAAATATTTCTGCTTGTAGTTTACCTGTTGTCAGTTTTATTTTATGTTCATTTTACCAGTAGTTCACATCAAAAGTCAGATAAAGGACTGATAATTCGCATTTGTTTCTTGGAGCCAAGAGCATGAACAGGGCAAAAGTGTAGGATCTTGATATGTGTAAGGGTCGAAACGGTAGGATTAAATTGTTCTGTTCCCATCATTTTCTAATTTGTGATAATAGGCAAATCTCTCCAGTCCTCAGTAAAGTGAGGATAACAGTATAGTGCCTCTAAATCAGGGGCAGGCTAGATGATTTCTTGAGGCTATTTGAGTCTCTGATTCAGAATAAGGAATCAAAACAACAACAACCAGCATCTGGAATTCCATTTGAGTCCTTTCACAAACAAATCATATGAGAACACACTTATAAAATGTTGTCTTTTGGTAATATTATTTTCATAAAACTTTGGGCTAATAAGTATAAACAATTATGATTATTGCAGTTAGAAGCATTACAGGTAACACAGTACCTTGTGCAAATGACAAGTTACCATTTGAGCGCCTATAGAAAACATTTAAATTATATTTAAATCTCAATAGAAATAAAAGTAGCTGTCATCTATAACCATGTGCTAAAAAAAGGAACCTGTTTTTTAATATTTATAGGGGTGATCCATCTCTTGTGAAAGTGAATATTGCTATTGCTTCAGGCTACCTCATTTCTGGTATGTGATATGTTGTTCACTGTCTGTTTCTTTTTAGACTACTTATGGAATTATGCAAAGAATACATACATAGTCTATGCTTTTGGTTTATTTATTTAAGAAGCAACTTTTAGGATCCATACTGAGGGAAAAAAATATCTGCTGTAATGGTAGAACATGAAACATTTTTCATGTTGGCTCTCTGGTTCTCAAAGATCAGAGCTGCAGAGTGGGGCCTCAGTTAGGCCTGGATTTTTTTTTTTTTTACTAGTGATGGTTCCTTTTTGGACTAAAGAGTCTCTCAGGTGCAATTACCATGACGCTAAGGAAGTTTAAGCCTCAGGGTCCTCATTTGCAAGGGCCCTTGAAATGTGCTCCCATGGTCATGGTTTTGTATTGTTCTGGTAAGATTTGCAAAAGTAAGGTATTTTAGTCATAATCAGTTAAGATCATGGACTCTTTCTACTTCACATTTCCTTCTGTCGTATTTTCTCTCATGTTGGATGAGGTTGGAATAACCTTTTACACAACGAGACAGAGGGGAAGTTAAGTTGAGAATATGCCATTTAAACTGCTCTTTGAAAAGACATTTTGGACTGTCTCAATAAAACAAGAGAGAAATAAGAGATCCCTGATTTGGACATTTATGCAGGGAACCCTACTTTGTAATTTTCAAATTTAATAAACAGCTGAAAGAAAATCCAAGTAAAAATAATGGACTATGAAACAAAAGTGATAAAGATGAGTGATGGACTTGGTAGAAAATTTTCTGCCATCAAGAAGTGAATTGTAAAAAAAAAAATTAGATTAAACCAAAACACAGTAATTTATTAAGAGGAAAAGATACATTTGGGATAGAAATAATGAATAGGCTATTGGATTATTCAACGGCCCAATTAAAAGAAGAGTGAATCTTGTGGACACATTGGGAAAAGATTTGCTCTTTGGCACAAAATGCTGTCATTGACAAGGTTAACACAAAATTTATAATATGCCCCATACACTGGTTAATGAGTATTGTCAATTCAGAGAGTAGTTACTACCCAGGAAATCTTGTACGAAAGAAACTTGATAAAGATTTTCTCAAATAAGGTAATAATTCAAAACACTTAAAAATAAGTTATGAACGGAAACAAACTTTCTAAACCAAGCTGAATGAAAGGTGAATTCTTTTATCCTCTCTATAGAAAATATTATAAGATCATTATCATATAAATTGGTGACCAAAGAATATACAGCCAAATATAGGAAAAATGTATCTAGAGAAGCATATCAGGCAGTTAATTACTAACAGTTTTAAATTTTCTTGATTTCCACATTTGTGGTATTTTTTCCTCTCCTTAAAATTTATAATTTGATGATTTCTTTTACCTTTATATATATTCACATCTAGTTTTATATTAGTAATTTTTATTTTTTATAAAAGAAGCTCCTCATGCTATAAGCTCCAAACCCACAAAACCTGAATCATTCTCTGGTTTCCATCCATGAGAGCCATTTGTTTCCAGGTTTAAATTTCATGTTTAACCATTTGGTAAAGAAAATACTTGTGTTCACAGTTTGAGATGTTTCTGTTTTATTAAATGAAACAATTTTCTGAATTGTGGTATTGATTTAGAATTTAAAGAAAAATGGATGCCTTGAGCTCTTTTTTAAGATATATTTTTAATAGTTATAGTTCTTTGTGTTTTGGGGTGTTTTTTTTTGCTATTTTGAACTAATATTTAACCACATTCTTTGTTAACTTTTAAATTTTTTGCTGAATTTGTGTTATAAATGAGTTGGTCGTTTTATACCTTTTCTGAGATCGTCTTATCCGTTTGAGTTATTATAGTGACAAAAATCAGTAATTTAGCCTTATTTTAAAATTATTTTTATTCTGTAATATTTTCATTTTATTTAACCCTTGTAACAAGTTATTCGTTTATACTTTCAACAAATACGTTACATTACATAACTATACGCCTGGCACTGTGCTGGATGCCCGCACTTGGTCCTCTTCCTAGAGAAGTTCCAGTAGTGTAGGGGAGACAGTTATCCGGAAGCACATACTTCGTGGTAAAAGGGGTAGTTGAACTCCTGATGTACGAGACGAGTGCTGTGGGCTCAGAGTGGACTGTGATGTGATGTCAGGAGAAAGTTAAATACGCTTGAAAAACAATGAAGCTTTCTTCCTGTGTAATATCTTATTTTTCCTTGTTGCAGATTTGTTGATTCTCATTTGGTATTGGAAAGTGATTGGTGACAAGTATTTTATAATTCACCATTGTACAGCGCTGTATGCATACTACTTTGTACTGGTGAGTGCCAGGATTTACAGTGGTCTGACAAGCAGACAAGATTGGGAGTAACGACTCAAGGGTGAAGATAAATGTAAACATACAATTCTTAATTTATAAAGATCAACCCCAAATGCATTCAGGAATCACTCTTGTGATGTTATCCTGTGTATTAACAAAAATAATAGCTTTACTTACGCGTTTGTGTTAGTGTGTCTATTTGGATTCACACACTTTGAGAAAGTCAGATGACCCCAATTTCCTGAATGTTCACTCAAAACCTTTAGGATCATGTGGCTACTGATATTTGTCTGTCTTTCTAGATGCATGTATGTTTTAACAGCCGGAGCTAGGTATAGATTCCTGTATAACCAGCTGAAGTATTTCTTTTCTGTTTAATTTCACGTACAGTTCCACGTACATGCATAGTTACACTTAAGTACGCTAGAGCAAGGGGGGGAGGGGGAGGGGGAGGGGGAGTCTTGTTCAGAGGCTTCATCGGAACTTCCAGACTGAGCTAATAGAGGAACCAGCAAATCTGGGGCACTAGTGCATATTAACTTTCATTTCTAACATTATTTTTCTACATTATACATTTGTAAATTAGCAATTTTATATCCCTTGCATCTTTGTTAGGTTTCTCCTCAATCAATTATTTTTCAACCTAGATATACCGCCAAACCCAAGATAGATACTGGGAAATAATAGACGTATGTAAACTCGAATAGTATAAATTTTATGTAATACATGTGGTATACCATTCCATGTTTTTCCTGTTTTAAAACATAAATGTAACCACTGGCTTTTTTTTTTCTTATTTGGTATTACTAAAATCTGTATATTACTGGACATTTGCGACGATTTTGAGGGCTTTTAAAAAACTCATACAAATGTGTATTAATAATATTCTTCTATTTTTCTTTATATTGCCCCACACAAGGATAGCTGGTGAATAAGACATCAGATTACATTATTTCTGCAAGAATAAGATACATCAAAGCATCTCTTTATATCACCCATTTAAAGTTATAAGTCTAAATAATTAATGTAAATGTTTTAAAAACTATGCTGGTTTTAATGTTATAAATAAGTAGGTATTT
Organism: Eubalaena glacialis; assembly: GCF_028564815.1. Taxonomy (NCBI): domain Eukaryota; kingdom Metazoa; phylum Chordata; class Mammalia; order Artiodactyla; family Balaenidae; genus Eubalaena; species Eubalaena glacialis. Next base: position 111,000,159 of record NC_083718.1, on the reverse strand, counting down.
ATAGGATCCCAGTATCCATAATCACTTTATTCTTCTGAAGCAATAGGCTATTTTTACTGGCATTTCCTACTGTTTATTTCCTACTGTTTATTTCCTACTTTTTAGATTTTAATACATTATAGGTAGTTATAACATATAGACTTCTACCTTTTACAGGTCTTAGATAGTTGCAATACATGCACTTTGTTTCCTGAACACTTTTGCTAAAAAGACGTGGAAACTGACTAACAAAATATTGGTTGACTCAGGGAAGAATGTGTGTGGGTACTCGTGTGAGTTTAATATCCTGCTGCAGGTTAGAAGTATGGTCTCTAAACATGAGTCACAAATAATCATTGTGCAATGAAAAGAATATAAGCTGGTGAAAGATAACAGGTCATTTACATGCATTTGTAAATGTGACTAGTATGAACTGCTGTTCTCTCTCGGCCACTGAAGTCACAGGCTTGGCAAATGGCTGCTGTACATGGATTGGCAAGTTGAATATTTCATTATGTGGGAGGAATACTGTTTTCTCTTTGGACTTTTATGCCTTTATAAAATGTTAGTGAAGTGAATGCTGGATTTTTAAAAAAGAAATTAACTGCTGCCTTATTTAGTAAAGTTGATAAGAAAATCAACTGCAATTTTTTCAAGAGATGGTTGCTTTTTTGATATGTCTTCCTGTGTTCTATTGTATGAAATAAATGAATGGTATGAAAGAAAATTATCTAATTAAAGTGAATCTATTCATAGGGAAACAAAATAGAAACAAAATTGATGAAATAAATATTTATAGATGTAGAGATCCTATGTCATTTATAGATCTTACATTTACTATTTGAATATAAGAAAATTTTTTCCCATGCAATGAATTCCCAGGTTACTTTGTGCATTTTAAGTAAGGCTAACAAAATACCAACAGCAAGTACTACTACTATTATTATTTTGTATAAACTTTTATGAAATTCTTATCCCTTATGCAATGAGAACTGGCATTTGGAAAGCACTTCAACTTGATACTTCTGCAACTATTTAAGCTGTTTGTAGTAAGCTTTTTTTCTTAAAAGATTTTCTAACTGGAACTAATTAAAACTTAAAGTGAAGAATAGAGGCTAATTACCTGTAGGTTTTAAATGTAGGTTTTAAATGCCCTACTGAATAGTTGAATGTAAATAACAACTTTACCTTATCTGGCATAACAAAAGTAAGAGTCTTTTTTTTTTTTTTAAAGTAAGAGTCTTTTGAACTTAGGGTATTGTAGGTTGTAAATAGGTTATATAATGTCTTGATCCTCTCTCTAATGTATTTACTGGAGTTTTAAAATTATCTCATGGAATAATTTAGAGCTTAAGAAATCTTCTCTTCTGCCTACATAGAAAGGTAAAAATACTACAGCTTTTTTCTTGATATTCAGCTTTCATCCCTTGGGCAGGATACTCATTATCAGGGAAAATATGACAGGTTAATCTCTTATCATAAAGGAAGTGACACATTTAGGCTTTAATGTCCTGTGTTTAGGGATAAACCATCCTCTTTTGTTCTCCCTTTCTGACTTCTTGGATAACGTTAGTTTTCTCCTGTATTCCTTGTGAATCACCTCCTCTCCCCAATCAAACCACATCTTTAGATACTGAGTTATAGTATATTTGGAAAACTTTTAAACTTGACAAGAAAATCACTGAGTCTCTGCGTACTTTGCCAACTTTTCTGCATCTTTCCATTACCCTAGGATCTAATCATTAAACCATTCTGCTGCAATTTAAGAAGAAAATTTGGTTTCAAATGCCTCTTGTTACATTTATTTAAGGGTATTAGTATTAGGTGTGATACTTTGAAGGTGAAGATTTTTGATTTTTGTTTAATATTTTACCCCAGTTATCTATGTTTTAAAAACATTTTGCAAACAATTGTGTATGAAGTGGTACTGAAAAATGAGATTCGTTACGTAAGATAAGGTAAAGTTGTAAATTACGTCAGGAGACAAGAAGTAGAAAAATACTGGTCTTATGTTTAGTCTAAACAAAAATTTCCACAATGCTGTGAAACAAATGCCATGACTCACTAACATTTTATCATTAACAGTGTTAAAAAAGAAAAACTACTGTTTTAAGGTGAGTTAAATAGTGTTGCATGTTCTGTTACACTTAAATAATGTATTTCCTCTTTTTCTCCCATTAAGATAGCCTTAAAGAAAAATTTTAGGTAACTATATAGTGGCTGTTACAGCAACATTTTAAGATAACAAAATTTCAAAAATTAACATTTCTGTAGACTAGGTAGGTATTAAAAATAGGTACTTAATATAGCTCACTAAAGCAAGATTCACTAGTAAGGTCTTTGTGATTTCTATTTCCCACTAAATTTATATATAATAAGACATCTTAAGTATTTAAATCAAATAAAAATATTTTTTAAATTTGTATAATATGTTAGATAACTTTTTTTCCTACTGCAATAAAAGATTGACAGCTTTCTTATACAGTAATGAGTGATAGACTAGCAGAAGTAAGTCTTAGAAATTGTTTTATTAGTATTTCTATAGCTCACTTATACAAATCTATATAAAAGCACTATGATACAGTTAGTTTATTACTTTTACTACTAACTGAGGGATTAGCCATGGTAAAAATATTAAGTGCTCAGTTTTTTATTCATAAAATATGTGTTCTATATGTGTGTGTATATGTAAAGATACATACATATTCCATATATGTATGTGTGTTTTTGGTTTTGGAATTTGTTTCAGTATTTCATTTTTAATATAGTATACCTGATGTGAGCATTTCCCATATTTCACGAACATAACAAACGTCCTCTAAGGCCTTCCTGAGTTTCGGTCAGGAGGAATTCTTCTCTTTCTTCCTGGTTCTGTGTTTACTGCTTCATGCTCTTTTGTGGGCACAGAGCATCTCCTCAGATATGCATAGTGGGATTACCTTAGCAGAGCTGTGTCCCTTTCTTTCTCTAAGCTGGCTTGATGTTTTGAAACCTATTTCCCTTTAATAACCAGGAAAGAAAACAGTTCATGTATTGGACTTGATGCGTGATGATAAAATAGATGTCAACGAAGAGGATTGCCATGGCCACCCTCGTCGATATTTTGTTCTTAATTAGGTTTTTTAAAAAGAAATCGTATCATATGATTCTTCTTACATGAGGTAACTAAAGTAGTCAAATTCCTAGAGACAGAAAATAAGATAGGGGCTGGATGAAGGGGGTGTCGGGAAGTTACTGTTGATGGGTAAGAGTTTCAGTTGGGACTATAAAGAAGTTCTGGAGGTGGATAGGTGATAGCAGCACAACAACATGAATGTACTTAATGCCACTGAGCTGTACACTTAAAAGTGGTTAAAAGGGTAAATTTTGTGTTATGTATGTTTTACCACAATAGAATAAAGTTTAAAATATGCAAGCTTATCAATTGACTGAAGCAAGGTTAGGAAGAGGAACTAATAATATGTTGGATGTTGTATTACATTTTTTAAAGTTTCAGGCTGGAATAATAAGCTGAAACAAATAGATGGAACTGAATAGTGATGAATGTCAAGTTTTGCACTTGGACTTGACAATGTATAAAAAGAGGGGAATGACTGGGAAGTGGCAGATGACCACAATTGTAGTTGTACCGATAGCATGTCTCATCTGCTAAAAAAGAAAGCTGTTTTTAAATGTTTACTCTATTAGGGGAGGTACGGTATCCAGTTCAAACAAATTACAGTTTCCTAGTTAGACCATACCCACAGCATCTGGAGTCTCTAAAATTGCATATGTTTAGGGGCGAGCTGCCAGATAACTGTAGAGGGGAGATTAGATTAGGTGGCTATTGTCCTGGGATAAACAACTGAAGGACCCAGAGAGGTCAGTTTAGAAGAGATAAGTTGTAGGACAACTGCATGGCTTTGAAATGTCCTTGGAAATGTGAGAGGACTGTTAAGTGGGAGAGGAAAGTAGACTTACTCTGATTTAATTCAGACATTGGAATTAGGACCAATGGGGATGGTAAAGAGAGGTAGGGGAGACTGCTGTTTTACAAAAGGGACATTCCCAGTGAATAGAAGATTATAATAGCCTTTTAAAGTGGTTCTTTTACCATAAGATATCTTCAATCAGATAGATATAAAAATAGATATAATAAGTAGAAGCTTTAGGTCGGAGCTTATACTAAATTGTCTTTAAAGTTCTAAGTCTGAGATTCTGTGATTCAACTGTTTTGATGAAATGATTGGATTTAGTTCTAATACTGGAGAGCTAGGCAATGGGCAAGTAAGAATAAGCTACGTTTTGTCACCAAGTTCTTAAGTAACCCAGGGAGGAAGGGGTGAAAGCAGCTGGTCTGCAGATCCATTCACTTCCTTGGGAGAAAGGAAGGGGAAGAAAAGAAGGCAAGTGACCCAGGTCTAATCTCCTTGTCGACAGGACCTTTGGCTAAATAGGGTATGTACCGACATTTGTTAGGAGAAAGAGGTCTTAACTCTGGAATGCTCTTAGACTGTTCCTGGCTAAGGATTCCCTATAGTAAAGAGAACCCAGGCTCTGTGAGGCCTGGCTCTTTGGAGAATGTCATGTAGTCTGTACAGTTTTTTGGAGGTATAAAATGGAGATGTTTTATAAGATAAACTCTCACTGCGTGTGAGGAACTTGGTGAACCTCACCTAGTAGAGCCTTCACACCTTCTGGGCCAGTGCTGCTTGTTCAACACAGGAAGGACCTGGCTTGTCAACTGCCCTTCACGTCCCAGACCTCTCTCTACTTCCTCTGAATTATCTGATAGCCTCTATCCTTGTAGTAGTTAGTAAAGCTTAATTCTAGGTAAGATCACTGTTTCACATGAACCAGATTGGGCAATCCAATCCGGTCCTGTGTGTTAGCTCAAACCTTCAACTCTGTCTTATAAGAAAATCATCAAAAACCTTGAATGATTAAAGTTAGGCAAAGAGTAATTAAATATAGGGTAGATTTTGTTCCCAAATCTCATTTCTAGATTAATGGTGCTCTGAAAGGGTTTCCCATGGAAATGTCCTAAGATTATGGGTCAGTCTAAATAGCCTAGAAAAAGTACCTCATAATTGCTACAGTAGAACATAGTCACATTTTTATATAAACCCCAGTGCCCATAACTTACCTCACACCAATTACATAGCCCTAGTGGTGGGAAAGTGTGCCCATCCCACTCCAAGCCATTGATAGTGGCACGGTATTTAGTATCATGCTAGCAGTAGTAGGTGCATAATAATTTTATTTATCTTTCTCCCTCACCTTCTAAATTCCTGACCCTAGCCACTCTTGGCTGTTAGAAAATTAAATGTCCCGTGATAAGAAAATCCAGATTTTCATAATCACTGGCTGAAAGGAAAATTTTCTTTTAAGCTCTGGAAGGGATCAGACAAATCTTATTCTGTTTTCCCTCATAGAGTCATGCAGAGGCCATGGCCAGTATGAATTTTACTATAGGCAAAGCTCCTTAAAGATAGATGGCAGAAGTGGAAACACCACATTGACCAGAGTCAGTTGTGAGTTTTGCCATAATTTACTAACAGTAAAGTATCAAAATTTATAATTTATTAGAGCTGAATTAAACCTGTCCTCTTACTAGTGTCTATCTCACTTGGATTTTAGTAGGTTTTGTTGGTGGGGTGAGGATAAGGTAACCAGGAATTATACATAACCTGAATCTTATCTAATGGCCACCTGTGCCTGTGGAAGCCTGTGCCACACGTGATGCTGACTCTCATGGGTGAACTGGATTAAACAGGTCGAGAGTCATTGATGTGCAGGATCAGAGACTATGGAAGCCAGGCTACTGACGCATAGTTCACTGGCTCGCAGTGGTTTTGAACTGAGGAGGTGGTGGTGGGGAGAGGTAAGGAATAAGAATATGATAGCTCCCTAATTCAGTCCCGCAGGTTCCAAGATTTAACTATGGGAAACTATCTTTAAAAATTCAAGTAACACATCACCCGGTGACAACTCTGTAATGCTATAGCAATTTAGGAAATGGAAAGATGAATGTGTTAATTTCCATTATTTTTTTTGTCTGAATATGGATGTTTATTAAAAAATTCTGAGTTTGTAGACATACAGGGCTTAGTAAGTATAACGTTTTCTAGGTCTGAGTCTCCAGAGATAACTACTGACAATACTTATGTATATTCTTGCAGTTTATATAAATTGTGCAGGAATTTTCCTATATATATATATATTTATTTATTTATTTATGTTTCTTTAAAATTTTCCGAGAGAGCTTTTGAGGTAGATGAGACTTAGTCAGTCTTCCAAAAAAAAAGATAAAAGCATGTTTAGATCAGCCAAAAAAAGTAGTGAAGGCTTTCTAGGTTGGAAAACATGAGGAGAAGAGGTCAGATCTTCATGGGTGGTAAGAAGGACTTGGATTGTCAGCCTACGGGATTCACGTGGGCTCAGCGGTGGTTGTACGTTTGGATGAGTCAGATGGGGCTGCCTGATGGAGTGAACATTCTAACTCATCAGCCTTGCGTTTTACTTTTCACAGAATTGTTGTAGGACCTTTAGCCAAAAGATAACTTGATGCAGTTGGCATATTAGAAAAATAAATCTGGTGGTGATAACATAGGAAAAAGAAAGCTGCGTGGGAGAGGATCTCTTTGAGGAGGTTATTGGAATAATGTAAATGATAGATTATGAAGAACTTAACTTTGGTGGTTTTATTAGTGAGGAAGAAACTAAACTAAAAGCCATTTTGTAGTCAACAGGTCATGGTGACTAATTTTGGATTTCAGAGAAGGAAGGGAAAGAAGAGGGCAAAGTGACCCAGGGCACTAGAGAAATGTGAGACCCTGAAGGAAATGGGAGAAAGAGTTTGGGCAGGAATATGCTTGTAGATGTTGTGAGGTTTGTGGTGATACATCGTTATTCCAGGGGAAAAGGGCCCATGTGCCATTAGAAATAAGGTGTGTCTTGTGGGGGGAGGGTGATCAGGGTCAGGGACCAGAAGGAGGTTGGTCCTGTAAAAGAGGCAAAGGAGAACTTCAGAAGGGTAGAAAGAAAACCACAAAAGAATACATTTGGAAAACAGTGGTTAAGGCCCCTTGCAGCAACATTGTAAGTTAAAAAACTATGAAAAGTAATGTACAAGCAGAGGGTATTTGAAAAAATTAATTAGGTCATTCATTGTTATTTGAAGATTAGAATATATTGAGAAGCAAAAAAGAAAAAACAATGTCCCAATCCCACAACCCAGAGATAACTATTTATATTTACTTAATTACCATTTACATTTAGGAGTGTATCCTATTTGTGTATACGTATAAGTAAAAAAAATAGCATTCTGGGTATGAATATATATTACAAAAATGAGATCGAAACCAAAAATTTTAAATTTGTTTTACATATTGAAGTATTGCATACAACAAAATAACTCTGGTAATCTTGTGTCAGAAAGCAAGGAACCTATCAAAGACTAATAGGGTCTTGTCGAAAAGACACAGGAACCAACATGATGGCTCTCACTTTGGCTAAAACTGTGACATTTTGATCATCAGTTAGAATACTGACTTTGGCCAGTGAAACCGATTGACTTGTGAGATCTTAATTATATTGAAAAAAAAAAAAAAAGGAAGAAGGAAGAAAGCTTGGTGGTCCTTGCATGAGGTCTCATGTGGGTGCTGTTAGGTAGCTGTTGGGACTGGATCATCTAAAGGGTCAACTGGGTTGAAAGGGGCTCATTTAAGTAGCTGGTAGTTGATGCTGGCTCCCTGCTCGGACATCAGCAGGCTCGTTGCCTAGAGCTCCTGTATGTGGCCCCTCCATGTGGCTTGAGCTTGTCACAGCCTGGCTATGGTGTTCAGAGAGAGAGCATCTCAAGAGTGAGTGTTCCAATGGACCCAGGAGGAAGTTGCATGGCTTCTTATGACCTAGCTTCAGAAGACCCAGAACTTCACTTCCACTGCATTCTGCTGGTCAAGTGAGTCACTGAGGCAGCCCAGATTCAAGGGGAGGATAGTAAGACTCCACCTCTTAATATGAGGAAAGGAAGGAATTGATGGTGGTCACTTAGGTGACTGTCAGCCACCTCTTGATTTGTCAATGTTAGACACCGTTAATTATCTTCTTGCCATGATGGGTAAGAATTTAAGACTCACACCTCTACTTCCCTTCCTTTCTTTTTTCCCATGTAGTTAAAGTAATTTGAGTTTCTCTCTCCATTCCTTTGGAAACTTTAAACACTTTTATTTCTGTTTTGTGGCGCCTCTTGATCCTTTAAGGTGAAGACGTTTGTGCTTCTGTCCTTCCATCCACTTCTTTTTTTTTTTTTTAAAGGTTGACATTTTTATTTTTTATTTATTTATTTATTCATTTATGGCTGTGTTGGGTCTTCGTTTCTGTGCGAGGGCTTTCTCTAGTTGTGGCAAGGGGGGGCCACTCTTCATCACGGTGCGCGGGCCTCTCACTATCGCGGCCTCTCTTGTTGCGGAGCACAGGTTCCAGACGCGCAGGCTCAGTAATTGTGGCTCACGGGCCCAGTTGCTCCGCGGCATGTGGGATCCTCCCAGACCAGGGCTCGAACCCGTGTCCCCTGCATTAGCAGGCAGACTCTCAACCACTGCGCCACCAGGGAAGCCCTCCATCCACTTCTGTCACTCCTACTGTGCTTCCCAGTTTCTGTCATTTGTACTTGTACTCTTGTATCACCAAGATTTGAAAATATTTGCCTTTTATTCTCTAATCATAATGTTTTCTTTTATATCCAGTTGATCCTACACAGAGAAAATAAAGTGTTTATTATGACTGTATTAAAATAGTTCACTGCACAACCAGGATTACATTTCCTGTCTAATTTTTGCTTCGAGTTTCTAATTGCCTTTCTTTTTTTCTTGTAACATATGCCTTTGTCTTATATTTGAGTTGTTCCATATCTTGGAGGATAGCATCCCATCTCTGCAGTCGTCTTTCCCCCAGATACCTGCCCCTGGAGCTCTCCATTCTCCTGCTCTCTAGGTCTGCTACTTGATGTCCCAGGCTTCCTGCCATTACTCCCCTGGTTTGGGGTCACTGTTCCCTGCATCTCATATTTGTCTTGGTTTATTGACTCGTGCTGCAGCATATCCTCAAATAATTGTCTAAGAAAGAGGGTAAAGGAGGTTCACTCTCTAAGTCTTCAGCAAGTTCTGAAAATGTTTTTATTTTCAGGCCATTTGGTTGTATCATTATCTCTGTTCATGGCATATGGATATATAATCATATTTAATCAATTCCCTATTGTTATGTGTTTGTTCTAGGTTTCACTATTGTATATAACTTGAGGAAACATTCTTATGTTTTCATATTTGTGCCTATACATAATTATTTTCAAAGACTAATTTTATGGGATTTCTGGGCAAATGGTATGTACATTTTTAAGGGTAGTGACATGTTCTACTAAAATTCTCTTTAGAAAGGTTACCCTGTCCCCTCAAAAAGATGTATGTGCGTATGTGATTTAACTGGTTAACGTGTAGGGATTATTATGTGTAAATGGTTCTTTTCATCAAGAGATTGGTTGGTTTTTGTTGTTGGATCTGTTTGTTTTTGTTTTATGGATACTGGCAGTTCATAGGGCTCAGAAACTTTGAAGAGGGTGGGCCAGAATTTTCTGAGCAAATTGGAAATGGTATCTGGAAAGAAGATAGACATGTACTTGGACAGTCATTAAATATTTGAAGGGTTATCATATGAAAAAATGATTTTGGATAGCCAGGATCAGGAGTAGGACTGGCAGGTGGACGTCAAAGAGGGTACAGTATAGTTCTGGAACTTTTGGAAAGCTGCTTTAGGAGATGCTACTCTCCTCACCATGGAGTTGTCCACGCTGGGGGGCAACCTGGAAGAGCTTTTGTAGAAGGGATTTTAAAACTCTGTGGGTAATTGAAATAGGCAATCTTCAGAGGCCACTTTAACTCTACCATGCTGTGATGGTCATGAGCATAAACTTGTGGTGAAGAATTAAGTTTGGGTTGGGTGCAGTATAGTTGTGCAAAGTGAGGTCAAAGTTTGATATAACCTATTGGATAAATAAAACAGGTGAGTCTTCTCTTAGAAGTATTTATTTTCCTTTTCAACCTGGATTTTTTTCTGCAGCAATTAGAAAGTAACATAAACTACTTTTGGAGGAGTGATTATTAATATGATTCATCTTTTATAGTAAAATAGCAGTAGTGAACCTACATTTAGTCCTTACTAATTGTGATGGTGATCTGTCTTTCTTATCATCCGTTCATCATCATCATTTCAGGCGTGGCCCTTAGTCCTGTGTAGTCATCCAAGGATCAGGGATCAGTGACTAGAGGTGGAGGCTTCTATCTAGGAAAGAAGGAATAGGTCCTTTTAGGACTTGTTCAAACTTATTTAATCTTCTTTATAGCTATAGTAAGAAAAATTACCTGGTTCAATTTCACTTAATTTTTTTTAGAGTGCCTTTTCTGTTTTAGTATTTTTCCTGTTTGCCATTAGTATGCATTTTGTCTTTTTAAATTTTTTAAAAATCTATTTATTTATTTACTTTTGGCTGCATTGGGTCTTCGTTGCTGGGCATGGTCTTCTCATTGTGGTGGCTTCTTTTGTTGCCGAGCACGGGCTCTAGGTGCGCGGGCTTCAGTAGTTGTGGCTCACGGGCTCTAGAGCACAGGCTCAGTAGTTGTGGTGCACGGGCTTAGTTGCTCCACGACATGTGGGATCTTCCTGGACCAGGGCTCGAACTCGTGTCTCCTGCATTGGCAGGCGGATTCTTAACCACTGTGCCACCAGGGAAGCCCCTGCATTTTGTCTTATTCTCACATCAATTCTGTCATAAAGATGGCATTCTGCCTGTTTTACAAATGGAGAAACTGAGGTTTTGGTCAGCTTTGCCCAAGGTCACCTAGGAGAGCTAGGGTTCAAATCCTGGCCTGCACACCCCAGACCCATGATCATTCATTAACTATCCCTGCCTCCCCAAACTTAATTGCTTAATTATAATGAATTGCCCAAATAGAATATCTGCAGTGAAACAGATATTTATGGACTGGTTCTCCAAAACTGATGATCATTGAAGAGGCCACGAGGAGCTAGAAAAGGATGAACTCTCGGTACCTGCATTGCTTGATGTTATGTGCAGATTGTGACAAAAACTCATACAGTGAAATAATGGCTCATTTCTTGGAAATAAGACTGCTTCAGAACTCAAAAATGGGGGCTTCCCTGGTGGTGCAGTGGTTGAGAATCCACCTGCCAATGCAGGGGACACGGGTTTGAGCCCTGGTCCAGGAAGATCCCACATGCTGTGGAGCAACTAAGCCCATGTGCCACAACTACTGAGCCTGTGCTCTAGAGCCTGCGAGCCACAACTACTGAGCCCATGTGCCACAACTACTGAAGCCTGTGTGCCTAGAGCCAGTGCTCCACAACAAGAGAAGCCACTGCAACGAGAAGCCCACGCGCCGCAATGAAGCGTAGCCCCCACTCGCCGCAACTAGAGAAAGCCCACGCGCAGCAATGAAGACCCAATGCAGCCAAAAAAATAAAATAAATAAATTTTAAAAAAAAAAACAAAAAAACTCAAAGATGTTACCAGAAAGGAGTAGCTACATTAAATAGTACTTTTTTTTTAAACTAAAATTGTAACTTATTGGAATCCATCTAGGGTACTCTAGAGTGTCTTAAAATGATAGATATTTTAGAAATAGATGGCATATATGATGAATTTATACATACAAATGACCTTACAAACAGCTGATCTACCAGAACAAGCCTGTAGATACAAAGTGGATAGATATTCTTAGAGAGCTGGAAACTTAATTCTTATAACTCTAAAAGCCTGCTATTGCTAGTAAGTAAAATTTTATGTATTTTATGCTTAAACACCTTTGTTGAGAAAATATTTAGCTTTAGATCATCATACTGGACTGATAACAGTAATGTGGGCCTCTAAGAGCAGAGTTACAAGTCAAAGTGAATTTTAGTAGTACAGTTATTTTAGTTCTGCAAAAAAATAAGGATATCCTAAAGGCCTCAGGCATTTCAGAAAAGTATTATTGGAAAAGGAAATAAGGAGTAAAAATATCCTACTGTGTCATGAATAGAAAGATATCATTATTATTTTTTTATTAAATATAGGTAATAACTGTTTAGTCCTATTGTATTTATATTCTCCTTTTTAAAAGTCTTACATTTATGCTTCTTAAAGACATAATAAAAAAAAATAATATAACCTACTACGTTTAAATGTCTAACAAAGAAAAATAAAAGGCCAGAAAGAAACATTATAAAAATATTATATTTTTCCACAATTTTATTTGTTTAGTCCCACTGTTAACTACTAATTGCCACCATTAACTGGTCCTGTTGTTTAAATAAACGCATTTATTGTAACAGAAAAGTAAGTAGTATAGAATAATATATAATTTCAAATTTACACGTATTTCCATGTTAAAGTAATAACACACGCGCGTAGTTATTTCCCGTGTATTGTCGTGTGGTTTTGGACTGCTGTGTCTGTGTCTGGTTGACTCTGAAATGTTGAGCATCCTCCCCTCCCACCACCTCTGTGCACAGTGCTCGTCTTGGCCACTGTCTTTGTCTCTCTGCTGTCCTCCTCTTCTTCCTCATCACCCATTTCAGTTTCACTAAGGACAGTGAGTTTGATATTATAAAAAGTTTTAGATTCATTTTGGAAAGCTAACTCTTGCAGTCCAGCTCTCAGTTTTTAATCCCTAAAATAATTTACATAGAGAAGAACTGAGAATCTTCAAATAAAAAGTCCATTCATTATTATTTTTTTCATTATTGCTTTATATTTTTCCCATTTGGAAGGCAGTGTGGTATAAACAGTAGGAAAAGTATTTCTGAAGTTCTGGTATATCTAATGTTTTGAGGGCAGGTGTGACTATTTCTTTTGGTGTGTAATCATAATTGATTTAATTGGAAGTGCTAGAATGAGTCCATTTACCTAGTAACACTTAAAATTACATAAAATTTTTGGAATGCATACTTTCGGTTTTCTTTCTAACGCTTATTAACTCTACTATACTTTTCCAATTATTAAATTAGTGGAAAGTACTAGGCATTATGTTTCTAAATTCAGAAAGGTCCCCAAAGTGTGTGTTTTAGCTATAGGATCTTCTGATTGACAAATATAGTTTTCAGGTCAAATATGACAGATACGGTTTAACATGTGTTGTTATGTTTGACAAATGTGTATCTGCTCACAGGCTTATATATTGTTACTTAGGAAGTGAAGTACACTCGAGATTTTTAAGGTGCTCCTAATGGATATAAACTACATTCCTATTTGGTATTTAATTGCTATAAAATTTCTCAACTTCCTAAATTCACACTACTTTGATCATTATTTCTACGGTAATTTGAGAATGCTGTTACTAATGGCTATGTGCAGAATTCATTAGTTTAGTGTGAGACAACTGCTTGAAATCTGTTTTTCTAAGTGAATGTGGTATACATAAGAGAACATAAGTGTACAATATGTTGTCTTTAAAAAATGCTGTAGAATTCTAATGACATTTCTAAGTTTTCACGGAGAAGAAAATCTGTTTAGCAGACTTGGTTTGTGTTTATATTGATCATTATTTTATGCTGAGAAGCTATTGAATGTTTCTTCGATATTTGCAAATTTTGATAAGAATGTTTTCCCTGACATTATGTTTTATGTTTTATCACCCAGAGGGATGGAGTGCTGGGATACATTGGGAATTTTCGCCTGCTTGCAGAACTTTCCAGCCCTTTTGTGAATCAGCGGTAGGTTACTGATATCATTAATTATTTTAAACTTGGGCTGTTTGGGGAAATTTTTCCCCAAGACCCTAAATTTAAAAATGAGAGTATGTGATATGAATTATCACCATTGTACAGATGAGGAAACTGAGCCTTGGAAAGGTTAGGGAAACTTATCCAAGATTCCCAAGCTAGAAGGTGGTGGTCCTGGCTCTTGAACCCAGCTCTCTTTGTGGTATGATGATACTTTGTTTTACTGGATTTACCTTGGGTCCAGTTAATATTCCTGACACCAACTTCCTCCTGTTACCAAATTATGACACCAACATTATCTTAGTCCCTCTTTTAAAATAATCTTTTCATTTTAGATTTACAGAAAGGTTACAAAGATAGCACAGAAACTCCCATATACCCTTCACCTAGTTTCCCCTATTAATATCTTACATTATCATGGAACATTTGTCAAAACTAAGAAACCACATCGATACTTTACTATTAAGTGAACTTCAGACTTTGTTGGATTTCAGGAGTTTTTCCATTAGTATCTTCTTTTTGTTCTTCGATTCAGTCTTGGCTGCCATATTGCATTTAGTTGTCACACCTCCCCAGTCTCCCCTTGTCTGTAACAGATTCTTAGTCTTTCCTTGTTTTTCATGACCCTGACAGTGTTAAGGGATACTGTCCAGTTATTCTGTAGAATGTCCTCCAGTCTGGATTTGCCTGTTTTTCTCATGACTGGACGGAGGTTATAGGTTTTTGGAAGGAATCCTATAGAGGTGAAGTGCCCTTCTCATCACATATCAGGGGCTACATGATATCGATGTGACACCACTGGGGATGTGAACTTTCATCATGTGGTTGAGGTGGTGTTTGCCAGGTTTCTCCACTGTGAAGTTTTCCTTTTCTTTACTCTCTTCTTTGAAAGCAAGGCATGAAGTATAGCCCACTCTCAAAGGGGGTGGGGGGAGAGAAATTAAGCTCCACCTCCTGGAGGGTGGTAGTTGCTCATTTTTGACAATGGGTTTATTATTATCCTTTATTACCCTTATCTTGTCATTTAACAGGGTCTGCTGACATTTTTTCTGTGAAATGTTTAGCTGCTCCTTTCATTCCACATCCATGGTCCCAGTTTAGGGCCTTCGGGATCTCCATGGTTGATTACTGCGATAGCTTTCCAACTGACTTCCTAATTCTAATTCCACATTCACCCACTCTTCAGTCCTTTCCTCACAGTGCTACCAAAGTCATCTTTCTTGTGTTTCACTTTCAGTACCTTACTTTCTTACTAAACACTGCATCCTCTTTAAATTCTTCTCTGAACTTTCGAAGCTCTCTGTGATGTGCGCCATGTCTCCAGCCTTATTTCTTACCACTCATTAGAGTTAGTTTTGCACCCTTACTGTCTCACGCACCTGTGGATTTTTCTCACTTTTCTTCCTTTATTCCCATCCTCTATTTTCCCTCCATCTTTGAAAAATTTACCTATCTTTCAAGTCTTAGGTCAAAATCCCAAACCCAAGGAAGGCTCCCACAATTACATGTAGCCTTTTGTAACTTAGTACAGAGATAACCCAGAGAATTGGGAGTCAAATCAGACTCATGTGAGTTAGGGAGCTTACCCTGTATCAATCCTTACTAATAATCTCAAGAATACAAGTAATCACGAGATACTGGCAAAGCAAGGCGATGTTCAGGACCATCAGCATGGCTCCCTAGGTCTTTTTTGCATTGGGCATACTCTGGAATGAGGTTACCTATGGGGTCTCTAAGTGATATGTATAGTTCATATTGCTGACATGGAAGGAGCTCTCTTGGTTATGAAGCCATCTCCATTTAATACTCAGATAGTTACATAGCTCATTATAACTTTCCTGGGGCAGGGGTCAGACCCCATAAATCCATACATTCTAGGTTCATTTGTCATAAGCAATACTAGACTAGGTATATCCTAAAAGCATTCCATGGATGAAGACTCTTCTATTACAAATACCATTAGTATGCTTACCAAGCAATTAGCCTCATCACCCTTTTTTCTTGCCAAAGGTGGAAGGGATGGTCCTTCCACCTCCAAACAGGAGAGATTAGATTACAGATCTGCTGCTTTCCCAGGTACTTATGTACTGTTTTATATTGTTTGCCAGTGTTTCATATGTTATCATTTTATTCCTTCAAGAAGATACTAAGTTCCTTAGGCTTGGCCATTTAAAATTTTTAAAATAAGAGTTCTTCTGCAATTTTTAAAGACTCCGATGATGTGAAAGTATAGAGAGCAAAGAGCGTGTTCTTTGAAGGCAGAAGACCTGGATTTAAATTCAAGCTCCCCCACTTACCATTGTGTGTGAGTGGAAGATTATTTAATCTTCCTGAGCCTCAGTTTTCTTACCTATAAAACAGGGATAATGATACCTATAGGCCTCAGTTTATTGTGAAGATTCTATGTAGTCATATGTTTTGTTATATGTTTACATATGTGTGTAAAGCACCTGGCATAGTGCTTGTCATTCAGTACATATGCAGTAAGTGCTAAATGTAGTGTATATTCAATATGCTAAAATTTACTCAGCACTGGAAGTGCATAGTTTATGTTTGCTTTATCTACTTTGTAGTATCTTTTTTGTTCTTTAACCCATCAAAATTAGGTTTCCTCTTCTGTCATTTTGCTGGAACGATTTCATTAGAGGTACCATTGACTTCCAGATGCAAAATCCAGTGAACTCTCTTCGGTGCCTATCTTATTGTATCTCTCTGTGGAATTGATGCTGTTGGCCACCTCCTTCTTGTAATGCCATAACTCCCCTTGCTTTCGTGACCCTGCACTCACCTGGTTTTTGTAGTTCTCTGACCATCCTCTCTCAGTCTTCTTTGTCGGAGACAGTTCCTTAAATGCTGGTGTTCCCCAGGGCTCTCTTCTGGGCCCACCGATCTTCTCTGTGCTTCTCCCTGAGTGAGTTGTGCTTTCAAGGTTTCAGCTATTACCCATTTGCTCAATGTGGTGTAATGGACTATGCATGAATTTTAGAATCATATAAGCTCAAGCTGCAATTTAACCTTGCCGCTTACTTGCTCTGACCTTGGCTAAGTTATGTAACATTCCTGTACTACAGTTGCTTTCTCTATAAAAAGAGCATATTTAATATTACCTACTTCTTTGTATTATAGTCAAGTGTTTTCTCCTCCCAGGTGGCACATCAGAATCAACATGTCTAAAATAGAATGCACATATTTCCCTCTGTATTCTCTTCTATGCTTCTGTTCAGCATGTGGCCTGGCCATTCTCTTGGTTATCTCTGCTCAACATGTGGGAATCATCTTTGTTTCTCCCTCACCTGTGTTTGGTCCATCCCAGGTCCTACGTATCACCTCCTAAACATTTCTTGCCTTGGCCACTTCCTCTCCATCTCTGCTGTCAGTGCCCTAGTTCATCATCTCTTGCCTGGGCTCCTGAACCAGCCTCTAACCCTGTACTCTCCAGCAGAGTAGCCACAAGCCACATGTGACTATTTACATTTAATTTAATTAAAATTAAATAAAATTTAAAATTTAATTCCTCATTCTAACTTGTAACATTTCCAGTGCTTCCTAGCCCCGTGTGTCTACCGAATTGGGTAGAACATCTGTAGACCATTTCATTATTGCAGAAAGTTCTTTTGGACAGAAAAGAACTATTCTAGACTGGGGTCGGCAAACCAAGGCTTGAAGGCCAAACCTGCTGCCTGTTTCTACAAATAAAGCTTTATTGGGGCACAGCCATGCATATTTGTTTACCACGACTGTTTTCACACAATAACAGAGTGGATTAGTTGCCACAGAGACGGTAGAGCTTCCAAAACCCCTTACTTTGTGTTACTCTCTGGCTCTTTATGGAAGAAGTTTGCTGATCCCTGCTCTAGGCAGTCTGCCTGCCTCCAGTCCTATTCCCCTTTCATCCTCTCCTGTATTATTATCTTCCACGGCGATCTCCCTAAAACACTGGTTAGATCCTCTCAGTGGCACCTGCTGCTTCCAGTATAAAATATGGGCTCTGTAATGTGATGCAGAAAGTTCTCCAAGTAAAGCTATCTTCTCTCTTTCTGCTATATTCCTCTTCAAAAATCTCCTCTCACCCCAACTTGTCCCTGTGCTAGAAAGGCCTCCTGGCTCCTTGCTCATCCTTCATGACTTAGCCCAAGGGTCATTTCCATCACGAAACCCCATCTCTTCCAGGCTGGGCTGGGTGTCCCTCACCCGTGCTGGGTGTCCCTCACCCGTGCTTCCATAATAGTGACACACAGTTATACCATTATGATTAATAAATTAAATTATTGTAAAGTTCTCTTTCTCTTTTTCCTGTTTCTTATTTATCTCTGCGTTTCATTAGGTCAAGAGCCAAACTTTGTTGAACTTTGCGTGGTTCAGCATCCACACATTGTCTGGCACATAGTAGCCATTTAATTGCTTTTGAATGAATGAGTCCCAAGAGGTGATCAGTTAAGCTTTAGCAATGTCTGTCTCTTGAAGATGATTCAGATTTGAGATTTTGAAGCAGGAAAAAATTAACCTTGACACTTAAAGGAACTTTAATTTGTTTCTGTTTGAAGCTCTTTTTGAAAAATCATAATATTAGAGACTTTAACATATTCTTTAACTTTGTAGTAAAAAGCTATGCTATACCTTTATTTAAAAGCTTCGAGTCTTTTGTAAATTAAGAAATTGAGAAGTGGGGTTGGAATATGAGCAAGAAATGGTATAACGGAACAGCAAGGAGATTATGACAAAATTTAGCCCAGCTACTTTAGTACTGTTAGAGTTTTCCATAGTTTGTTTTCTTTAGTTTGTGATATTTTTATGTTCTCTCTATTTTAGAGCTTTGTATAATTTAAGAAGACACATGGGATGCATGTGGTGGGGTACAAAGGTTAGACACCTGGGCTTCAGTTAATTTTCAGCTGCTGAGTTATACCCGTGCCTCAGGTTTCTTTTTGTACAAAGTAATTTAATGGTGGTAACTTCTTTTTTGCCTAAATGCCCTTAACTGTTATGAGGACATATTTTTGAATTGCTGTTAAGGTTAAATACCTTATAAAAACTTGTACCTATGCTCCTTAATATGTTCCTTCAGTATTTATTGAATACCTTCCCAGTACCTAAATGTTCCAGTCCCTGCCTCAGGGAGCTTCACTAGAGTGTCTGGTGTCATGTCTATGTTTGAGAAAATAGGACTTAATAATACATAATAATGAGCTAGTAAAATAAGACATTGTGTGAAAAAGGACAAGAAGAAAAGTGCTGTTATTAATGGTTTAAAACAGCCATTCTCAGACTTGTTGATCTCATAAATTATTGAGGACCTCAATGAACTCTTACTTCCTGTAGGCTGATAGCTATGGATATTTACCAGATTGGAAATTAAAACTGAAACATTTAAAAATATTTATTAGGTCATTTAATATTAACAATAATATTTCATGTTAATGTAATTTTTGTGAAAAATAAACTACATTGCCAAAATGAAAAATTTTTCGTGGGAACAGTGTTGTACATTTTTTGCAAATTTTTTTAATGCCTAGCATGATAGAATTCAGCTGGATTCTCAAGTTTGTTTCTGTTTTCAGTCTGTTGTGAAATGTTATTTTGGTTGAAGCATATAAAAAAATCTAACTCTCAGGGTTAACAGTGTAGTAGGTAAAGGAGTATTTTAGTAGCCTTTTCAAATAATTGTTGATATCCTGCTTTAATACTACACCAAAATATACCAAGAGGTAGTTTCTTAAAGATTAGTTAAATGTGGAATCTGAAACCATATCAGTGGACTTTTGATACACTGTTATATTCAAATCCATTGGTCTGTCTTATACTTTGAATCTTTTACTCATACATAATTTTGTGTCATCATGCCTTGGTCATTTGGAAAATATTGGTTCTCTGAGTTATGTAGGTCTTATGATAAATGCTGATACATTTATTAGATAATTTTTTTTAAAAACCCATTACTGACCTCATCAGAAAAGTTTTTAACTCTTCGGAGGCTATCCAAGAGTTTTTCTTCCAGACAACTGTGCTTTGTGCATACTTCCCATTTTATCACAGAATATTAAAAAGACATGTACTCAAAAGACATGATTTAATATAATTAATCATTCTTACTGCTTCATCCAGGACATTCTTAAGTGAAACTTCTCCACTCAACCCCTCTTTTTTTGTTTGTTTTTAACTGCAAATATGTGGCATAGATTACAATGGTGACTAGTACCATTTTGTACCACTGCTATGATTTGTGCTAAGATGCCAATGGTCTTATCCATCAGTACTTTATACCATCAGAATAGAAGTCAGCACAATGAGAAAGGCAGATAATATTTTAGTATCATTATGAAAATAGTTTTCCCTTGTAGACTCCCCCAAAAGTCTCAGGGGCCCATGAATCACATTTTGAGACCTATTATTGATTGATGTTTGTCATGCAAGGCTTCAAAGAGAAATTGGGACACATTCTTAAATGTTTTAGGATTTTTTTAAGAAGTGGATGGGAAAGGGAGAAGGGAGAAAGGCGTGAACATAAGGTTTTGAAAAGTGGAATAAACATGCCATGTGAAAGAGAAACTGCATAGACTTGTAGGATCAAAGAGTATGTTTTAGGAGGATAGTGGATAGAGAGGGTGTTGAGTGCCAGGGGAAGCTGATTGAACTTGACCAGTGGACAGTGAGAATGTATTCTAGTGGAGAAAGACATTCTGAAAATAGCACTGAGTAATTCTAGTTTTTGGTATTTGTGGGATAGATTGTAAGATGGAAGGCAAAAGCTTGGGTTAGAAGGTTAGCATACAGCTCTTAGTTGTGTGAATGACTGGTGTAATTTCATTAGTCCAGGAAATAAATAGGAGCCCAAATTAGGCTGTCACGATAGAGTAGATATGATGGAATAAAGATTTTTGAGGGAAGAAAAAGTGAAATTGGTAATAAGAAATTAGAGATAGAGAAAAAAAGACAAGTTTAAGATATTTTCTACATTGGACTTAGAAGAATGAAAAAAGATGAGGATTAGGAAGAGTAGGCGGGAAGCTGATGAGTTTGCTTTGGAGATGCTGCGTTAGAGGACAAACAGAGCATCTGAGTGGAAATGTAGTAAGAGGTAGAGAGGGATTTTGAAATGATCAGATAGAGGTTACATCTGAAGCCATGGGAAAAGATGGTGTTTAAAAGGTAAAGTTGAATGTCTAGAATTGAGAAATAAGAGAAGGAAGAGTAGATACAATAAAGGAAAAGTTTAGAAGTAGAAGGGGAGCCAGAATAATATTGGGATGGAGGACAACTTTTCTAAAATTAAGTTTTTGAACTCCTAAATTTCCAGAGTTAATATTTATTTATTAAATACAGTGTTCACATGCCTGAAAGAATTACATTCGCAACCAAGATAAAACCCAGGGGTCAGCTCACGACCCAGTCTCCATGTAGAGTCCCAGCAACAGTACAACATGTAAATCCTTATTGGAGTTTTCCCAAGGATGTCGACAAAGGTCCAGTTTGTTACAGCAACACTTCTTAAAAGTCTCTTCATTCCTCTTGAACTCACAGTATCTCCTGGACCCTGTAGCTTTCCCAAAGCTCACACTTCTGACTCTCAACTCCTAAAAGTCACCAAACCAGTATCATATAGGGGGATGGAGCCTTTGCTCCCATCCTCTTTTTTTCTTTCTTTCTCTACCTGAAAGTAGCCCTCTCTCCTCTTTCCAAATGTGAATTATACCTGCTAATGCCTTGTTTTTACACTGCATGTGCTTAGTACCGCACTCTGCACAATTAACTCCCAGGGAACTTAATCAAAAGCTCCAAGTCCCTTTAGAAGAACAGGAGGAGGAAGAAGTGCTAAATGACCAAAGACAGAGTTTTCTCTATGGGGTTGGGGAGGATTACACACACATACAATCAAATATGCCTAAAACCAATACCCTACTCTTTGCCTAACCTCCCTTTCCTCCATGACCACCACCAGAGAAAGCTTCCAGTATGAATCATTGGGATCACCATTGACTTAGTCATCCAAGTCAGAAACCTGGAGTCACCCTAGACTGTTCCTAGTCTGGAAGCAAGCCCGATCCATTTTATCTCCTAATATTCTTCCTAATCCTTCCCTGACTCATTCCACTCCACCTGCTGTCATTATAATTTTTGGTCCTCGGTGTCTTTTCTTCTTTACCCATCTAAGTAATAACTGTGGATGGTGGTGAAAGACAGTGTTTTCCCTCTCTCCTTCCATCCCACATGCATGTCTTCTTGCTTCCTCCTGCTCCTCTCCCTCTCGGCATCAATACATATATTCCCAAACTGTTAGCCTTTATTTGTTGGAATGAAGGGGTGTTCTCATTAGGTAAGAAGAGGTAGATTCCAATAAAATAAGTGGTCCTTCTGACATGAGAGAGAAAAATAAGGACAATTATATAAATATTATTTCAACTTGAATTAATATGTGAGTTCTTTCCTTTGAAAGAGACTGGCTTAAAGATCAGGCACCAGTCACATGGAAAAATTGGCCGAAGATAAATGCAGTGATTGTACAGTAAAGCCAAAGCACAAGTTCTTAAAGTCTAGATTTTTAGATAATCACCTTTCCAGACAACGAAAAATTTGGAAAATGCATAAAGTGCCGGGGAACAGGAAGTAGTCTAGGCTAAATATAATGTAGGACTTGTGGCATCAAAGAGAAAAGGCTAGAAATGTAGAGTTAAGGGAGACCAGTTGGGTTATTGCAGTCATCTAGGTAAGAGACACCGAGGACCAAAAATTATAATGGCAGAAGGTGGAATGGAATGAGTCGGGGAAGGATTAGGAAGAATCTTAGGAGATAAAATGGATCAGGCTTGGTTCCAGACTAGGAACAGTCTAGGGTGACTCCAGGTTTCTGACTTGGATGACTAAGGCAATGGTGATCCCACTGATTCATATTTGGAGTTTTCTGTGGTGGTGGTCATGGAGGAAAGGGATGTTAGGCAAAGAGTAGGGTATTGTTTTTATGCATGTTGGGTTTTAGGCATATTTGAGAATTGGTGATTTGTCAGGTGAGGATGCTCAGCAATAAATCAGAAATATAGAACTACAAGTAGAACTTAAGAGAGGACTTGAAACCAGAGATTTCTGTCAGGGTGTTTGAGCCTTTGAGGAGGAAGAATTTTTCCTCTACCCATCTAGGTTCTTTGGTGGGTCTAATAATCAGTTTGACATAAGGCAGATTAACAGAAGAACGACAGATTTAATTACATATATGTGGGGGTCCCACAGGACAATGAGACCCAAGGACAAGCTGGGCAATAGAGGCTTATAAGCCGTCTTGAGCTAAGGAGTGGGATAGGGGCCCGCAGAGGAGGGTGATTCACAGGACGATAAGAAGAGCAGATGTTTGGTAATTAGAAGTTTGTCCTGCCATACAGATAGATCATTCAGATAAAAAGTTATCTCTTGGTAATAGCTCTCTTTGTGGGCCAGGACACCTATCTAAATTCTTTCAGGTAATTCAGGGAGAGGTAGGAGTTTTTCTTGAGTCTGCTGGGTCTTAGTTGCTTTCAGCTCAAAATATTCTGCATGCCAAAGTGGCACATTTTGGGAAGCTTGTTCTGAACCCCTTTAAGCCCATGAGAATGTATAAAATGGCCTTGGTAGAGCATATGGAAGGAAGTGTGCCTGGGAAGCACAAATATTTAAGGGACAGGCAGAGGAAACGGAGACTGAAAAAGTGTAGGTAGGGAATCAAGAGAAAATAGTATCATGGAAATCAGGAGAGGAGAAAGGAAGTATGACGGTTGGCAGTGTCATATGCTATAGAAAGGTCACCTGGGATGAAGGCTGAGATGAATCCACTGTCTTGGTTATGGGGATGCCACTGGTGACCAATTTCTTTTGTAGGGGAATGCAATCATATTGTACCGGGTTGTGAAGTATAGCCAGAATGTCTGTGAATACACTGTTGACTTCTCTTTTTAAGAGTTTAATACGGAAGAAAAACAGAAGGAGAGATTTTTTTGGATTAGAAAGAATCGGGCATGTTGGTAAGAGAGAAGAAAGAATCAATCTGTGCATGGGGAACTGGATGGAGCAAGGGAAAGGGGATAATTGATGGCCTAAAGTCACAGAGCATGGATACAGAAGCAATTGGCCTTGGAGAGGGCAAGAGAAACCTCTTCATCTGAATATAGAGAAAAAGGTGCTTGAAAAGAAGATTTGAGGCCTTGGGGTCAGAGTTTGAGGAATTCGTGGTTGATGGACTCAAATACCTTAGTAGTAGAAGAGGCCAGTTCCTCTGATGGGATTGAGAAGTAGAAGTGAATAAGGAAGGGAAGTGACTTGATTGGTGAGACAGAGGTTAGGGAGCAATTCTATGGAGAATGTGGAGTTAAGTGAAAGGAATGCCAAGCAAATTTGAGAATTCAGTTGAAATTCAGAGGTAAGTTACATTTGTGCTATTTATGTTAATATCAATATTGGTGAGTAATAATAGCTATTGATTGAGCTCCTAGTGCAGGGGAGTTCTTATGTGTCAGAACAGCTTCATGGTATAAGGGAGGTGCTATCATTATCCCCATTTTGTAGGGATCAAACTGAGACATAGAGGTCAATAACAGAGAGGTAAGACCACACAGCAGCTAAGTGGCAGAAGCAGGTTTGAACCTGGGCCTTCTGACTGCAGAATACATTACCCACCTTCCCTCTATACTCTACCTAAGGAAAGCTGGCCTGATGAGAAGCTGGGGATAGGCAGGGTGAGTGTGATGGATGAAGGGGCAAGAGAACTGAGGGTGCCGATGTGTGTTCTGAAGGTAACTGAGTTCAGGTAGGTAGGAAAGGAAGTGAATCAAAGGCTGGTAGTGAGGGATTTGGGAGTGGAGGTCAAAAAAGAGATATAGATGGAATTGGGTAAAGAGAAATATGGGGTACTACGGAGTTGTGCTTAGAAGGGGATGGGTTATTTGAGGTATAGCATTTCTGATTAAACCCAAGGCCACCATGTAGTCAAAGAAAGGAATGGCTGAGGATCAGAGGGGAAATCTTTGGAGGAGAGAAGTCTGGAGGATAGGAGATCTGGATAGAGCAAAAGATGTTGACTTTACTGCTTCAGTGACATTTTTCCTATTTGTGATATTATCTTATTAATTTGAGCATTGCTCTCTAAATAGTTTGTTTTTAACTGCGTTGAATAATTTAGCCCTTCTCTTTTCACCCTACATATACTTATAAATTGTAATACCCCTCTTATCCTACAAATTATTTCTGTTTGATATTTTAATATCTCAGTAAAATATTTTAAGGTTTTTTTAACAGTTAATTTTTAGTTTCTGAAGTTGAGCAGTTTCTAGCTTAGTCATGACTAATTCTGTCAAATTGAATATTAAGATACATGGATACATTTTACTACATTTACAACTTAACCTCTAAAATATAATGAGGTAACATTAGGCAAGATAGTTTTTTTTAAGCAGGAAAAAGTAGAATACAGCAAATACTAAATTTTTTAAAAATAAGCTTTTTACTTAAGAATAATTTTAGACTTCTAGAAAAGTTTCAAGGATGATTCAAAGGGTTCCCATATACCCCACACTCAGCTTCTCCTATTGTTAATATTTACATTTGTATGGTACATTTGTCATAATTAATGAACAAATATTGATACATTATTATTAACTAAAGGCCATAGTATTTTCATATTTCCTTAGTTTTTACCTAATGTCCTTTTTCTGCCCCAGGATCCCATCCGGGATACTACACTGGATTTAGTTGTCATGTCTCAGATTCCTGGTTGTGATAGTTTCTCAGACTTTTGTTGTTTTTGATGACCTTGTCAGTTTTGAGGAGTCCTGGTCAGGTGTTTTGTAGAATATTTCTCAATTTGGGTTTGTCTGATGTTTTTCTCATGATTAGACTGAGGTTATGGGGTTTTTGGAGGAAGACCACAGAAGTAAAGTGCCATTCTCATCATGTTATATCAGGACTACATGCATAAACATGGATTTTCACTGTTATTGTTTACCTTGTTCACCTGGCTGAGGTAGGGTTTGTAAGAGTTCTCAATTTTAAAGTTACTGTTTCCACCCCACCTGCCTTCTATACTGAACTCTTTGTAACGAAGTCCCCCCCTTGAAGAGTGGGAAGTTATGCTTCACCTCTTTGAGGGTGCAATATCTACATAACTTATTTGCAATTATTCTGTACAGGATATTTACCTTTTCTCCCCTATTCATTCACTCATTCATTCATTTATATTACCATGGCTTCATGGATATTTATTTTATACTTTGAATCCAATACTACATTACTTATTTTGTTCAAATTGTTACAACTTTTGCCATTGGGAGCTCTTTCAGTTGTCTTCTGTGTCCCTTTGACGTAACTTCATCATCTTTTTTGGAGCACTTCTTTACTTTCTGACACTAAAAAAATACTCTAGATTTATATTGTGTATTCTCTGTCCCAGTGCTAGAATCAGCCATTTCTCAAGGAGTCTTGTTTTCTTTTATTGAACAATGGTATTAGGAACCAAAATATGGGCCCTGGGTGTGCTCATTGCTACTGGAGCATCATTGTTTCTATGCCCTCCCAGCTGACAACTTGGAAATGTACTAACCTGTGTATACACACATATCTATAATTATTTCTATATATATCCATCTGTATATATGTATTAAACTAAGCATGAGTTTATACTGACGTTTTCAACTCTAATCCAGTATCATATGGATCAATCTAGTCTTTTGCACTCAATTATCTGTAACTTTCCACTCCCACAATGAGAAGTCTGGTCTCCACTTCACCATCAGACAAACTTAGTTATTTGTTAAATCCCAGTATACATGTATAATGGTTTCAGAATTGTTAACCTCTTCTCCCATGAGATAACAATTTTACCAGCTAGAGCAAAGTGCCTATGTACAGTTTCTTTTGTCTTTAGTCTTTCAGTCTTAATTCATTTTCAAAGTTACTTAGGTCACCTATTTTTACCCCACTCCCTCCAGTGAGGTTATGTCATGTATTTGGAATGCAATTAGATTCTTTTGTCACAGGCTATATTCTGCCTGGCATGCCCCAACCTCCTATTGATTTTTTTTAAATTTGCATACACTCTTCATGTTGTTCTGTGGGTTTTGACAAATGCATAATGTCATATACCCCCCACTACAGTATCATACAAAATTGTTTCACTACCCTAAAATATTGCCTGTGTTTCACCTATTCTACCCTCTCCTGCTCTCCCTGAACCTCTGGCAACCACCGATCTGTTTTTTTGTCTTTATAGTTTTGCTTTTTCCAGAATGTCATATAAATGGAATCATACAGTAGGTAGCATTTTTCAGATTGGCTTCTTTGATTTATCAATATGCATTTAAGATGCACCCATGGTGTTACATGAGTTGATAGTTTGTTCTTTTTTATCGCTGAATAGTATTTTATTGTATGTACATACCACAATTTGCTTATCCATTCACATACTACATTGTGAATAACATTATGAAGCAACCTATAACATTTTGGTTGCTTCCAGTTTTGGGCAATTATGAATATGGCTGGTGTAAACACTTGCATGCAAGTTTTTGTGTGGACATATATTTTTAAATCAATTGAAAAAATACCTAGAAGTGTGATTTTGGATTGTGTGCTATGAATATGTTTAGCATTATAACTGCAATGCTGTCTTTTGAAGTGGCTTTACCATTTTGCATTCCCACCAACAATGAATGAGTGTTCCTATTGTTCCACATCTTTGCCAGCAATTGGTATTATCAGATTTTCAGATTGTAGTCATTCTAATAGATATGTAGAAGTATGTCATTGTTTTAATTTACATTTTTCTAATGACAAATGATTTTTAATATCTTTTTATATGCTTCTTTTCCTTTTGTTTATCTTCTCTGATGAGGTGTTTAAGATTTTTTGCCCATGTTTTAATTAAGTTGTTTCTTTATTGCTGAGCTTTAAGAGTTCTTTATATATTTTGGATATAAGTACTTTATCATATATGTATTCAGTAAACAATCTCTCCCAGTGTTTGGATGTCTTTTCATTTTCTTTTGACAGTGCCTTTCACAGAGCAAGTTTTTAATTTTAGCGAAGTCCAACTTATATTTTCTTCTATGGATCATGCTTTTGGTATTATATCTAAAATACTATCATCAAACCCAAGATCATGCAGATTTTTTCCTGTTTTTTTTCTAGAAGTTTTACAGTTTTGCATTTTACTTTTAAATCTGTGCTCCATTTCAAGTTAATTTTTGTGTAAGATGTGAGGTCTCTGCCTAGGTTTATTTTTCTGCATATGGATGTCTAATTGTTCCAGCACTGTTTGTTAAAAAGAGTGTTTTTTCTCCGTTGAATTACCTTTACACCATTATCAAAAGTAAGTTGAGTATATTTGTGTGGGTCTGTCTATGGGCTCTCTGTTCTGTTCCATTGGTCTGTCTGTCTGTTCTTTTACCAATGCCGTGCTGTCTTGATTATTGTAGCTTTATAGTAGGTCTTGAAAGTGAATCTATCAACTTTATTCTTTTTCAGTATTATGTTGACCATTCTAGGTCCTTTGTCTTGCCATATAAATCTTAGGGGGGTGTTCTGAATTTTAAAAACGAAAAACTAGAAATTGTTAATCCTCAGAGATGCAGAATAAATGTGATGTTTCTTTAATTTTTTTCCCAGGTGGTTCTTTGAGGCTCTGAAGTATCCTAAGTTTTCCAAGGCTAATGTCA
Organism: Eubalaena glacialis; assembly: GCF_028564815.1. Lineage (NCBI taxonomy): Eukaryota > Metazoa > Chordata > Mammalia > Artiodactyla > Balaenidae > Eubalaena > Eubalaena glacialis. The sequence goes on along the minus strand of NC_083718.1, from coordinate 110,971,759 downwards.
TCAATGGAATACTCATGACTGTGGTGTTCTTCATAGTGCGGATTGCCTCAATACCTCCTTTTTATGGCTACATTTACTCTGTGTTAGGAACGGAAGCCTACCTGAGGCTTGGATTTTTAATTCAATGTTCCTGGATCTCTACTTGTGTTGTTTTGGATGTAATGAATGTCATGTGGATGATCAAAATTTCAAAGGGGTGCATCAAAGTCATCTCTCTCATAAGACAAGAGAAAGCCAAAAAGAGTCTTCAGAATGGAAAACTTGACTGAAAGTGGGCTATTGATAAGCATACTTCATTACTACCCACATTATATCTTCTGATAGGTTGAATTCTTGGCATGTTCTTGTGCTTCTTTATTAATTATACTTGTTATTCTCGGTTTCAATGTCCTTTTTTTTCTAACCGTTAGAAAAGAGAAACTAAAATTTAGTTTTTATCTGAAGATTTATTTTCTGATATTCTTCTGCATTATAAGCATGGATAAAATCTTAAAGGTTTAAATAAAAATGTATAAATATGGTGGTGAATCTTTTTAGAAATCTGTTAACCGGCATTGGTATTTTTCTCTGTGAAAACATGACTATGCTAATTTGGTGCACTTGGTTTTATGTCACCGATTTTGCTGAAAGAATGGGAACTGCTTTTAAATCTGTAGATAGGTCTCCACATTTTGTTGTATTGCACTCATTTCTTACTATGGCTGTCAATACCTGTGTAGTGTTTAATTTCCAAATTGTTGAAATGTTCTTTTTCTTAGGCTATTAGAAGTGATGTCTTTTTCATTTAGATATGCTGTCATCTACTAATAATGAAGTATTTTGCTTATTTTGGGAACCTTTAATTAGTTAAGTTATGGAAAATATTTCTTGCATTTTCAGATTTTTCTGACATCACTTTATTATTTTTAACATTTTATCAAATTATTGCTTTTTTCTTTTGTAGTAAAGCTTAAGACTGATCTAATAGAGTTCCTTAAGAGATGAATTCTTCCTTCTAAACATGCATGTTCTAGATGACTATTTGGGCTAATAGGAGGAATCATTAAGAAAAAAGCTTTAACACTGCTGTCTCTTATCTGCGTCCTTTGCACTTTTTCTATGAAAAATATATTATTTCTATTTGCAAAACCTCCCCTGAGTTCAGAACCCAACATCATTAGCACCAAAATCTTATGCAATATGTATTTATCATGCTCCTAAGGTAAGCCTCTTCTTGATGAGACCAAAACTACAAAAAAAAATCAGTATTCATATTTTACTCACAATTTACACCCATGCTTTTGCTTAACCAGCACTTTGAGTGCTTTGAATTTCTGTCTTTCCTAAAGGATAGGAAAACGATAGATAATTTAATCCAAGCATTCTGATTATCAGTATTATTGCTTTATCTGGGGATAAATGACTGGTGACTTATTTTTTCTGTTTGTGTGTGTGGGTATGTTTGTGTTTGCTTTGGTCCTTACAACCCAAATATAGAATTATATAGTTAGCTATTATTGCCTTTATTTATTTTTCTCAAGTACTTTAATGATCATTCTTACCTAAGGAAAAAAATTAATCAGCGGTAAATACTTGAATTTAGTTGAACCCAAACCAAAATATCTAATTCATTCAGTTTCTCAGTTTGAAGGAGAATGTGTGACTCACTCTTATTGTCCATGTTATGATGATGAA